>NC_141782.1:7581429-7898096 GCF_054643075.1 Acanthaster planci
TATGTTAAAAATTCACTGCATCCACCTTAAAAAATGCTCTTTCAGAAAAAGGCATTAAAGTTCATATTTACCTTTCCTTTTTGGACATGTACAGAGTATCAAGAGGGGAGGGTTACAAAGTACATTCACCTTTTGCACAACCCTCTTCAACCCCAAAGATGACCTTGTACAGGTGCCCACAATTGGTAAAAAGTATGGCCCCTAATTGTCCAAGCCATGAAGGCAACCATTAAAGAACATAAAAGTACAGATGGCCCTATCTACCTGCAAGAACTTGTCTCCTTTTTGCACATGCCTTGTCGATACATTCATTTGGAACTGTGTAAAGAGAAAAAAAACTGACAACCACAAGGGAAATGGGGGCCATTAAGTTGTACGACAGAATCCCCACAGAGCTGGAATATGTTTGGACCAAATTGCATGCTAAAAAAAATCACTGTAAAAACAAGCATGTTACAAGCAAGCAGCCCGACTTCACCCCAAATCAGATACGCCTCACTCTACCAGAGCATGGACCAAAATCATCAGCGATTCCACAGCCAAAATAATGTGTTCGGGATCATGTTACAACTGCTGTTTTCACAAAGTCACCCCAGGAGAATTCATTAATATCTTGGCGGTGCAGAGCTTTATTTTGTTTTTACATGTACGCCCAACCAGAACCCAAGCCGCTGCTGCCGTTAAGTTGTAAAATAATGGCAGCAAATGGCCGGACTCGAAGGACGCACTGCGGAATTTTGATTGAATATGGACAGGGAATTCTATATATTTGTCCATATCCATTAAGAATGAAGTACACGCAGGGTGTCGTCTTACAGCAAATGCTGTTTTGCCAATACAACGGCATATCATTCCAAGTGTGACCTCATTATTATGATGCATTAAAAAGTGCTTCCATAGGAAAGAATGAAGGAAATAAAAATGGGAAAAAGACAGTCGTCAGATTGGGGTTTTTTTGCTATGTATTTCCTGAACGCCAAATTAATACCTGCCATTACTATTAACCACCAATGTTCAGATTTGTCAAGGTACGGTGGGCAACGTCAAGCACACTTGCATGAAATGCCAAGCGAGGGAGGGAGGGAGGCAATCGCAACAAGGGAGAGAGGAAAAGGAAAGAGGAAAGAGAAAAAATACTGGGAGGGGAGGAGGACAGATGCAGGCAAAGCAGTTCGTGCCCCATTACGATTACATGCTAATGCGCAGCGTTGAGCAAACACAGCGGCCGCACTGTACCCACTGTTTTGTTCCACAGCTGAATGTGTTCCGCATGTGGCTAATACTTTGCCCCCCCTCTCCCTTCCCCAACTGTTTTCCTGCCAAAGGCTAAATCTGTTAACTTTTTAATAATTCACCCCAAAACACGGAATCCCAAAATGCCAAAAAAAACAAAAACAAAACAAAAGAAAAAAAAAATATACAAACAATTATGAAGGTTGTTTTTACCCATAAGGGGAAGACTAAATTCCAACGACTGTACAAAGAAACAAAGACATGGAATGATTCCAATCTGGAAATGACTAGATGGGAACTAAATTGATAAGAAATTGTAAACGTTTTTCCCCCAAAAAAATTAGTATCACAAAAGTAATCCCTCAAAGAAAAATGACTTCACTGATTTAGGAAAGTTTCCTTCCTGTACAGAGTAATACATTTGAGGGAAGTGAGCATGGAGACTATGATTCACCCCGCTGCAGCTTGTGCATTATCATATTGCAATCCATCCAAGGCTGACTTTCAATTACATTTGTGATCTTATAGAAACACTGGACAAGATATAAATATTACTCAACCAACACGGGAAAAAAAACCCTGGCGAACAATATGATTTTTTTTTTTTAAATTCAAATAGCCATTTGTTTGCGAGTTGTTGGCAGAGTGAAATGAAGGGAAGATGTCCATTGCACAATGGCAGGTCAACAATGCAACACCATAATTAGAGATTATATTTGACTGACGCTACAAGGTAAGAGAGATTCACCACACATTGTGCATGATCTGTTTGTGGAGCAAGCCTTGTCATATTAAGGCAACTGCATGAGTGTAGATCTGACCGTAAATGCTACTATGCGGTGTCTACAAACAGCTTTATCACGGGTGAGATTGGTGGAATGGACACAAATCCATGAAACATCCAGCACAGGGGTTTTCAACAATGATATCACTAAAATACAGTGACTTTCCACGGCTTGTAATAACTACTGCAGTCATGGGTTTGTTCTCCACTGGCTATGGTTGTGAGAGTCCTGCACTTTTAGTGCGCATAGCTGTTCAACCAGAATGATGAACACTCTAAAATCCCAAATGTTGAGGTCAAAATTCCTGCAAACCAGACAAAACCATGAGAAATCACACCCACGGTTAAATGGGGGAAAAAATGAAACAATTATTTGACAAATGTCAGATTTTGAAATGTTTCTTTCTTCTACCATTTAGAAATAACATGACAAGTTTTGAATGTTTTTCAAGAAAAAAGAATAGGGCTTTAAAGAATGGATGTCAAATGTCACATTATTTTTCTCTGCAAAGTTTCCATTCAATTGCACTTGTAGTCTGCAGGAAATATAGGGCTTTAAACGCTGCACCTTTAATGTCACATAACTTGTCACTCCATGACACCATCATCACAAGGTCAATTTTTGTCTTTGATACATCCCTTTCAAAATATCTGCAGTTTCAACCCGATGGGACATGTACTTCAGGAGATAAAGGGCTTTTAAGAGTCCACACTTAATGTCACGTGACCTGTCACATGATATCATCATCCCATAAGGGCAATTTTCATCTATAACCTTTCCCTTTCTAGTTATCTGCAAAGTTTCGACCCAATGGGAAACTACCGGTACTTCAGGAGATGTAGGGCTTTGAAGAGTGCACCTTTAAGGTCACGTGACTTGGCATCTGATAGCGTCATCATCACATGTGGTCCATTTTCGTCTTTGATACATCCCTTTCGAAATATCTGTAAAGTTTCAACCCAATCGAACATATACTTCAGGAGATATAGGCCTCTCAACTTTGCACCTTAAATGCCATGTCACATGACATGTGGTGAGGTCATGATGACGATTTTGTTTTTGGACCCTTTCTACCCTGAGGACTGAGAACGTGGACTTAATGTATTGAGTCAGATCGAAAAAAGTGCCTTAGTCTTGCCATTGAAATACAAAACTATGGGAAATAATTAAATATTTTAAATTCCATAACACAATGACATCAAGTTTCGGAAAAGACTTTTGCTATAAGTTACTGAAGTGTGTAAAGTTTCCAAGTCATATAACTTTGTTTAATGCCCAAAAAGGTGAGGAGAAAAAGTGCTGGAAGACCAAGAAGAAGAAAAAACAATTACAAAAAATGGAAAAGAAAAATAAGTAGAAAAACAAAGCCTTTTCACACTATGCAGAAAAGCCAAAAAGAAAATGTCCCCAACACCATTGGCATTTTGATCATTAACAATCCTGAGCCCACAAGTACACAGGAACACAACTGATCACGACTTGCAAACCTTGTGCATTATTTAGTGGATGGGCTCCACCCTTTCTCAATCTTGCAAAACATGGTTGATTCTGTGACATGGGGGGTGTTTCAAATACCATTCTTGACAGCATCACTATTTGTGGTCATTAAGCCTAATACTTCTGGGGCCTTGTATAAAATGCATACCACAAGGAACACTTTCAAGGAAGATTATTTGACTTCAGGCTGCAGCTACTGAAAATGTATACTGCTGTACCACAAGGCTTGTTCCCTTGAGTAACTTTACAATGCTCCCCCCCCCCATAGGGTAGTAAAGAAAAAGTCCCAGGCACTGTTGATAACAGCGTGTCAATTAGTAATCTACCAGGCACAGCAAGTTGCCCCCACAAACATGCAAAATCATCCAATGTGTCATATTTGGGGGTGATCCCAAGTAGGGGATGTCACCCACCCTGGCACAGTTTGTTACCCTCTCTCCTCCTCTTGGCCTGAGCCCATCAATCAGTGCTACAATCAGCACTACAACTGTCCAGCGATGATGACTGCTGTGGAAGGGAGGGGATAAGGGTGTGACATCCACAGAAGAATGGCTGCTGAGCTGAGTTGAACTGACTAGCCAGGACAGGTGGATAGACAGATGAGTGTCTGTCTGTCTGTGGTCTGACTTCCCTTGTTTTTCACTAGTTTATTGGTCTACAGTAAATGCCTTAATCATCAGACAGCCTAATAAGTCTGCCTCAAGTTATACAAGGGCAGTCACTGGGCAAGACTGGGAGTGGAGGGAAAAGAGACAGAATACACAAGAGTGCACCTTTCTCCTTGTTGTGTTGACAAGAAACAGCATTAACCACATCCTGTCGGTGGACATTTATGAATGTTGATGATGCTGGGATGGCATAATTATCTTTTTTTTTGTTTTCAGAATTCTTTAAAAATTCATATCTTCATTTACTGGACACTTATAACCCACATGAAGGACTGTCTGGTTCTACTCTAATCTGACAGACAACATCTATTGACACTGGAGTATTTCAGCCAGGCTAGCTGCCTTGTAAAAAAGTGCCCAGATTTTGCGGTGTTAGGTAATTTTTTTCGGTGCACTACTGCTGCTGCTGACCTCTTTTCACAAGGAGCCAGATTAGCGTGCAGTGGTGCTCTGTGGCTCATCGCTACGGTGGTAGAGCGCTTTTGTCCCCGGTGGTAATCCGCTCACATTAAATGACCCAAACTGTGGTATACTGTTTCAAAACAAGGCTGGATTATCTCCACTATTGAGAGTGAAAAAATGTTGGTAGTTTCCAGCAGCGTGGTCTTTTGTTACGATTATGGTCTTTTGTTACAAGGCCCAGTTCCCTTTGTCCCATTTCGGAGACCCCGGCCACGCGTATAAAGAATACATGTCCGAAACTGGAATCCCTGGCGGCAAGTGGTTAACTAAAAACAGCAATGATGTACCATTTGGCCAACACCAGTGGCTCACACCATGTTGTGTGCATGCAGCACCGAGTATGTGTAGCCATTTTGGTCTTAAATTTATATCTGCGCAGCATTGGATGCACAGCGTCAACGACATACAGTACTTGGGCCAGTTTTTCATGTTTTTTGTCACCTATGAGGTGATGCATATAGGCCCTACAGTATATACTTGCAGACCCTGCACAGCTCATGTACAAGAAGCAATACAGGTGACCGACATTTCAAACATTCAACAAAAATCCCTTGAGAAAGACATGCAAAGTGAACCATTCAACACGAACCTGACTCAGACTGTAAGAAATAGCATGGGCTGGAGGAAAGACATCAAGTTTCCAAACAATTTTTAACACCGCAGTTCAAAGATTAATTGACCAAGTCAGCGCAGGAAATACAAAGAGGGTGTGTGACATGATTATCATAAATCAAAACACCACGCTTGGTTTGCATCACTATAGATACATGTACCTTGGATTTCAGGGAGAGAAATTTTGGTGAGTAACTGCTGCTTTGAAATTCCTTTTCCATTTTATACCCCTACATTACATTTACCTGTTATAACAAGGGTTTTGTGTTCTGTTGTTTCTCAAACGAGATAAATTTGAACATTCACTTAATAACACTAACAGTCAAAGCAGTCCGACTGTGTGCAGCTTCATGAGAGTCAACTCTGTGGTAATTTTTGTCCCCCCCAAAAAAAAGGAGGTGCCACTTTGTAAATTTATGGGCTTTGCTGAGGTTGTCCAAAAGAACACACACCTGCTCATAACTAGTTTGCACAGCCCCTACAAAACTTTGGAACAAATCTACTTTTGACAGGACTTACTTGTGAATCACTCTTTGATTCCGCAATATGGAATGTGTTCCTTTCGAATCTAATGCAAGATTCCAAGTTCTTTCATGAAACTACATCTACATGTGTACCTCTATTCAATTTCAAAGCACAGCACAAATTCAAGTGGGCATTCATGTCAACAACCTCAGTCAGATTGCAACCAATCTGGTGAGGCTAACCACAACACAAATATGATCAGTTGCAATCATGTCCCATCTTAATTCAATAAATGCAGTTTAGCCGGCCTCATCTTTCCTGATCATCTGGACTTTTTTTTTTATCTCCCCCAATTCCCATCTCTGCCTGTGTCTTTACTCTTGCCTTCTTTATTTCTTTCCCTCTGACTCTCCACAACTTCAACTTTTCATCGCGGTAATTAATAGAGCAATGTGATAGGAGCCAAGCTGGCCTGACCCCTGACCCCCAGCTGCAGGGAAATTGGGTTAGATTGAGCCAGAGCAGGAAAGGAAAAAAAATTGATGTGGGATGAAGACAAACAGCCAGCATTCCCATGGCCTAGATTTATCTCATTAATCAACAAAAGCCAACAGCCTACAGTCATTAGGTCTGCTACAAAGTGTAGCTTTCTGGAAATGCGGGGACAGCTAATAACGGCTAGTTATGCTGCTCTGTTTTCTTTAATTTAATGGCTGTTCAGCCCTGTCAATTTATTAAGAGGAATATTTTACCCTCTCTCTCTCTGGCCTTTCTTTTTAGAGATCTTCAGATGAGTCTAAGTGATGAGACATGAGGACCTTTTGTGAGCATGTAGACCTGCTGATCACATGCGTGCGGTATGGGGAGCGCAATTGAATGATGTGGTCAACTTGGACTGCTACAAATGTGGCCAGACTTGTTTTCTTTAACTGTGACATACCTGTGTATGCCTGTGTCAACTCTTTTCTTTGTTTTGAATGTTTGCCCAATTGTATATGCATGCTGTATTCCACAAGAAAATTCTGGAGTGCGAAAAACTGCTTGGTTTTGAGGAACACTGAGAAAATGAGTCAAAGGAACCAACTCATTACTTGGATGTTTCTTTGGACATGCACTGAATGAAACTACACATTGCAAGTCACCAAGTATATGATTATCAAAAAACATCTAACACCAACTTAACATTAGGAACACTGCAACAGTGAAGCATACCAGTTGAGGAAAAAAGAAAGCCTTTACAGGCATGTATGTACGTAACGTTCCCTAATCAATTTCCTCAACAGTTTACTCTTGAAGTAGATCAGGAAGTTGGAAGTTCAGGTTCATTTATGGCAGTATTTTAACAGTCGTTCATTACGGAATGTCCTCTGCCAAGCACAGGAAAGGTACCTGCCATAACACTCGGTACTTCCTCCCTCCACATACCATTACCAGCAACTGTGTGCGGACATGTTTTAAAATATGTCCGTCAACAATCTGGGTCAAAACATGTTGACGCCATGTGCAAGCATAACGTGGGCTGTGAGCCTTCCGCAGTCAAAATTTTAGAGAAGGGCCTAAAAACGACAGCTTTGGAGCAGATCTTTTACATATCAGTAATTTTCATTTCTCTTTCTTTTTTTTTTTTTGAAGATTACTCCACTGACAACACTACACTGTTAAGAAAGCCACCATCAGCAGCGGAGGGTGCAATTTTCTACTCTGAATGATCCAGAGAATATCAGCCATATAATAGCAGCAGGTCTCCTGCTGTCTCTTTGATCTGTGACTCCTAATGTTCATGATGTGCATGTTGGATCACCATAGTCTCAGCCTCCCCCCCCCTCCAGTGGACAAACACCGGGTGATGCCAATCATTTTTTCCCCTTTGGCAAACAGATAAATGGTGGAGTTCTGTGTAAGCTCCACATAATGTACATGTACCTGCAACAATACAATTACAAAAAAGAAAAAGGAATAAACACAGGATGGTTGGCAATCACCAACAAAGGGAAATAGACTGGGTCGGGGGCGTGATACCGGTAATGCAATCAACTTGAAGATCATCCATTGTGCACACAACATACATATGGTTGAGAAGAGCTCAACTTAATGTTAGACAAGCTGCCAGTCTGACAGTTTGCCAACCAACAGAAATGTATTTAAGCACTTAGGCAAAGTAATATGAAACCAGTCACTTCCCTATACAATCAGAAATTCGGACATTTGAAGGGTTTATTTCCAAAAAGAGACATATCCATTTAAAAAAAATTATGAAAATTGAAAAGCTTTAGCAGCATGTCATGTGTCTCTAAACTTCTTTTTCATGATTTTAACTTGGTAAAGTTGCCTTTAGCTGTTTTAAATCTGTAGAAACTCACTGCAGACAACAGAGAGAGGGTAGGATTATGAAACATACCAAAATGGCGCTTATTGCATTTTGGAAGTAAACTCTTCATTTGTAATTAAGACATCTGCAGAGTGAATGATTGGCAATGGCTCTTATGTAGGTTGTACACTTCAATACAACAGAAAAATGGCAAAAATCTAAGCAAACCGGTGGCATCGAACCAAAATCAATTCAGACATGGACAAGCCTTTCAGCAATCAATCAAACAACAACCTACATCACAGGAAAGTGTGAAGCAAAGGTTTCTTTTATTTAAATCATTCACCAACCAAAAGAAGGTCGAGGGAAAGCTTACCTTTTATTTTACTGCTCTCCAATGCCGAGCCAATTGTAGACAGTAGAAGACTTACTGTAATCAAGAAAACAAAGTGACAATTCTGACAATCCAATCTTATTGAGTCATACACTACCGGCCCCATGAGATAAGTCTTTCAATAATTCCAGAGGAAACCTGCACAATAGACTAAGGAAATGTTATGTTGCCTGGAAATACAATGTTTATATGGAACTTGAAACGAAAAGCTGAATTCTGAATTGGCCAACTGCCACTAACCTATTGACACCATATACACGTATTTTCCAATTTATGCTCTGCATGTACTTGGAGGGTGTGCCCTTCCTCTGTTGAGAGACAAACACCAGCTCAACCAATTAAGCTTGATCAATTAGCCACCTTAACCACACTCCAAGTGGTTCCCACTTGTTATTGCGACTTGACCTTGCGATGCTTGCTCATGTCATCCTCACGAGCAGAAGGCAAGCACATACGCTCAGGCAGTCCCACCCACCTTTTTTCTCCTCCTAAACCATGGATGAACCCCACTGTCCTTCAAAAGTACACCATCTGCAGTTCTGATCTGTCCCAATCTTCCTTCATCTTGACATTTGGGGACAACATTTAGCCATTTTTTCCCATACACATGTAATCTGATTTGGCAGGTCAGAACAAAGGGTGATGTTATCAATGCTTCATCTCCACTGAGTGCAAAACCAATGTGAAGATCGTGCAACTTAACGTTAAGTCACGTATAACACATTCATGACGAGACTTCAAGCAGCCAGCAGGTGATACTTCAAGGCAGCATTGCTTATTATTCATCCACAAAAACCTAACTTGATTCTGCCAACCCAGGCAAAAGGTGAATTTTTAAAGAGAATAGAAAGTGATGAAGGGGCTCATTGTACCAATGATTCATGCCATCATTCACTGGTACCAGGCTAGCTATGTAGAACCGAATTACATTGTACATGTACATGCAGGTGAGAACTGAGTGACGGCATGAAATTTACTGCAGGAAACATTGCGGGCAATCAGTCTGATTATAATCAACCTGAAATGAGCTGGACAGGGTAGGATGGACAGGATACTTAACTTACAGTTACACTGTTACAGTACAGAACTGCGGCACAAAATTCTCTGTAGGTTTCACAAGACACAACTGGAGCCAAAAGCAATTCTTACACCAGACCAAAACAATTTACAACACCACTGACCAGTGCTTTAGATGGCAATCACAAACTGACTGTTGATACCTGATGATGTCCACAGTTTAACCACAGAGAATTCCACATACACTGGGCACAGTTCCAAACCCCAACTAGTTGCGTTTCATCACCATTACACACCTGATTTTCCTTAAGCCCCAATCAACACACAGGTTAGAAAAAGGAGGCGAGTGTACAAGGACTCCTATTTGAATTGTACACACTCTTCACATGCAAATCAAAAAATCCCAATACAGTTACATAATCATCATAGTTTCTCAGCTATCCCCTCTATTGTTACCTGTCCCAATTTTGTTTAATGGTCTCTCTCTACAGGTACCCCTGATAGCCACTGAATAGATCAGTGCCCTTTGTTTAAGCCCTAACCCACTGTCCCAAACCGTAAGCTGGCTTATCTATTGTTTAAGGTTGCCTTTTCAGTTTGATATGTAGCTCAAGCTTTTTTTAAGCCGGCCAGGTATTTCTTTAGTGTTCCTACCTGTTTTTGTTTTGGGGGATTGGGGGAGGGGGGGGAGAAACCAGTCGGTTGTGCAGTAATGCTTTTTGGCAGAGATCAAGGGGGGGGGTCAACTTGCTAATGCCGGCCAATTGTCTTTGTAATCCAAATTTCATCTCTGGTTGCATGAGCATTATTCACAAGAGGGTTTTTGCCGCCTGGCTGGCTCCCAAGGCAGACGGGGGTGGGACAATCTGACTTTTTTGTCTTCCGTTGAAAGAAGGAGGAGGAAGGGGAGAAAAAAAACTCTTCTGCATAAATTTTGTTACTTTCTGAAAATGTGCAACAAAGGATTGTCTGGAAGGAGGGAAGTTGGAGAATTGTTTCAAGGCCAGCACATATCTTTTAAAGTCCGAGTGGGTGAGCACCATTTCCTTGGCTTCTTTCTCTGGAGATGCCAAATGCATGAAACATTATCCATGTAAATGAAAGTCAAATACATGTAGAAGATCACTTGTCCTGTTGACAACAGTATTTGCTCTTGATTTTGTTCACCTTAGAACAAATCCACCTGAGCTGTAGTGTGTACATTTAAAAAGTGGCCCATATTTAAACAAAATTGTAAAATAGGTAGTTTTAGTTAAAATATGCCTGGAAATGAAAGGAGGTATGTGAACACATTAAATATGTTCATTTTCTTTTATTCTTCTGAAAGATCGCATGGAAAGTGGGTTCTGTGTGCATATCAGATGGTAGACAATAACATTCACAGAACAGGTACAGAATTATCACTTAAGTCTACCTAAACATGGGTGTTGAACAAATCAAAGCAAAGAACAGAAATTCATTGCCAATTACAAGTACTTTGTTTCTCCATGGTCGAGTGGAGTTGGACAAACAGCATAACTTTGGAGGCGCAACAGTCAGCCCTTACACCTGTAGTGAGCACGCTCAGAACGCATGATCAGCAAGGAGGGTGTGAAGGAAGAGACGAGGGAGGAAAAAAAAGTACATTGGGCTGTTCATTGGAATTCAATATTAATTAGTAACCAGAGGGAACAGCCAACGGAGTGACAGGAACAAGTGTTGTGCTGCTGTCCATGGGAAAAAGCCAAGGCAAAACTATTTCTTGCAGTGCCCGGGGCCTGTTGCGTTATTGCATGTCCTGTCAATTGGCTGGTAGGCCGAGAAGCTCGGGCAAGAAAGCAGGGGACTGAACCAGTGTGCAGCTAGGGACAACAAGAGCTGGCAAACAGTCCGAAGGGCCAAGTCCCCCTCCGCTGCCACTGCGCTACAGGTGCTAATGAACTGCATACCAGATAAAAGGGGAGTGATAGTGTGGAGGGGGAAAAAAGGGCAAAAAAAATGGTCAACATATCAGATGTGTCACGTTCTTCTGGGCACTAACAACGCCCTGCCAAAATCGCCTCTGCTAGCCACCAGCTGTGAAGATTTTCTTTAAAGGAATTGCAGGAAAAAATGAAGTTCAGCTTTTTTGGAACCTGCACTTTTGTTGACTTTTTTTTTTTAGTAATTCAGACCACCTCAAAACTAATCCTCAAACCCTAATATGCTACATACTATGTGCAATGCAGCTCATCAAGATGCCTTTGTACATGCATATACATTTACATTGCTACAAATAAAAGTTAGAACTAATGAACCAAAAGAAAACATCTAATTTCAAATCCAATTTTTCCCCCCAAAACAGACATCCCTACATGTATTTGTTGCCAGCAGAAACAACTCGTTTTTCATTAGCAAATACATTCTGTTTTGACATGAGCAATGCAAAGATACCATCTTTTCCCTGGTCGGAATGACCTGAGATTACCTTTAAACAAATGTGCATTTTGGACAAGGTTTGCCCACAAGCACCAAATCTGATTTCACACTTTTTTCACAGAGCAACCTCTGCTCAGCTATCACTGAAATATCTAAGTGCTTATTCTAAACTGAATAACAGTGACACTGAAGGCCAAACATATATAAATGCTCTGCAATGGAAGTGAGGATTCTGTCAAAATGCCTGTAATTATCATTTGTCAACACTTTTAAGTTCTCTTCACTGGTACCGACAATCCAAAAGAGACAAAAATTCATCAAACTTCAGACATACATTATACATTTATTTCCTACATTTTACACAGACCTTGGTTTCCTATGGCATACATGTCAGTGAAAATTCACATTCAATTAACACTCAAGGGAAAAACTATTGATTTGCTCATGTTCAATATTCAACTATAACTTATAAGCGACAAACTTGACTTCCAATTGAAAAAAAATTCACCCACACGTTGCAGGAGAACCAAGCAATTTTTATATGGATGAAAGAATTTGCTATGACACCAAACCATGACACATGAGCTATTGTATTTGTAGTTGACTAATTCACAACCACAATCAGGCAAACTCGAAAACCCAAATGAGGGGAGGCCAGCTCTAATTCTGGGCCCCATTCCTTGCTATTCCCCTACAAGTGCTTCCTTGGATCAGAATTATTCCTGCTGCTATATTTCCATTAGTCCAGAATCTTCCGACTCTTTGTCTTGAAAAAGGGGTATCAAAACTGCCTTATTCTGAAACAAAACTTAATAGCAGAACCAGGCTAGATCTCTCAGCCGACATCCAACACAAACTTTCCTTCAACACTGTACACATGCATCTATTTCGGCCACATGGCTATTACACTCATCTGTCATCCCCAATATGGAAACTCTCACTCTGTCTTCTGAGCAGAATGTTTTAACTGTTGCCACATTTTTAAAAAGGTGATCAATCTCTCTTTGTCAGCACTACACCACAAATTCATTTTTACTTTTGGGATTTTTTTTTCAAAGTGTTTTTTGTTGGATCACATCTGTTTAACATATACGCTGTGGAATCTTGAATTTTGATGCACGATGCGTACGTCTTTCTGACTCCCCGCAGGGACGGACACAATCATAAAAACAGACCTTTCTGACAAGGAAAAAAAATGCTGTCATGCTCTGGAAAATCTCGCCGACATTATGATGCACTTGGCTGCATCACGGCTGTGACAGATTTGTAACGAATCTTCACTATGACAACGTCAAGTTTTCTTTTTAATGGTAGTCATTCATGCGAGAGGTCCAAGGTCAGATTCTGTGACAGACACAAGCCTATCGACTGAACTGTCTGCTGTCCGTGATCAGTATGCACAGGGGGAGGGTGTTCCTAAACCACCCCTGCTGATCTTGGACAGTATTTTGTTTTTCTCCCCCTGCCTTCTCATTCCGGTTTGATCATAAACATAATTACACTGCCTTTTAATAACTTCAGCCTTTTTTTATGGAAAGCATCTCCAGGTCTTACATGCACCAGTGGTCATAATTTAATGAAAAACTAATTGCAAAATGCGGCAGACAAATGGCGGACCGCAATATAGACTTATTGATATAATTACTGCCATATTGATGTGCCTTGCTCCGTCAAATGTTGGCAAAGTTGAGCATAATGACGGCCTCCAAGCATGTGAGTTACCATGGTTTTGTTCTTCCGACCATTCCTTTTCCTGGTGCCTCTAATTACCCAATTAACGATGGCACCTAATGATTCACACACCCGGTCTGGTCGCACCCACACAACTTGGAGTGATGACATGGTAGCTTGAAAGAGTATATGTAACTGGTTTTGCTGGTAAAAACACTTTATGTACTCAAGGTAACATCAATTACAATCAATTACATCAATTTTGCCATAACCCCCCCCTCCCAATATAAAAGGTCATTCAGAACTATCCAACTTGATTTTGGAGTTCTTTTACTAATGTCATATCAGATTCACAAAGCTTTTATTATTTCACAAATACATGCCTTGGAAGCAGCCACAATAAAAAATTTACCCCGCGTACCCCTGACATGCAACAGTCGTGAGAACCACTTCTGAAAAAGAAAAAGCTAATTCTAACCACCACTATTCAACTCTTCTGCAAATAGTTGTCGCTTACTTCAGCAATTTTCCCCTCCCTGTAACTAAAAAGCCAACAGCTCAGTCAAGGCAACAAAACAATAAATCCCCATAAAAGTGTCACAGCAGCTCTCTTCCTTCAATCGGCAAGCAACCTCATTAATCTTACCACTGGCCCCAGAAAATCAAAGAAAATAAGACACCCCTAAAAAAGAAACAGGAAAAAAGCAACTCCACTTCTGCAAATGCAATTAAAAACTGGCCTAGAAAATGAATCGCTATGCACCTGACATTTATAAGTTGGTTAGTTATCATCTCGGTATTAAGCTGCAGTGATGGCTCTGGGGAGTTCAAGAAGAGAAGAGAGATGAGATCTTACCGAGGGGGAAAGGAAGCAATGCACAAGAGACGGTAAGACTAGAGAGGGAGCCAAAGCGAGAAGGCGCGCTAACGCCAAGACAGAAAGGTTCCCCGTTAATTGCTGACATACTATTTTGGGATAATTGGCAGGAATGGCTAACCAGATGCTTGCATCTCATCGGGGATAATTCAATTTGTGCCGGCTGAAATTCCTGCAAATTATGGGGGACCACAGGCAGCCTGTAAGCAGTGTGTAGGTAGCCACCACTACCAAACATGGTGGCACCCTCTTTGTTTTTCTTTTCTTATTCAACCCGATCATCTTTATCCGGTTGTCGGAAAGAGTTGGGGGATAGAGAGGCGAGAAACAGATTAGTGTCTTTAAGGTGGATGGAATCCCATATCTGATTGTGCTGATGACAATATCAAGTTCTTGAAGCGGCACTGCGGGGTTCCCAACCTCTCCCAGTCTCCAATGGGCATTTTTTTTCCCCTTCCACCCTTGGCTCCAGGCCATCCTACTGTGTACTGCTGGGTCTTACATGTAATAATTGACAGGATGTATCATGCTACTAACTCTGGCGGCTACAAGCTGTCGTTGATGTTATCCCTGCTTGGATTTCTGATGTACCCCAACCCAGCTTCATTTAGGAATTGAGGTGTGCTTCATGCAAACAGTACAGAGCGAAAAGCTTTCACTGCCATCTGTACCTCATGTCAACTTATAAAACGTGTAGGCCTAGCTTTGTCTCCTATACATATTCATAATACATCCACATTTCCTTATCTGGGTCATTCCATGAAGTTCGGGCACAGTTTGTTACAGCGTCCCTCGTTACATCGGTAACTTTTATTGCCCATTATTTTCACATTACAACAGATTAAGTCATTATTAATCGGCAAAGATAAAGCACACCACAAGAACCTAGCAAGATTTAGAACAATGTCGATTTAGAATCCACATGCAGGGAAAAAAGATGTTTATTTTCACTGATGTAACAAGGGACACCACCACAAACTGTGCCCGAACTTCGTGGAATGACCCATCCGAAATTACTACAGCTGAAACAAGTTAATGTGCGTAATATGTAACAAGTTACATGTACATGTCTATAAAAACATGTCATTTCTTTCCTACTTTTGGGGGGTACTTTCGTTCACATAAAACAGCCTTTCTCATAACAGACACCTAACGTCCAACTTGATATTCTGTTTAAGGCCACCTAGCCACTGATTGGGAAAAATAGGGATCCAAGATCAACCAATAAAACAATGCTTCAAAAGTTTCCGACTTCATAAATTAGCTTTTGCCGAGGCTCCTATGGATTCCTACTTTTCCCACACAGGAGAAAAATCCAAACATGAAACGGTTACAGACAATGGGACTTGGACACTGTCTAAACAGCAGGTCTGCTCATTACCATACCTTCTTCGAATGCTACAGTCTTAATTTGTTGTGAGAAAGCAGGCAATGAGCGCTCCCATGGCGAAAGTCAAGGCTAAACTGTCCTCGGTAATTGCAACAAAATAAAAAACAGGTATTTCAAATTACCGGCTCCAATTGGTCCAGGCTTTATCGGGCTGTGTTGGTGGCAGTGGTTATGAGACACATTTTGTTGTTGTCTACGTCTGGTTGTCCAATAAACAGGGATACAGGAATGACAAAAAACCTTGAAACACTCTGGAGCTGGATTTAGCTCACCTTTGCATGTGTGACTTTTCCTCAAAAAGTTTTAATACTGAAAGATGTGTGTGCTTCCCTTTTGGGGCAAATCTCGCCTCAAAACCAGAATGCACCTGTTGTAAGCTCATTTACTGTTTATGAAAGGGGTAGGGGTCACCGCATTTCAAGAGGGCACAGCACTTATGTCTAGGATAGTCTTCACAGCAAAGCAGACCAGACAACAAAGTAATTGTCAGTTTCTCTAAAACAAATTTCACAAGGGAAAAAGGCAGAATAAAAAAAAAACTGTGGCCTGGTCTCTCTCTAGTCTGGACAACAATTTATGATACTCCATATTTGGACCAATTCTTAATTTGAAACCTGTTCCAACGTCAATAAATAGACAGGTATACAAAATTCTTCCTCTAAATAGGGCCTAATTATTTCCCATACTCCATGTGGTTTCATTAATCCACAATTTTTTAGCAATAATTTATAATTCCACGTCCACTCAAGTTAGAGCTTGACAGACTACTAAATAGCAAGTTCTAAAAAGCCCATCTTGTGTGGGAAGTAAGACTGCTTCCCAAAAAAGACACTCTTCAAAATCCATTACCTTAAATATTTCTTATCAGGATAAAGGTAAGTGAAAATGAAAGTGAACAAAACACCTGCTCTGGACTGGAGGGGAGACAATACCTGTGGCTCACACCTTCCATTAATCCTGCATGCAAGTAACAGGTGAATTCCTGGATGATTGGAGATCAAGCGTTTTGGAAGCATTTGATCATATTTTTTCAATGTTCAATCAACATTCAATCCTGTTCATTTTAACAATATTAACAATATAACACAGCATGGGGCATGCTGGAACTTACAAAAAAGCACAGAAGTACCCAGATATGTCACAATTATTCAGTTTAAAATGCTAACAACAAATAGGATTTTTAGTATTTTTACTTGTATCAGAAAAAGTGAAAGATGAACCTTGTTATCTGACAGCTGAAAAAATGACTGTTTATAAAGGCAGTGGGAAACTTCCAGTCAGGCTTCTCTCATTTCCAGTCAATCGACACACACCAAGGCCATTTCAAATGTACACTTCTCAAGATTCCCAAGTTAGCGAATATAAAAAAAGTGATGACCACCCATGGATTAATGATTGCAGGGGCATTCGACCAGGACAATTGGTCCACTCCAAAACTTAATTCCCTGCTAAGCTCAGAAAATGTCACACCGGGTTGTTTTCAGTTTGAAAAAAAGAAAGCAATAGCATGTCTTCGACCCGTGACCATAGGAGAGTTACCTTGAAAACAAAATCCTTAGTCCTAGACAGGTTTTCCCTGATTAAGAATGGAAACAATGCTTGCCCCAGAACAGAAAGAGGTCTTTACATGGTTCCCCTGCCGATGAAAGGCCGAGGCAGAAGATGGGGCCTGGTCATTAAAGCTCCTTGGAAGACATCATGGCAAGCAACAATGATCAGATTACCAGAAAAGACAGTTATAAAGAAACAGGGAGCCAACTGAAAGGTGTGCAACGGTGAGATGTAATGATCTGCTGGCCTGCCGATTCCGCGCTAAGACGTTATTATCTGAAGAGCTGCACTCACCTCTTCTCTCAATACCTGTCGAATAATTAGTCTCCCTGTGCTGCATAATGCCTCTTTTCTTTTGGCCAAGCATTGACTTGTTTATACTTCAAAACCATATAAGTTATATAATGACCTTGTTTACTTCTACTCTATGTACTTATTTGGGTGAGGTGTAAGCCGCAAGATTGGTTTGGCTCAGGTAAAAGAATGAAGAATGAACAAGAACCCCTAAATTAGAAGCAACGGAGACTGGAAATCCTCAGCTAAGGTTGGGCATATATTCTGTATAACTCACCCCTATCATAGTGGCCACTTACCCTGCTGATATCCATACAAGTTTCCTATCAAATTTGACAGGTCATGCTACAACCAGACGTTGATTGAATTTACTTGGAACTGGTTTTCGGATGACAGATTTGAATACGCCTTTTGTTGAGCTGGAGCATGTACATGTACTTGCAGTGTACACATGTGTACGATACAACATAACATACTGACCTTCACAATGCCTAAAATGTACATGTACAGCAACTTTTGGTTACACTGTTCTCATGCCGTTGTCCCTGACGACATCCAGCTCATCTTGAAACTCATCTGGACTTATCAGAGGGATTCATCATAACAATTCAAAGAGTTATCTAATGGGTTTGCACTGTCTCTCCAGTTTTCATTTGCATTATTCCTAATGTTTTAATAGTTCATTTAAAACTGTGTTATTACAACTCAATAAAAGGCTTACAACAAGAAGTTACAAAGTAGAAAACAATAAGATTGTGGAGAACCAACTGCTGGTACCGAAAAAGGCACCAACTCAAACCATTAACACAGTGTCGCATTAAAACTTGGCCAGCACCAACCACCAGGCATTGAATTTAGTGACCCCGATTTTTTTTTTTAAAGGAACATGCGATCCAATCCCTCATTATGAATTCTTTGTATAGATTTATATAATTCAACGTTCTCTGTGCACTATGTATTCACCCCCTGGCAGGGCTTTAAAAGCAACTGGTACAAAGGTGCCATTGTCCAAGGTGCTGGGTCAACCTGTTCAATTGCAGTGCATCTGAATAAAGTTTGCAAAACATTGCAGTAGCAGAGGGATTATCTGGCTCAAAAGAGGGTTTAGGTTGAGAATATGTATTTCTCATAAAGAGCAAGTTAAAAACAAACAAAAAAAGAAATGGATTTATTATGTATGCATGAAGGCATACAAGATGGTGGATTGCATTAACTTGAGACAACAAACATGCAGCAGAAAGCATATGGACTGGGTGTGAAGAAGACATGCAACCTGTTGAAAGGAAGATTAGAGTCGGCCATTGAATTTATTCAAAGAGATGCTTTTCATACAAAGGTTTGGGCACTTTTAATATTGGTACAGGGCATGTATGGCACATTAGTCAAACTGTTGTACATGTACAACGTGTAAGAAAGAAATGAAAATGGCCCAGGCACTCAAAATTTGAACGTCTTTATGTTCAAGTTGTAAATGCACACCACCTCCCACACACAAGCAAGTGTGTATTTGCCTGCAACTGGGGACCCCCTATTGTTCCTCTTTTGTTTGTACTTTAACTTTTTTAGAAGACCACCCATATGTTTTGTACACAATTGTCAATCGGGGACCTTCTGTCAATCAGGGACCTTATTATCCTCTATTGTTCAGGGTCCCCTTATTGAATACAGAAACAAACTCACACACAAACACTTGCCTTACATACCTACTGTGGGCATTCCTTTCTTTTTGTGCAGTTAAGAAAACTTAGCAAAAATACTCATTTTTCTTGACCTGGGAACACTATTTTCAGCCGGCTTTTTGTACAAGGTTTCCTTGACTATTCCTCTTCCTTTTATGACGGATGACCCGAACCTCAAAATGCATCTAAACTTCTTTTTCAGAGAAGGGTAAACGTCCTGTGGATGTGTGTATGTCCACAGAACATCTTCCTTTTAAGCATCATGTGGACATCTTTTTTTTCACAAGTCCACACTAGGTATGTAAGGTTAGCACACACACAAAACTTTGGCAGACTACCAACAATTTATGCACAATCCAAATTTCAAATAAAATCAAAATCCAATGTTGAGCAAGTGTTACATATCCCTTGTAGCTCAAACAATCTGGAGAGCTTGGCCACGCTAATTAATTGAGACAATCCAAATAAACTCCTCTCTAGCAATTTACAAGCCCTGGATGTAAACTTTCCCACTTCACCCCCCAAACCAGTCTCAGGGATGAGTAATTAATCCTGCTTCACAAACTGGCAAACTTCCAATGTTGTCCAATTGGGTCAGAAGTGGGCCAAGATGCAACCGTAATAAGCCAGGTTTCTGTAAGTCATCATGAATCATAACGAGAAGTTAAGGGTGTTTGTCGGGAGAGGGTGCCGGACTGGTTCAATATCATCCTGAATGACAGGTACAGGTGGGCCAAATTAAAACAACCTTTTCTTCCGACTGATTGCCCCCCCCCCCCATTTCAACTCCAAGTCCCCCTTCTGTCAGCAGATTTCCACTCCAGGAGTGTTAGCATGCATGTACTCAGACAAGGCTTTGAGCCTTGCCATCAAGGCAATTAGTCTTGAATTAGCCAGCATGATGGTGCAATTTTTCCCTGAACCTGACCTCATTTCCTTCTACACTAGCTGATGTGGCCTCTCTGAGCAGCTTTTGGAACTTACATGTAGAAGTATGCCTTATCATTCTCGTTCCGGGGGCTGGGTAAAAACTGCATGCACATACATACCAGGAGAGGCGTACTACGTGTACTTTGTAGTTACTGCTAATCCAGGTGTATCAAACTCATCCAAGATAATACAGACAATGAAATGAATTCCAAAAGAAATGATTCCTATGTCTTTCGTGGTTTGTAAGAGGGGAAAACTTCAACCTTAAAAATGCAGTGAAGTACACAAGATATAATGCCTAATTTGTTTTGGTAAATAAGTGTGCATTTTTTTTACCATTTGGTCAATTTAATTACAAGTGAAATCTGAAAAAAAACAGGACTGAATAACTTATTTCCACTTTACAATAGTAGATGTCCAAGTACATGTATAAGATGACTATGGACAGGCTTTCAGAAAGACTACATGTAACAAGTGGCAACAGCAGTAAATGCAAACACACAGTTTTAATAACCTGAAAAATATTAAACAAGGGTCTGCATGCACTTTAGGATAATGACAATTGTCATTAGGCCAATGCTAATTTGAGTATTATCACCATATTGCAACTTGGGCACAGTGGATGACTTTTATGGTAATGGCTATTTTATGATGATTGGTCGGTAAAGCAAAATAAGAGCCTCCACAAATGAAGACCAACCTTATGTGTTTGGTGGCTGAAGACAATTAGCTACTTTTTAGCGGGCACTTTATATATGTATGGGGATACACGTACATGCACGTATGAGTATGACAGTAGTCATGGAGGGTCAACCAGATGCATTTACATGATCAGACATCAAGCTGATTGCAATGACATCATTCCTAGTACAGTGAAAATATAAGAGGTAACGTGCCCTCAACACATTGGCAGAAGTTGATAAAAAAAGGGAGGCACTCTACCTCTTTTCAAGTGGTAGTCAATGCCCTGGATGTCAAGGCATCACATAAAGGTGCTGGACACATTGGCAGAATCAGAAGACCCAATACTCTGACAACATACTAATATTTTAAAACAACGCAGTGAATACACCTCCAACATCTATCCAAACTTTTTACAGATTTATTTGGGAACCTTTAAAGTGCAATAGCTTGGTCTAGCCTCTCACTGGGCCCAGGTGCACAGCACTGCTGAGCACATGATTTTAGGCTAACAGAGACTCTGCATATTTCATGGAGATCATAAGCATGTAAGCACAGCAAAAGACACGCTTACTTTTGAGGACAAATTTGCTTAACTTAGAGATGCAAGAACGGAAAATTCTATGTGTTAGTATGACAATGCCAAGCACCCCCGTGAAAATGTGCTTACAGTTAGCAAAACGTTGTGCTACAGCAGGCACGACTTTCCTGTTTACCGTTAAGCAGTGCCATGACATGGTACCCAGGTAGCATACAGTAGCTTTAGGCATTTGTGTCAGCTGCTAATGAAGGCCAAGGTCCAGCAGCTTTAAACAAGTTAAGAATATGTACAAAATTGTGCACTTTACAGCACAATTAGCATCAGCAGTGAGAAAGAACTTTGAAGGAGGTTTGTATGATGTGCGCATCCTCCTACTGAGAATTCTGTGTCAACAAGGTCGATGCCCACGCTGGCAAGTGCTTGCCAGAACAGTGTGACTATCACTGAAACAGGTCATGGCACCAGGCTTTGGTTTTGTGCTACAAATTTTCAACAAAATCTGTCTGGTGGGAACAAGACTTGCATGCGTGCCTGGATGCACTAGACTTCCTTGTAAGTGGCCAGAAAAAGTGAGATTCACCTCAGAGATGGTATGTTACAGAACTGAAAGCAAATCATCAATTTGGGAGGAAAAGAAAGAGGTTAATACAAACTCTTTGTGGCCTTGCCTGCCTGTCTTTTTGATTACTCTTTTCAATGACTTTTCAACCAGTGTACAAGAAGGTACCTGTAACCTTGTTATGATGCATTCCGTGGGAATAAAAGTTGACAGAGAAGAGGATTGTTACAGTTTACTTCAACTGTAAGAAGGTTGTTGGGTCCAACTGAATGATACGTGCACGTGCACGATATGGGGCCGATGGGTACCCCCCTACATGTCCAATCCCCATACACACTCATAGACTATTGTCACCTAACACATCCCCCCTAGAAGTCTGTAAAGAATTCCTGAGATTCTCATCACACAATGACCAACATAAAGGCAGGGGGTTCTCTCAGCCCCATATCTTGCATCATTATGAACTGAATTACCATGTTACAAACAGAACCTTATTACAAAAGGACCATCAGAATAAAGAAAAATAAAGGAATGCAAGAGGTTGCGACCCTCAGAATTTGCTCTTTATTACAATGGTTTGTTGTAACTGCTGTCTGTACTGAAAGTGGGCTGCACCTCAACAGGTGCAAAGGCTGCCATCTTGCAAAATATTAAACTCCACAAAACAAACAGGAAGAACCGCCCAACGAAAAGAGAATGTGTGGCACCAGTTTTAGATCCCACCTTACTGTGTGGAAAATGGTCTACTTAATCAGCACATCTCTGCAGAGCAACAGACAGAGGACCAGCAAATCAATACAGATAGGTTGCATCAGTTGTTTCCATCCACACGAATTAGTCTGTACACTTAAATACTGCATCCTGTTAAATATTCATTTAAATGGTTCTGAGGATGGATAATCATTTATCTCTTTCTTAATCTACCCCATTAACTTGGTTAATAGGACAATTATGAGCAAAGATAAAAAAATGAAATAAAAGCATTTACCCTAATTACTTCAATGATCCATGATTCCATACATAAAAATGAGGGCCAAAAATGGTTCCTAATTATAGCACTGATCCTTGTAAAGGTATGAATTTCACTCTGGTAAACTGTTCATACATGTGAAGCCTTCATTACAACCAGATAAAGGTTCCGTCAACCGAAACGCAATGCAAGATATTTATCACATCTTGGGATTATTTCAGCTAAGAAGATAGAACTGTTGGGGTGACATGCTCTCATGCCATGGGGGGGGGAATGTAATCACAATGTAAGTTTTTGTGCAGATTTAATACGCAAATAGTTTTCCACAAAATTTGATAGATTTGCCGAATTGGAACTGTTCAGGTACCTCAAGGGCCCGTGGGATGCCTGTGTCATGCAAAGTCTACTCCATCCGCTGAATGCAAGGAGATCGCATGTCCAGGCTTTGTTTCGCCAAAGGGAGAGCAAAATATTTAGCCATACATGTACACTGCTCTGGCCACTCGGCAAAGATGCAGCACACTGTATCACAGAGTAACAGAGCAAGAATGGCTGAACAAAGAGCTTCTCCCTCAATAGTGTTGGTTACAAGATAAACACTCGGGGATGGACACCACTTTGAATGGAAATGTACATTCCTTGCAATTTCTGAGAATCCTGGGAACTATGCATGTAGGCCCATTTGTTGAGAAGACTTGAAACAACCACTCGGTCAGTATTTTTCAAGTAAACTTGGATGATGTCGACTGAAAGTTTTACATTCCCAATGAAAAAAAAAATTGATTCAGGGAATTGTTATGGAACCGGGAGGGTGGAGGGAGAAGAGGAAGAGTAGGGAAGATACCCCTTCTCCCACCTCAGATTTAACCCAAACAGCTAACCATCCTCTCACAGACATGCCTGTGAAAATATCATTCCGGAATGTTACCTACAGATGATGGACGATTGGCACTCTTCAATCCCTAGATGTCTTGAACCATGATTACATGTAAAAAGCCCTGCCCTCCCCAACCCTTCCAGTCTAATTTCTGGTTCAACCCAAAGGCTGCACAAGCAGCCATAGCTCAAGAGAGAGTTCAAATGGCAAATCCCTTTGTACTTTGTTTTACAGAAGTCAATATAGAGAGGCCTGGGTGAAATCCTTCAAAAGGAAACACCCTGCAGTACAGTCGAGGGACTGAAATTTACACTTAATTTGATGAACATTTAGCAAAACCTAAATTTACCATTTAAAGGTTTAACACTTAGCCAACACTTTACAAAGGTCACCAACCTTTGTGTTCACAGAGGCATACATAGTTCACCAACAATGTACATTATTAGTGACATGAATAAATATATGGAAGTGAATCATTCATTTAGCGAAGAGATAATTATGACATCACAGCAGGATGGTAATGAACCTTTCACAAGCCAGTGGCATTTTCACATGACTTTTCTACTGGGCTGGATGGGATGTATTTAATCAGCTATTTTTATGTTGTTGGTTTTTATGACAGCAATGTGATGCTTAAGAAAAATGGGGTCATGGGAAACTGACAAATGAAATGGTTCAAAGGCTTTTTGTTTAGGGCTCATGCCTCAATATATGTCCCATAACAAAGGAATCACCCCTTTAAACTAAACTTTCCTTCCTTACTGTCCCCGTTCACTCGAAGATGATTTTAGAATTATTGTAATGTGCATAATTTGTGCACAACAGGTTAAATGCAATGAAGGATTGTCAGTTCTTGAAAAATGCTTCTGATGCTCCAAAATTTTAATACAATAACACTTAGTAGGCATCACTGAAAATGAAAATGGATACCAGATCACGTTAAGACAGTGCCGAAAATGAGATCCATTTCAACATTCTGGAAAATATGTGAACAGATTTTGAACTTTCGTTTGAACATCACAGTCTTAGTACAGGCATGCAACTTGGACTTTGACCCCCCCCAAAAAAGGAAATTTGAATCTTTGCTAGACACTTAGTACAGTGTTTATCAATTTTCAGTAGCATGATTGTGAAGTGAAAAATGAGGAAATCAGCTGATCTGATAAAAAAAAAAGGGGCCAGCCTGTTTGTACCTCAATTAGCAATATTTACAAAAATGCACAGGTGCTGAGAGATCACTCAAGGAATAGCATCTCCCAAACCAAAGACTTCAGTGGGACTGGAATCCAATGTTACCAAGTCTCCAACCCCGCCCAAATTCCACTACATCACTGATTCCTCACATTTAATCAAGGCTTGACTCCAAAACTTAAAATGACTCACCACAAAAGATGTACGGTAACTTGCACAATGGAGTTGATCTTCTCAGTGAGAAATGTCCTGACTTGACTGCTTGTTACAAGGTGGTTTGCACACTTGAGGAGACAACTGTGCACAAAACATGCAGGCTGTTTGCGTCTGTAATATCAAATGCAAATCATACATGTGTCATAAATTACCATAAATTGTGGAACATAATCCATGGCTTATACCTTGATTCTCATGCTGAAAATGTCTCTGCGGCTTATACACCAGGCAGCTTATACAGCAAACTATGAAGGACAACATCAGTCACAAAAGCTGCGGCCGTGCAGGTGGCACAGCCATGTTTTTGTTGGTTGCTGTTTACATCTGAAAAGTCAAACCTAGGAGAATAAATAAAAATTAGAGTTGTCCAGATTTCGAGTTATGAACAGAATTCCAATGACCCACGCAGGACCACCATCAAGCCCACCAAAAAATATTAAATTTGAGGACTTAAAATTCCCTTTTTATGATGACTCTCGTTCGCATGTTTCTTTATATTTTTATTAAGATTGCACATGTAGTTGACATACAGTACATGCTGTATTGGCGCTTCAGCATGCAGCACGATGACCTTCATGGTTGGATCGTCAGCACGGCGGTGCAACTTATATGCGGGTGCAGCTTATATGTTGACTTTAAATCTTAACTTATATTCCGAAAATTACGGTAGAATGTTTTGGGAGTGGGTTTTTTGTTGACATGGTATCCAGGAGAAGGTGGTGCATTCTTAAGGAAATATTCCCATACACAACAAATACAAACCACAATTTCTCTCACTCTTTTGCTCAAGGCCAAATGCATACAGTGACAGCAATTGTTTTTTGAGGAAAACAATTTACAGAATGCACAGCCCACCTGCTTCCAAGCCTTGGTAGGTAATATTAACAGATGTTGCTGATCAAAACTTACAAGTTAAAAACTTTCTGGCAGATGTTGCTGATCAAAAGTTACAAGTTCAAAACTTTCTGGCCTGATACAAGAATCTGCCCAAACTCGTACAAGTACTGGCTGACATACAGCCAAAAAAAGGTTGCAGGGGATCTGAAAAGGGGCTGCATTTAAGGAGAATAATGTCTGCCCTTCCTTTTAGGTTTCTGAGTATCCCTAAGACTTAAAACCCATTAGTGGCTGATCTTACAGTGCAGCGTTATAATGAGGACAACAAATGCATTTAATAGGCATCCAGCACCCCCAATTAAAAACAGGCAAGCCTCTTGGTTTTATCATGCATTGCTCTCTAACAAAGGATTCCAATTTCTACCAAGGTAATTAAGTTGTTTTAGCTTGGCTAATGCGGCGTGAAAGGGTGATGGTACTTGAAGGTAATTAGCATGTTAAGTGGGATTGATCTCTGAGGGAAACTGGTCAGGTCAAAGGTAAGCGTCTGAACTGCTACAACCAATGCACCACAAGACCCATTTGTAGCTTGGATTTAGATTTCTCCATTCCACATGGACTAGTGGGCAACTCAGTGGTAGACTGATGGACAAGATCAAGGTGGCTTTGTAACTCCTGTTTGTCTGATGAGCATTACTTATCATGTGAACTGAGTGTTTGAAATTTCCTTTCCTGACATGTCATCCGATACATGCATGCTGTCTGCAAATCTTAGTTTACTGCTTGATGCTTTTTCAGTCCCTCTATGACTTGACTTCAGCACCTCAGTCATTTCCACCCCCCCTTTAGAAGTGTTGACTTCCAGTAACTCAGTGCTCCCCTTTGAAAACTTCAAGTTCTACCAACCTCTTCAGGGTACCATTTTGATGACTGTACACACAGAATATTCAGATTCTGTGGAAGTCGGAGACAAGGTTGCTAACACTGCGGATATCTCTATTCCAACCCAATCTACATGTAGGTGGTCTCGTTTGGCACCTTTACTGATCATTGAGCATATCCTTACCTTACCAAAGGAATCCATAAAGGTGACATCTCATCTTGACTCTTTTTTTTTTAATGATTTGGGTATCTGCAATGTCATTGACAATTTTTCACCACACACCATGTAATTTGATTTACAACCCTAACATGAGTGAATTATGATCACTTCAATTTCGCATATCCCAATATCTCTGATATATCCCATGGAAAAAAGAAGGGGTCAGTCACACCAATTACTGCTTTGCCCTATGTACATCATGCTGCTGTTGTTTAACCTGAAAGCTAACGACGCAGACCTATAGCATGATTGATCAATGCTGGCCAAAGACACAAGCTACTCATAGAGTACAACTGATAACAGTACAACTTCAATGAACAACTGTTTATGGCGTTTATATCGTGTGTATCAAGATCATAATGCACTGCAAGATTTACATAAATGAGCCACATTCATTCAAAAAGGCTGTCAGGAAAGTATACCGTGATTACCAACTTGAGAACAGAACATTTCAACAAAACCAGATTTTTCTTTACTCCTTGTGTCTGGCTGCAGACTTTACAATGCTTGTTTTATTATCACATTTGACAATGTTGACATTATCTTTTGTACGAAGACCTCATGTGAATGCCTCAAACTTTTGACCTCAGGAATCTGCTCTTTACGCACTATTTTGAAATGTCTGTTTACTGGGCACAGGCGATCTGTGCAAGTCAACACCTCCACCATATTGACTGCCATCATTTATTCATATAACCAAGGTGAGCTATTGATCTGACATGTTGAAACAAAAAAGCTTAGAACGTGTCAATGACGATCATTGCGCCACAACTGTCAAGTGCACTGATGGCAACGATTGGACAGCACAAAGAGAAAGCCTGCAAATTAATTCCCCTTGAACAAACATGAATAAGTCAATACTGACCAAAAAAGGGGGGAATTCATTAACGGTCCCAGCTCCATCGATCGCTGCTTTAATCAGAGCCACAAATGAACAAAGGGACCACCCTCATGGGCTGGTCAGAGCTGGAGAGCAAATGTGCTGTGAGTGAATACTGCGGGAGCCTTTTATCTTTAGCTTGTGGGTGAAAAAAGTCCAATTTGTACAGGTAGAGTTACTCAGGCCAACCAAATGCGAATGTTGAAATTAAATACATCCCCCCAATTCCCTCCCCAAAATGTCACAATACATCACACTCAGCACAATTACAATTTCAAATCGTGTGTCCTTGCAAAAACAATTCCAAAGTCATTTCCTTTTCAACCTCTCTGCCAAATCAAAGAAAATAAGACACAGAGAGGGGGAAAGAGGCTCCTCAGCACACACTATCAACACACAAAAAGGTTCGAGGAATCTCGTTTTATTACCTTCTTCTAATTAGCGGGAAAATCAATATCTTTCAGCAAATCTCGGGGAAAGAAAAAGACGGGGGGGGGAAGGGACAGGAGAGAGATGACTGAGTGTGGGAAATCTGAGGAAGGAATCTCAGCCTATGAACAATTTACAGTCTAATTCACTTGCTCCCCGCCAAATCACATCGCACATGACCTGCCCGCCCATCTCATTTCAACCGATGACTTTTCCATCTCTTTTGCTGCATTTTATTTCTCATTCTATTCGTTCACCCTGCCGTGCACTGGCCTTAATAGGGGCAGGTGTTTGTGAAACTAATCAGGAAGGACCTACTTGCATAATGATGCCATTCCCGTATTTCTTCTCTCTTTCTAGACTCACTACGTGAAGATTAAATTTTGTCCTTCATTGTGCTACATATGCTATTTGGAACCAGGGTTTAAGTCTATTTTTATAATCTTATGAAAGGGAGGTCGGGGGGATGGTGTGATGACAAAATTTGCATCAAACCTGAAAGATGAATTATAAATTCCCTCTTCTAAATACAACATTTCTCCTAAATGTTAATTGTTTTTTATAGTAATGAGCTGGTGGCTTTGTTCCACTATGCCATCATGCACAAAATTATTATTTTTTTTACATCACTCATGAACCTATTAACTCACAAGATAAAATTTGAGTCTGCAGTGGTAAAAACCTTACTCACATCCCACACTACGGATATGTCTTAGCAGTCATGAAATACCTGTGATCTTCTTTGACTAAGTTAATTCGGCGACAATTACGTGAATGTATATGGTGATATATGGTACAAATCCCCAAACAACCAGAGAGAACTAACCAAAATGACAGCCAAAACACACCCCTCATAACAAAAATGTTAACATTCCTGAACATTATGTCCAAGGATGTGATGTGTAGTGGTTAAGTCCAACAAGCAGCAGAATTCAGGAGTCTGTTGTATTAATCACTGGAGATGAAAAACCCCCCACGCAAAAGTGCCGACATGGCTATGACATCAAAGCACATAAATAACATTAATTTCTCCATTTGCCAAATGCTGGGGTGCTGACAGTGAAGTGTGCCTTCCATTAATCAAAGAGAAGAAAGATCTTCTCTCACCGCTGCAAACACCACTGACAAAAATAAAAGTAAAAGCAGCTCCCAAGTCCTTGAAATTTGACTGAGAAATACACTGCCATCTACCCTTGCTGTCACGTACTGGGTTATGCCAATACTGTGTGGACACTTCAACGACTCATTTTGCGGCGATCATGAAATGAACGTCCTCCAGTTGTCATATTGTTGGTAAGTTGCTCCCTAAACTGCAATATTCGGGCAACTAAATTAAAGGCATTCATTTCGGTAGCTAGTGACAATCGCACTGATGCTTGCAAGTGGTGAAGTCATACACACTTAAGATATTGATGGTGACAGACTAAAAAGGAAAAACATCAGGCCAATGATAAATATAACTTTCTTGAAGTTCTTGACTTTTTTCCTTGGCCCAATATCGCAGTCTCCAGTCTCTGCCTGACTGTTTACTTAACCCATCTCTGTTCTTTTACAAAAGGAAATATCACTAAACCAGAGCCAGCTCTGAATTGCACAGCACTGAAAGTCTGATAGAAATGCTCCCTGCAGTAACTGTCAGTGTGACAAATGCATGGCTCACATTGTGATTGCAATGCACAATATGATACATGAGTGAGTTATGATTTAATGGATCAAGACCTTGCAGTATGAATAATTCTGGCGCTTTCCTCTCTGGCTGGCTTTCTTCTTCTCAGTTCCGGCCCTGTGACATATGGCATCAAGATCCTCACTGCAAGTCGTTACCGCGGTAATGGTGCCCTCATGCCTGCATGCAAATCTTGCCCTTTGTTGTCCCAATCAGGACACGGCCTCCATTAAGCCTATGACAATGACCAACGCCTGCCCTTTTCTTTGCTGGTCATGATATTCAACAACTCTTGATTCCGCACAAGTGTGCAAGAACTTCCCCCCCCCCACCACTGCCATCTCTAATATCACACACATGTGACCCTCTCCACACCGGGTTGCAAAGGATGGAATATTAATCAACATCAATTTGGGGATGGATGTTTTGCATAATTTTGTTCTCTCACTCCTCTTTGGGAGGAAAAGGCAGATTAATCTTGGTTCACACTGTGCACACGCTCTGCCACACTTGTAAGCTTTCTAGGGGCAGGACCACCGCCACACTTGCCGGACTAATGGGTCTCTACTGCCCTTAACAATGATCTTGTCCTGTGGTCTCAGACACCTACCCTGCACTGCCGCCACACTCGTACATTGTTCTGGGGCCCATAGCCTGCACAGGGCCTGTGTTGCTAGGGAAGCCTATGCAAACAGATGTAGAGGAAGCGCTTTGTCTACCAATTTCCGTCCCCGAAAAACAATTAAGCGCAGGCAGGAAAAGCCATGCAAATACATGTACTGGGGGAGGAAATCATTTGGGCCTGAGCAAATCCAACTGGAAGAAGTAAAAGCCATTTGTCTATCTTGCATCAAGTCACGTTATTAAATACATTTACACAGATCAACTTAGGAAAACAAACAACAGCAAACTGGAACTGTTTCTGTTTTCTCAGTTTTCGCCAAATTTGGCATTTTCTCACATGAAGGCAGGAACATTACAACAGCAGGTGCATACATGTGCATAAAGAACATGCTTGTGTAGGTCAAAACTTTTACTTGTATTTCCTGGTATAAGTACAATTTTACAGGATGTTTAAAAGAGATCACAATTCCTTTCAAGTGTCACAAAACAAAACTCAGACATGCATAATACAACTCTTGACAATTTCATTCTTTACCTACTATGGGCCTCGAAATACATGTATCTGCATTTTAATGTTTTGGTGAAAACTTTTTTCAATTATTAAGCCCTTTCAAAAACAACACACATGTACAGAACCAAAATGCATAAATAAGAAATACCAGTACATATATATACTTGTGAAACAGGGATACATTTGTTCATTCCCCAATAGAAAAGCAGCTCACTTTTGCTGGTACATAGGTCATGCGTGTACACTTTATTACGTGTGTGCATGATGAATGTCTTTGAGTTTAACAGCAGCAAGCTATACAAGTACAATCATTATGATCATAGCAAACATTAACAAAACCGTAAACCGTTCTTTTTTTAATCATCTGGACGTGGCGTTTAAAAGAGGAATGGTACTGAATTACTTCATTCTAGAACCACAACATGAATGCTAATCCCCCAGAAATGTAAGACTTTGTTTGTTGTATTATAAATTTGCACTGAGCTTCTCTGGGCTCTGATAATTCAAATCAAAATGATTAGTAAAAAATTTGATTTCTCTCAGGTACAACAAATGACCCAAACGAATGACTTCTTTTAAGCTGGTCTATGTCCAAACCACACAGTAGAAAACAAACACTTTCCGTGAAGGTCCTTCACAATTGAATTTCAACAGAGAAGAAAAGTGCTGAATTGTACAGACATGTCTGACAGGAGCGATGAACGAATACTTATGTCTAAAATGCCACTGAAAACCGTCTCAGGCAGCTGGTATACCATGCAAAACTGGACAACTATCCAACATCAGCTTGATTTGTGGTTATGCTAGTACATGTACACTAGGGTCACATGTGTACAGGCTTGACATTTATGTGGAGAGTTGAACACAATGTTATTCAAAGTCTTTCAAAAACACAAAATCAGATGTAACCACAATGCTACAAAATTTTACCATGAACCAGTTCCAACAGAGTGTACATGTACAGGTACTTTCTTTACGGTTTGTACTGAGAGCTCGTATGTCAATGTCCGTACAGTGTACATGTACAAAGACAGCATTCTGTTGTGCTTTTGTCCTCCTTAACTTAGAGCAATCCTGGCACTTTGTGTGTGTGTGCGTGTGCTTCGATCCTGTAATATTCCTGGCTACGGGGAAGAATTGTGCCAAAAGAGGACCGTAGAAATAACTGACCTTAGCAACAACCCCGGCAGGCCAAACTGGTCCATTTGGCTCCCGGCATTCCGAGGAAGAAAATGTGATAATGCCTGCGCCGCTACCGGCAAAACTCATCATGGCCCAATACAAATTAACCATCTTTGCAAAAACAAATGAATTTGGGTTTGTGGACTAGGCTGGGAAGAGCAGGGAGGCTACCTCTCCACATCCCCGCGGACGCTGATGCTCTAATTTCATTTGGGGCGAGAATTCATTAGTTTTAGGCACTTAATCTAACCAGCCGAGTCTTATGCATGTTCTGAGATAAGGGGGGAGTCTGCTTTGCACAGTAAATTAGTCTTTCCAGAGTATGGCCAGCATACACCCTATAATTTTTTTCCCCAGCCAAATTGATTTAGGTCTTGTTCATCAGGGACGTAGGCCTGTCTTTTTTCTTAATTTAAGGGAGAGTGCAGAAAGGCAATAGAAATAGGTTTTATCAACAAAATCTGACCAAAGAAGCTGTAACTAATTGGAAACATACAGTGTTTCATATAATGCCAAACTCTCTAATTAGAAAGAGAGCTATCACGGCAAGAAAAGAAATCTAGATATTGTTTTTTTCTGTTTAGCATATTACTGAAATTCATAGACAGATTAAAAAATGTTTTTATCTTCTCCACTACCTCAAGGAATGCATTTGAACTGTACAGAAGTCAAATAGCAACCTATTAGTTAAAAAAGAAATATATCGACAAAACAACCATCCCTGAGTTCAAGTGAGTTTAATTGTACAAGGACTAAATCTATTTTCACAAAACGTACAACTAACACAACATGAGAAGAAGATCCTGTTATCAGCTTGCATTTTGCCAGGATCAGCTTTTTTTCTTTCAGTCAAACTTCCGCTCTCAACGGAACCACAGGTATTCCAAGTTGCTGGACATGAAATTGAAACTGTCTTCCTCTACATCAGCTGAACACTGTTTAAAGGGCATATCCGCCCTTGTCAATATTTCATTGTCCCGGTACTTAGTGACCAAAAGTTGAGAGTGATTTGTTCAATTCAAATGTAGTCTCCAGCCCTGCACTCTCAACAAGAAGCCAACAACTTCACCAGACTAACCACAAGATTCTACCAGATCAGGCAAGACAAACAGATCTCTTGGAATGTAACTGGTCCATGGACATCACCAGGGAACCCCCCTCCATTTACTTCAGACCATGGTAGCACAGCCACAAATTAGTCCCTTTCAATGCCAAGTTTAACCACAGCCAGCATTTTTCTTTCTTCTCTGCCCCTCTTGCCAGTCTTTGTGCAGGCAGTGCACGATGACAGGTTGCTGTGTTTACTTTTTATTGGAAGGAAGTCCAGAGTACATGAATTCAGGATATTCCATTTTGCAAAGGTCGGGGGAGGTGAGAGAGGAACATGTTCTGTCACCTATGTGCCTCCATGCTGCAGCTCACTGTAATGAAGAAAAGGTCCAGCCACACGCATCAAACAAACCGAACCTGGAGCTGCTACTGCCTATGACAAATTCTTCTTGAGCACTGTTCAAAAAAATCCAGCCTGTGCCATACAGAAACTGCTTGATAATTATCTGATTTTGGTGGCAACTTGCATAAAGAGAAAAGGAAAAGTTTACGTAAATTCTACACAAGTTATAAAACTCCACTGTCCCTTCTCTGATGCCATTCCTTATTAGGTCTATAACACCAGATCTGTGTGACACTTCTACTGAAATAGATGATATTTTCAGACTGTAATACTGTGGACTTAAAACAGATATTCGTGATTCACAAAGCCTGCAGTGTTTCTAGAGGCCACATTTGTTTGTGGACAAACAGCATAAGTTAAGTACTTTAGCAGGGGCTTGTAAATCACTTCCAAAAAGTCAAGGTAATATTCTAAGCTGTCTAATCTCAAGCTCCCAGCAGCAGGTGAAGATAAGGAGATGATCCTTAAGAAATCAAGGACAAGGGCCCATGACCACCATTCCTTTCAACATTGCATGTCATCTCCGGAGGAGAGCAGTTTCCTTGCTCTGTGATCTAAGCATAGAGCAATGAAACAGTTACCAGAATATATACATGCAAGTGATGCAACACATGTTTTTCCATGGGGAGAAACATGATTGGTAACACATGATGTGGGATAGGTCACTGGTCGCGATAAACCCCAATATATGATCAAAATGGGTACTAGATCACTCTCGTCAGCAAAGCTTCTGCATTATCAGTATCATCATTAACATAAAGACATTTCCATTCATTTCACTTATCTGCTGATCACCCACTCATATCTTTGACAATATAATTCCAAGAATGTGTACAATTCAGATGATTTCCCGCAGAACAAAATACTCAGCAAGTGGTCACTTTTCCACTTTACTTTGACTGTTTAATCTAAAATATGTGCCTTTTCAAATAGATAATCCACAGGTCTAGATAAGAGCTACAAATTTTAAACTATTTTTATTCACAGAAAGAGTGATTTTTTGTTATCTTAAGTATGCAGACATCACATTCAGCAGCTGGACACCTAATGTAGTTAGGACAGTTGTTGCACTGTTTAGCATATGCCTTCCTTGCCACCTCATAATATTTTGGACATTATATTAATTCAAAATGACAAGAGTCTACAAGCACCCAGCGACCCAAACATGAGATTCATGTGTTATCAGTGTGGAATGTGTAACATGAGGACTTGGTCCCATACTATGGGCTCCCATCATCCACAGGGAGTGTAAATAACAGCGGCAGATGACACGCATGCTGATTCGATGTGACAACTCCAGTGACTGAGCAAGCTATTTACAGGACTTCAAAAGGCACATGCAAAGATATTCATTTACGTGCCAGAAATTTTGGCTGTACAGTATTTATAGGACAAAAGGTAAATTGGGAATTTTTTTGTATTACAGCACAGGCTGAAGTCACTGGGTGAATGGTCAATGTAGTATATTGGCCTTACCGAAAAAGAGATGTGTGAACATTTGTCATTTGCAGATTGAAGGATTACCATATGAGTGTGTGAAAAAAAAAGGAGTGAGGTTATGCATGATGTATGTTTAGCCTAGAAGTAAGGAATATTTTATGAATTTCCCATGCATTACGAGCCGCAAGTTTCACAACTTGGGATTAGGGACTGCGGTAAACTTCCCCCGGCAATTAGCAGACAATCCGAGAAAGAATAACATCTGAGGCACCTGGAGTCGGGGTCTGGGACTAACATCAGGAGGAGGAGGAGGCCTCTTCCTCAGCCAAAAGTGGGGCGACTGAGCATCAATGTCTCAAGGCACCAGAGGCCATCTGGAAGGCTGCCTTCCTTGGATGAGCCAATGAACCCATGTCAACACACTGTTCCATCAACACTGGATGCACGGGGGAATTGGGACAAATGAAAGAAACACTATGTAATTTCATGCAACATTGGCTAGATTACACTCCGGTGTTCCCTCTATCCTCCAACCCTTTGGGGAATGCGGCAGCGGCAGGGCCCCGCAGGATCGCTGGCAGTTGCTACCGTTTCCTGCTGCTTCCTGGCCTGTGCTCTGTCCTCCCCACCCTGGTAGCTACGACGAATGCGGCCCACAATACGGAATGACAGATACGCGTCAGCTGTTGACAAGAAAATGATCACAGCAACACCAAAAAAAAAATCCTGCCCGCTTAACAGGGAGAAGCTAAGTAATGAAATAGCACTTTGATTTCCCACTATCGGCAACAGACACTGCCTACACGTCAGTCTTTTCGCCCGGCTGGGCTTGGGACTCATTTACCATTTCTGACATGCAGGCTGTCCGTCACCCTCAACTCCCAATGCTACCTCGAACCCAGTGGCACAGAAAATTAAATTCTGGCGATAAATCATCGAAAAACATGAGGTTTTGCGAAGGCAGTTGATGAGCTGCACAATCCAAAAGTGTTGCCCATGAAAGTTTAATAGCACACTGCATATTAGTGTCATCATCTGCTATGAAAAAAAACAAAATCTATATGCCACTAATGTTGAAATTAGGTCTATTTGTTTGCCGGATTATGATCTGTGAAATTATGTTTTATATATGCAGTGATCCAGCGCACAAATCTGCAAAACATATGAATGTACAATGAGAAATATCAGGAGCCAAAGCCTTCATGCACAAAGATTTCGAACATACACTTCTCTGTGCCTCCCTAAGTAGGTCAGAAGAGTGACTTTTGACCTCTGTAACTACAGCTCACTCAAAACAGTGAAAAGCTTAGGCCTACATTTCTCCAGTCTATTTTTCTTCAAATGTTGAGGGGAACTGATAATAAAAGACCACAACAAAGGACTGTTCCATGTGAAGTATTCCGAAGGCATTCCACGTTATTGAAAACAATTCATAAAGCAACATAAAGCTGCATAAAACATTTGTGGCTTTTTAAAATGTGTACAACCGCTATTTGTAATACTTAAGTTTGTTTCATTTCAACATTTATTTCCACATAGCAATGTACATTCATTAAATTACAGAGAGTCAATATACAAGAGATGTTTAACAAAATACAAGAATTGTAGTTACATCACACAAATAAAAGTGGGGAAATACAGAGGCATATTATAAAACAAAGCCTTCTGGAGAAACGCCTTAACTTGACAACAAAACTAATAGCATACCACACAGAAAAGACAAGAATGGAATACAGACAAATGAAGACTAAAACAAATCAATGGACTGAGATGTACTTCACACTACAGGTGAAAGTACTTGGAACTCCAAAGACAGAGAGAAAAGATCAAACACATAGAATGACAAAAGAGAAGGAGCTACATTAGATAATTGGACACAAGGTGGTTTTTTGTAGGCCGGATAAGTCAAAACCATGGAGCAGTGGTGTGCACTTATGTGCAGTACTGTAGCAAAGTACCACATTGAAGAAAACATGGTTAACAGGTTACCCAGGGGAAAATACACACACAATTTAAAGAAAAGGGAGTTATCAGACATGAAAAATGCATTCAAATCACCACTTTTATCTTTTCCAAACTTTACAGAGACTAGCAATGTGTTCCATTATTCAATAAAGCCTGACTATTATTTTAAATGTCCCACAAAAACCCTTTTAAAATCTTAGCATGAAAATTACTATACATGCCTTGTTTGTAAAGATGGTTACAGATACCTGGTCCCATGATTCACAACCAGTGATTGATATCAACAATCAGACATGTGGACATCCTACTCTAATGAACAGACCTACATGTACAATGGTGAAATCAGTTCATGATTCTTTGTCTTTGAATGCCATTTGGGTTTGTGCATGTGTAACAAAAATGGACTGCTGACTGGAAGTGGTGGTAAATATTTCTCAAAGTGGGAGGAGGTAGATCTTCCTAAATATTTTAGTGAACTTGTGATGAGAACTTTTGTCTGTTTAACAATGAAAGTGTGAAACTTTCAGTTTAAATGTAAATTTTCCAACAAATTTAAAGCTGTGAACAGATGACACTTACAAAAACAACACAAATTTCAGCTTGGCTTTAAACTCATCAATTAAAAACAGCTTTCCAGTGTTGAAAAAACATGTACTTGAAATCAGAGATAGATCTGTCATATTCATTTTATGTTTGCATGATTTTGCTATCTTAGAATTCATAGCATTTGGTCTTAATGTGCTGTCAATCCACACACCAACAAACTGACTGTCTCGAGTCAATTAATTTACCATAGTACCACCATGAATTGTAAAGTGTGTTCAGGAAGGTGATGATTCAGACCAGACTAAAGGTTTGCAGGCTAAATTGAATGCCAAGCGGCATAAATGTCACTAATAAATACCACATAACTACAAATCACAAAAGAGAATTTCCTTCTCAAAATGTGGTCAATATTAGCTAGAGGACAAAAATATACATGCCAACCACACAGGTACGACAATAATGGCAGAAACGGAAAGCAATTTTTATTCAGCAACAAACCGAACTGAAATTTGAATGGGTCAATGGGTCAAATTACGAGCAAATCATACATGTACATCACAATTAACAAGAGAATGCAAATGCTGCAGATTCTATTGTTAAAAATTTCTTAAGAGGACCTCCTTGCTACATACAAAGGAAAATTTGTGGACATGCTGTTCAGGATCTGTCTGAAATCTACCATAACCAAAGGAAACGCCTACTGGTTATTTTCTCTAAACTTCAGGAATTTTTTGTTAGTTTTGTTGCATTTAAAATTTTTAAAGTTAGTTCTAAATAAAAACTGTTGTTTGGCTGTAGGGTTTAGTTTACCAAAGTATGGGGATTGCATTGTAAGTAAAAAATACCTGTCATTCACTCAAGATTGTCAATGACTGGTTTTTCCCTTTTTCATTGTACAACTACAAGGCTCACAAGTCAACATCAGTGACTCACAACGATCATTTCTGTTTTTTTTGCATTTCAGATGGCCTTTAAACAATGTTGTTGTTTTCATCATTCATGATTTACTTGTGTAAAATCAACATCTGAAAATTCAGTATTTCATGATGCTGAACACCGCTGAAGAATATTTGGGGCATGTCTCACATCACGTGGCTAACACTTGGAACAAGAAGGCACAATTCAATCACAAAAGCTGGGTAAATCTTAACTTTGTGGATGACCACAACCATTCACGAAGAGGCCTAACCAACCAGCGAGAAAGATGGATTGCATAGGAAACAATGTCAAGAACTTCAAGCGGCAAAGTAGGTGACAAACGACAAAGCGGCTACACTCAGAACGACATGCCTCGGCCAGCCGGTTTACAATAATAGGAATACAGCACGCCACACTTACGCGCGCCACGGCACGCACGTATCCCTCCCTCGCAACAACTCGACTTTCAAACTACATGTACAAGTACACACACGACTACTGTGTGGGAACACCACCGACTTACCATGTACCAGTGTCAACCGTCCCCGCTGCTCTGGAAATGCCGAATGACCTGCATGGTGAGGACAACAAAACCGCGCCACTAATTACAAATGCTAAGGACGGGCCAAGTAATTAGAAGCCTTTTCTCACGCGTTCCGATTCAAAGCCGCGCACACAGTAGGCAGCTTGTATTTGATGGTCGCATTAACCGAGCACACCGGCAGTGCATGCAAGGGGTAACCGCTGTGCCGTGCAGCACTAATCGTGATCTGATCAGTGACACAAGACATCACACCAACCACCACACGTTACACATGAACAAAACCAGCCAACTCGGTACACAGAAAACACTCACACTTCAGGCCCTTCAAGGTCCAGGAAGCGCCTCCAAAAAGCCTGGGCCGGTTGGACAGGAACAGAACCTTCACGCCGATTTCTAGTTCTCCTCCCGTCTGAATAGCGCAGAGGAGACCGAGATTTGCCACATCGGCTCCTAAACTAAATTACGTCGCGTTGCCAACAAACGCAGTGTGTGTTCCATGCGAGCGCGCTCGAGAACCACACATTGTTTTGCTAATTATTTTCAAAATGGCTGTGTGTGCAGTGGTTTCAGGTGATTTGATGAGCATGCGTATTAACACTGGTGCAGGTGTTAGCTCATTTGCATATCTAATGGCACTAAGTGCTCACGCCGACTTCGAAACGCTTGCTCGATGCACCTCGAGAAACTTCGGAGATGCAGGCAAATACCTCACTGTCGTTAATGCCGTACAGACTGCGTATATAATCGCATAGACTCATTAACTTGGACTTATTATATGTGTAGGTTCAGCCGAATTAAGGCGTGCTCGCGGAGGAACGTTAAAGTACAACTACCGTCATGACCCTGTAGGCCCCCTTCGACGTAAAATAAATTCCTTGCAACCAAACACGTGGTTGCATTCCACTTTCAATCACACTGTAACAGCCCAATGTCATCGGCATTACCAATGAAAGCTGCCAGTGACCTTACCACGGACAAACTGTCAATCTATACGTTGACCCTTTTTATCTGGACCAAACGACCATAAAAACCTCACACTCAGTCGTCATTCTGGAGCGATTTCAACGGCCCATACTGCACCGCTTTCACCCTCAACCTAGCGTGGGGCGATATATCTGATCTGGCAATCCATGTCACATACACGTGGTCGGGGGATGTACCGTACATACAGTACATGTACATGTGGGTCGCTACATGCAAATTGTTTGGTCTACAGATTGTGCATGTCTAGCGCGCCGCCGCCGTGCCTGCTTGCCGTCGATATGAAATCGACGCGTCAGGTCGAGTCGAGGACGGCGGAAGTGACGTAATAAGGCTCTGCGGGAATCCTGCGCGCGCTCTGCTAGCTCAGACATGTGCCCAGCTGATCGCGATGTAAACACAAGCAGTAGTCGGGTGCCTTGTCGACCGCCAGGATACTTCGGAGCTGGCATCCAAGGATTCCTGATTGTTTTCATCTAGTTCCCAGACCTTTCAATCTCGAACAAAATGGTTCATGAGTTCGCCAAAGTGCCAGGAGTGCTGAATACTTGCCTTCAAAGTGCAGATGCTTTATCGGTCGACGACCCAACCCACGACCACACCTAGTATCAGCATTTTGAGATAAATGGCTGACTAAAGTAAATATCCTGAACATTCGACCAAGTTCTGATGGCAGGTAAAGGAGAAAATGTCGAATCGAATACAGGCCCTTCTGTTGCTAGTCGTGATCATCAAAATGTAGAGATCGAAAGAAAATTCACTGTGTCTGTGGACACAGAAACCAAACTTACACAGTCAGGGGGAACATGTGTTCTGGTGGAGACCATGAAAGATTCGTACTTTGATTCGGACCAACTCATTTTAACCATGGCAGACCACTGGCTAAGACGTCGGAATGGTAAGTGGGAACTGAAGGTACCACTCTCTGGTTGGCCTACAAACAAGTACAACGCTTCCGAGACATGCACAAAGTATTCAGAAATAACTAATGAACAAGAAATAGTAGCGAATTTGTGCGCAATTATTAATGCAAAGACAGATGTCGACAAGCATGACAAGATGACCCACTCTTCGGAAGAGGAAACACATTCTGCCAAGGAGGATCTGAGTCTCGAGAAGTGTCTCATCGAGAATGCATTGATGCCATTTGCCCAATTCACAACCTACCGTAAGACGTACTCAATGGGTGGAGGCATTCTTGTTGTAGTGGACCAGACAGATTTCGGGTACAGTGTGGGTGAAATTGAAATGATGACTGGACCATCCCCAGAAGACCTCCTTGCAGCTGAGGCGAAAATTGAGGAGATGGCGGAGAAACTAGGTCAGGAGATTTCTGGAAAAGAGTGCAGAATCATGCTGCCACTTTTTTTTTCACCCCCGAATGACCAATGTGACAAGTGTTTTGCAGATATTTTCAAAGCAAAAACTACCAGAAAAAAAAATAGTAAACACTGGTTCAGTGAATGATATTACATTTGAAATTTTGTTCAAAAATACTTTTACACAGTGTTTGTATGATGTTGCAAACAAAAAGATATTGGCAGCCTGACCTTGCATTTAATTCCCCGTTTGATTTGTACTTTGATCCCAAACTTTCATTGAGCCATTGATGTTTGACAGTAGTGACTCAAAAAAATTATGTAGAAATTATATTTCAAGCGAAAAACTATTATTCAATCCAAATCCCTCATTTAGATTCTTCTACAGCTCTGCCATTTTTCTTTCCACACTTACCCTGATGGGATCTTCACGATATCTACAGTCTCTCACAAAGGTCCACGGATCTTCAGTAGGTTATAAAACTTTGCAATATCAGATACGAAGAAAAATTGTACAATTTGTGGGTCAATACTTAACTGCAAAGGGTAACCGCCAAAGTCATTCTTGAATAAAGGTTTTGCCAACAAACCACGAGGGAGAAGAGGAGGATGAAGCACCTTGCATACACCCTGCATGGGGGTATATGGAGGTTTTTCACGTGTTGTAATGTGATGTGTAAAGCCTAAAAGCAGTTCAGGAAGTGTATCTTTTGGCAATTTCATGTACAACAGAATTTTGAGAGATTTCAAAGGCTTGTGTGTTTCTGCGCACATCTGTGTAAATTGAATGCTGACCATCAAAAATCACATAACTGAAAATCCTCTATAAGTTTATACCCTAAGGCTGTGCCTATTATCAGAATATACAGATATTTGATCTGTATCAAAGATTTAACTATTTATTTCGAACTCACATATTCAAAGGTAGAAATCTATTTAATGAAAAGGGAAAAAATCAAATATTTGGTTATTAAATGGCATTCTATTTGACATTTTACAAGTACTTAAAGACAGTCTTAGCATATGCCCAACAATAAGGCCAAAAATAACGTTTCCTTCAAGTTTTTCTGTCTTTTCAATAAAAAAAAGGCGTATTTTCATTTGGTTTTGTGGCAATTTGGTACAGCCGAACATTCAGATATTTGATCAGATGGAAGGCTGAATATTTAAATGGTAAATTAGGTGAATTACCTCAGCCCTTGCGTACGTCTGTATGGCATATCCAAATGTCAATACTGCTGACTTGCTACATGGGAAAACTCTGGAACTACATCAGTGATTTTGCTTGTGGGTCATTCTATAAATTCATTGTCTAAAAGTGTATCATTTTTGTGTCCCTGTTTCACCTGACCTGTGATATTTGACATAGAAATATCACCTAAATTGATTTCAAACTCTGTCTGTTTGTTTGGCAGGTAATTTGCAGTAATTCATCACTCTTGGAAATTAGAGAATGTGTTCTAAACTTCCAAAATCACATGTCAGATGTAACAGGGACACCAATAAAATTGGACCCCTAATTTATAGAATAACCCCTATAGGCTTGCGTAAAGGGGAAGGGGTTCAAACATCCATAACTTTTTTCTTACCTAGACAGCCCCTTAACCCTAACCCTCCTCAATCCTCCAACAGGTGAAGGATTGAGGAGGGTTAGGGTTAATTTTGCTTTCTGAATCTATGACTTTGGCAACAGGATTGAATAAGCCACTTGCGAGTTAAATTTGAATAAAATCTGGTACACTGTGTTATCTGATTGCATAGAAACGAAAAAATTTGAATTCCCCTGACTAAAGACACTATTGCTTTACCTCGTGATTCGGGGTAAGCTTTTGCATAGCAACCACCATCTCTGGAATGGACCGGTTCCTTTGTGCCGTTCCTATCTATTGAGAACAGTGTATTGTTGCAAGGCTCTTATGTAACTAAGCAAAAGCTTGCCCCGAATCACAAGGTATAGCAACAGTGGTTTTAGTATGGAGAATTCAAGTTGTTATGTTGACTTGAATTTAGAGAACTCAGTGTACCAGATTTTATTCAAATTTAACTCGCAAATGGCTTATTGCGGAGTGCAAAGAGGAAGTCAATTACTTTAGAGGCGCAAAAAGCAGTCCAGTTTTTTGTTGTTTTAGAACTCTCTTTTTAATTACCACCAGAGGGCAGTTAGCCAAGATCTTAGACCTACAGCTGCAGATGGTGTGATTAATCATTTTTCCAGGTCTTGCTCAAGGGAACTATAAGCAGAGTGACACTTCTTGTGGCCAGAGAACATGTACATTGTATTCAGATGTCAGGTTTTGGGAGGGAGGAAAATTAAAATTCCAGGACTTGTTGTTGAGATCCTTGAACCCCTCTAGTCACATCCGCTTAATTTTGCCTCTTTAATTCAGTGTTCCTGTTCAGAATTGATACCTAGCCTTTGATGAATGAAAATATTCTGTTTAATTTTGTTTGACGTATCTCCTGAGATGTCCTGGAAATTTCACTTGCCAAATCGAACGAAGAAAGAGGAGGCTGGGAGGTTATCATATGACCTTGTTTACCCCAAGGCAGTGTAAAAGTACTGACTGGCGAGGTGTTCCCTTCATCATAGTTTTCCCTTTCTCTTTATCTGTATTTGGCCAGAATTCATTGTAAAGCTAAAAGAAAGGTCGTCAGTCAGTGGCATTTTGGATTTGTCTTTGAATTTTTGTTTTGTTGACATCATGCCAATTCAATATCGAAAGGCAACGTCACTAAGTGTGTGCTGTATGTTGTGGTTTTGATGTGTGCTTTTTCCATGTTGCCTACTCCTATGCTGTTTGATACAATCATCAGTTTCTTATCTACCTAAAGATGGCAGTGAATCATCATTTAATAACCCTACTGGAAACTTACCACCAACTTGGACCCATCAAGCTTCTTGGCCAAGTAAACATTATTTCTTGTCCCTTTTATTTTGCTTAAGGACAAAGTGTAGGAGGCAGCTTTTTTTTTCATCCATAGCAGATTTTTCCAAGATGGCACGTGATCTTCTGGACTCTTTTACAGACACTTTTGTGTCTAAAGTAAGCCAGCTTTCTCCTATGTAATAGGTTTTAGACTTGCTGTAATAGCAACATGTGTGTTGTCAGAAGTTGAAAAAAGGGAAACAAAAAAGGAGGCAGTCAGGGAAAAAGGGTTCAGGCAGGGATGAGAAACTGGTTTTTTTTTAAACTTGACCTTGCAGAGGTAGTAAATGATAATTTATTCCCTCAAGTGATGGCTCTTTTCCCTATCTTGTCAATTTACAAGTATCTGGATTGGGGTCTGTGCTGTGCCTATGTTTTGTAAATTTGAATGTAACTGAAGAAATTTCTTTAAAAGTATGAGAAAACGAATGGAATTCAGTCTTCCATAGGCCCATATTGATGAAGGTGGAGCCTAGTAAGTGTGGGACAGTTAAATAACCTCCCTTTTTATCTGTTGCCCACCGGTGTGACTTTTTGATTGCTTGCAACAGAGGCACACTGTCTTAAAAGCCCCTGTCACAGTGCTATCAGATAGGCTGAGCTGCACTTTTGTCCTCAGCGGACAGAACTAATGATACTTTGAGAAGGGGAAAGATGCTTGGCTTTGGCTGACAGAAGAAAGAATATTATGTAAGGGCAGTTTTTGACCTTGGTTCAAAAGAAACCAGAGACACTACAAAAAGTTTCTCATTTGTGACGTGCGTGATCGCCGGGAGTAAGCAAATGTCTATATGTCAAAAATTCACCTCCCTTGTTACCCATGGTAAAGACTTGGGCACTTCACCGAGACTTTTGCACAGGAACAAATGGCTGAAAGTCATTCTTGAATAGATGGCATTCCGTGGGTAAGAGCTTGTAAAAAATTGATGTGTTCTTTCACACGTTGCTGCAAATTTTCTAAATCTGAATCCAAGAAAAAAGTACAATTTCTAAGTGTGAAGTGATTACTGTCCTTGGTTTCCATTTCACACTGATTGCATTTGCATGCATATTAACCTGTGGAGGGAAAATTCCTTGAAAGGTAGGGGTTGTTGCCTGCATCACATTTTCAGCATACTTTGGCTCATTTCTCAATAAAGAAAACTCACAGAGAATTGTAAGTTGCACAACTTAGTAAGGTGCACACAGGCTTGTTTTGATTTGCCACTAAGAGACTCATTGTTTGATAAATTGAAAAGTGCGCATGCCGTGAATCAACCCGTATTATATTAAGTCTCCACCTGTCAAGAGGATAACACACAGTGGGACTTGTATTTGTTCCAAGAAGGATTTGAAATGTTGGTAAGGTTCACTGGACATTGGGATGTCTAATTTGTAACTGTGAAGTCGCATGGCACAGTAAACAGCCACACCTTTTAAATACATACACTGTACATGGATTGGTCAGAACTACAATGTACATCTGCACATTCCATATACTCAATATAACTTCCAAAACAAAAAAACCCACGTACAAAGTTCAAGTTTCTGTAAATGTTGAATATGCAAACTGCACAACAAGCACTTCACTTGGTGCAGGTGAATTCTTAACAATTAAACGTGTCAGTGGAAAAACAGACTATTATCAGGTAGTGCTCATTTGCATCAGAAAAACACGCTCCAGCTTGGAATTTATGCACAGTAAAGACTGACCTGTGTCCAAATCGTAATCTACAGGGTGGAAAGGTTGTTAAATTTTATTCTAGGCTTTTTATGGGTGGATGAGAGCTAAGAGAAACATTCTTCCGTATTATTTGAAAAATATGTGGTCAATTTTGAATTTTTCATCCTGTTTCATAAGTAAATACATACTTTCCCAGCGGTGTACCGTACTTAATAAGCCTTTGGAGTTAAGTTTGAATAAAATCTAGTACACTGAGTTCTTTAAATTCATGTTGACGTAACAGTTGAATTCTCCATACTAAAGACACTGTTGCTATATACATGAACCTCGTGATTTGGGGTGAGCTTTTGCTTAGTTACATCAGAGACACCTTGCACCAATATACAGTTTTCAATGGATAAGAAGGGCACAAACGAACCAGTCCATTCCAGAGATGGTGGTCACTATGTAAAAGCTTGCCCTGAATCACAAGGTACAGCAACAGTGTCTTTAGTCTGGAGGATTCGACTTATGTTCATGTGAAATCAGATAACTCAGTGTACCAGATTTTATTCAAATTTAACTTGCAAAAGGCTCATTTACTGATGAATTTCAATGTAAAAATTTCTACAGTTTAGAAGATATAAGTTCAAAGATATTTTACTTTCTACTGTTGCCCACACTTCGTGCCTTCACCAACTTGAGTGAAATCAATAACACTCCTACCTGAAGGTTATTCTCTCAGACATTTTATTCCCCGCCAAATCACTCATAGATGTCACTTGCCACACACATGGTAAAAAGAAAAAAGACTGCTCCTTGCTGTTGAAGTTGATCAGTAAGTTGGCCGAACTTGAATCTTGAGCACATTTAGTACTCTTGAGAAAGTCAGAGACATAAACACGCACACACAGGCGTAAAGCACTTTTTGTGAACCTTGGGCCTCAAGGCAAAACGTTGCCTGCCATGCCTGTGTTTAATTGGCATTAACACTGACAGCTCCCAAGAAGCAAAGGCTAATTTCCCATGCACCATCCCCCATCTCCTGGGTGCACTCGAGCAGAAACGCAAATCTTAACGTGTTCTGGCAATTAGCATCTCAGAGCAAAAATTTGGGGGAGAAATTTTCCCCCCTCCCTTTTTGTAGCTCCTGGGGGTTGTCTGTAGACTTCAGCTGTCAGAATGATTAGAGGTTTCTTACGCAAATTTGCCGTGCGACAGGTGATGACAGGGGGGCAAAGTCAGTGGGTAAAGAATAATTGGACGCATGTTATTAAACTATGACTTTGCCCAAGTTGACTAATGCCAAGGTGTTTTTTTTTTTCTTGTTTTTTGACAAATTGCTTCGTTAATCATTTTAATTCTCCCTAATGCTGCAAGACACACTTCAGCATCTTGCTAGCACACAACCGTGAGTCAGACCTGGTAATTAATGCCATTTCTTTGTTCTTTGCTACCCTTTTGGGGGAGAGTTCTCCTGTCTCGAAGTAATTTCTCCCAGCCCAGTCAGGAAATTACTTCAGACACTCGCAGTCCTGGCATGGTGGGCCGCCGTCAATCTGGTGTTCACGTGAGCAGAAATGACACAACTCCAGGACGGATAATTAAAATTGCCACAGTGTGTCAGCATTGGGGCAAAAATCCATTTTGCGCAAATGTTTTTTGGCTGGAGGAGGTGCAATATTGTGCAGGCGATTTATTAATAAAATGAGCGTTTCTTTCCCCCACCATGTAAAAACAAGAAGGGAGATGCCCAAAATGGTATTTGAAGCAAATCATGCATATGCTAAAGTACACGGAGCACTGACGTTTGTCTTGTGCGTGGTTGTTTTTCCCCCCTAATCTGTCTAAGCAAAATGTTAACTCAATTACGTACATGTTAAGTTGACTGGTGGGAATTATTAAACTGAGACTTGAAGCGCAAGGTGCAGTGACAATAAGTTTGGGAATCGAGATTTAATGGCAACTTATGGAGGCATGCATAATGCGATTAAGACTGCATGTTATTTTGTGAAACCGGCTGAGTTCATTTAAATTGCAACTTGTGCACTATTTTGACCTTTGCAGAGTGGTGCTAGAGGAATTCAGTTTGCAAGGTTAGAATTAAACAGGACAAGAGAACCTGCCTGCCTGTTAAACTTTCAGAAGCAGTTTGGAGCGAATAGAAAGGACAAAATGTAAACTAAAATACACTGCCTGTTGGCCTTGTACCCTGTAAAGCCCAAGACCAAGAATGCTTTATAATTAGAGACACGTTGAACAAGTGGAGGCACTCCCCTGGTTATCAACCATTTCCTTGGTGACAGCCAATCAGCAGCCCCGCTCTCAGATGGGATGACCAATTAGCAAGTCAGGAGGAAGTACAACTTAGGTACAACTGTTGGAGCACATCATCTCCTTCCAACTGACATCAAGGGCCCCAAGCTCCCCTCCTCCCCCCCTTGCGATTATGTGTCTAGACATCAGATTAGAGGGGCTTGCTCTTAATTACCAGATGAAACTTGAGCTTTCGAGTCAAAGCCAAGGTAGCTAACAACTTGTCAGTGCACCCAAATTGCCCCCTCGCAAGTTTTTGACGTCTGAAGTTATTGCAGTTTTTTGTACCGTGCTCAAAGCATATTTTACATTGATGTTTTCTTGGACTTGTGTCAAAGACACATCTCTGAAGTTAGCTTCAAGAAAAGCTTGGAAAGTTAAGAAGATATGTTTAGAATTACTATCTGTCTCAATGATTGTATCATTTTCATTTTGAAAATTAATTTGAGCTGAGATAGCTAAATGGTTTCATCTAAGATTCAGCGGGACCGTTGTTTTATTGGTCAACGATGTAACTATCACTTGAATATCACTCTGACCTGAAGGGCACCTTCACCAGCAAAAGAAAGTTTTCCAACTGGGTTTTTGCACGAGTTCAGCGTGCAGGTGAAGAGCATACATTCCAGACTGAATTTGTTGTGCGTACTCAGCGTGCTCCTCGTCAAGCATGCATAAACTTGCATGCCTATGCGGTGGGTGCGTACCAAAGGACTGTAAATTTCATTTCAAAACACGCCCTCTTTTGTTCCTGCTCGAAGCGGATTGGGCTTGACACGGAGACAGATCATGTCTCTTGTACAAACCTGTTGCCACCTGCATAAAAATACTCGGTCACTTGATGTAATGTTTTTCAGTGCTAGAAATATGAACTTTTGCTGGCAAAAAGAAACAACACCAACCTTCAAAGTAAAGGGAAAAAGGCAGTAATTAAGAGAGCATACCAAATGCTTTTCACTGATGAAACTAGAAATTTTGGGCAGTTAATATAGAATTGCAGGAGCATTATGCAAAGCACTTTCCCTTTTTTCTAATAGAGGAAAAACACTCAGAGATGATATAAAGTCCTCCAAGATATGACTTGATCACCTGTGCTAGCTCTAAGTGCTTTAATTTAAGCCCCGTGAGGGAGTCAGCACTTAAAACAAGGAGGAAAAAGCTTGATTATAAACAGGAAAACATCTTTTGGCTGCTGGCGTATCCATTATGCCTATCCCAGATAAGGTGAAACCAGTGATAACCGGGTAATAAGCACGCCAGAGAGGCCTGCAAAAAACCCTAATCCAATTAATGATAAAAAATTGACTGTACGTGTGCATTATCATCTTGGGTTTGTTTTGTTCCTTCAGCTCAACATCTTGGGAAAAATTGACTGGATGAATGGTGCAATGACTGCTTAGGAAAGAGTGATTCATTTTTCTGTTGATGCAACAGTACTGGCTGTTTGGTGGCCATTAAAAATAATATTTTGTTGTGATGAGAACTTAATTCAACAAGCAGTTTTTGCCTTTGTATCCGGACTTGGAATTGTGCGTAGGAGGAAATCACAAAGATGTTAACTCTGAATTATGCAGAGAACACAAACTTGGGTTAAGAAAAGCTACTTTCAACCAAGTTGTATTGAAACTTGATCATAGTATTTTTACTGTGTGTGCATATTAAGTTGGACCATCTGTGCTGTTATACTTTTTGTGGCAATAATGTGACTAATGTCATGCTTTGTTGGTATGCCCAAGACAAGAAGAACAAAAAGAACAAAATGCATATAGTTCAGAATGTATGTAAGAATTTTCAAGGGGTTAACAGTCTAGTGTAATTACTTTCTTTCTGATGAGTCTTGTGATGAGACATTGATGTTCCAAGGAAAGTGAAATATTTTGAACCATTTTTTTTCAAATTTCACAAAAGTGAATGCCCTTGCACTTTAAATGGGCCAAGAATTATCAGGGGTGCCATTTGCCTTGTGCAATTCACATTTTGTCGTTTATTCTTTCTTTCTTCCTTTTTTCCTTTAGGAATAATGAATCCTCTTCTTGCTTCAGAGATGGCAGTGGCTTAAAGTATTACTAACTGAATAATATATACGTACTGGGGATAGTTGCTGTGTATCTCAGATCTAATTGCGTGATTCCCTGGGGAGCTAGCTGCCAGCCATCCCAGGTCACTTAATGAAGAGAGAGAGAAATAAAACATAAAAAAAAGAAATATAGATCTTTTAAGATGAGTCTTGAACCACGATTATAAATGCATGGGTTGCTTGGATCTTAAGTGCCTTGGATCTTAAACTGCCCAGTTTAATTGAAGACTAGAGTTGCAGAGCTAATTGGGAATTTGTCTTTGTGGCTCTCCAGGAGACAGAAATCAAAACGAAGTGCTTTGACAATGAAGCGCCGAGCACTTGACCTTGTGCAGGAATCAGGAGAGTGGGGGATTTTGGGGGTGCTTTCATCAATTGAAATCCAAAAATCAACAGTCACAAATTGTAGTTCTGCTCTGCAGGAAAAAGCCCACCATCTTTTTTTTTTACTCATTTATATTATATGAGGGCTTTTGTTGATGATGTCAGTGTTCTTGATAATATTGGTCTGTAAGTGTGTCCTTGTTTTCTTTCTGCTCATTTTAATACTTTGTGTTTGGTTGTTTTTTTTCTGACAGCATCTTTTTTTTTGGTTTTGTGTATTAATTACTGTGATAATGAAATTATGAAAGCATGCCTATATACATGCATGTAACCAATGTGTGTAAATCACTTCTTACTTTCCTGGAAATGTCCATCTGTTGAAAAGCACTGAGTCTGACCAATGATTTGACACATTTTAAAAAAGGAGCAAAGGTCATTCCGTCCACTGATCTTTATTGTCATTCAAACATTAAACCTGACAAATCATCTCACAACTATAGTGTATCTTGGGTTCAGTTGGTGGAGCTTTTCCACATAGACATAGCTTTTTTGTTGTGGAACTCATTTCAATGGTTCTTAGCTTTTTTTCCTTATTTTTTGCTTTTTTAGTAATACTGCTGTACTAACCTTGAGAGGAAATTTTAATCACCACTTACTTATGAGCACATTTTATTGCTTGGTGTTTTCAGTAATGCAATACTGTAGGGCATTATTGAGTTCAAAGGTGATTTCCTTAATCGGCTGTTTCTCATTTTCCTCAGAAAATAGAATACTAGTCGCTAGCATTTTGTGGAGGACAGGAAATGTAAATGCAGAGTAAGTGTGCATGTGTTTTAGTCCTGAAAGCATTCTTTTGACTGGGAAAAACTGCATTGGTCCATTTGTTCATCACACGTAACATATTCATGTACTGGGGAGGGGGGGCTGCGGTCATGCATGACAGCCACTACCCAATATCGCTGTCACGCTCCATTACCAAGCTAAACTTCTTCAAGATTTCCAAGAGGAAGAGAGAGAGAGGTGGGGATATAAATGAAAATGCTGTGTGAGAAGCCTTCTCTCATGACTGCCGTACATGTATTCACTGAAAGCATATTATGAATATAGGAATTTATTAGTCGTGTGTATTAACTGTGGAGGTGAGGTGAGGATAGTGAGATATTGGAGGTGGAAGAGAGATGGGAATATTTGGTAGAGGCAGGGCTTGATATGTGTGAAACTCTAGAAGGAGTGAATTTAGGGATGTAATACATAGCCTGCCCTCTGGAGCTGATATTAGTTACATGAACTTTAGACCAATTGCCGGGAAGCTATGCTGCGTGCACTCTTGAAGTTTTTTAATGCTATTTCTCTTTCTCGTTTTGATTTGTTGATTTATCTTCATTTATGATCTGTGGGTGTGGATTACTAACCTTACATATCTAGTGGCAGTTTGTTTCACGTGGATCCCTCTCATGGTCAGTAATCTGACGTTGGTTCACTGACACCATAACCTACATAATAGATAGCGTGCACCAGCTTTGGGATAACTGATCCAGATCATGATCTGGATCCGGATGAAACAAACAGGCCTCTTGTGTAAACTAAAAGTTGTGCCAAAGCACAACCTTGTGCAGACAAAGTCAGGTCCATACAAAGTTATCCCCTTTCTGGACACAGCTTTAGAGTCTATTAGGATTAGAGTTATCTGCAGCAATAGGAAGAGTCAAGGAAATCATTGACAACAAAACAACAGCTTAAAAATTTGTTCACAGTTTGAGAATATATGAGTATTTTAACACTAGATATGTGTGTGTGTGTTTACTCTTGTGTATTTTTAGTACATCTGTGTACCTGTAAAAAAATTTTGTGTGTGTTCCTTATTGTGTTGTAGGGGAAGATTTGTTCGAGATATTGTTTAAGGACAAAACATGACGTAAATGATGGCCCTTATGTAGTGTTGTCCAGTTATAAGAAGTCATCGCCCACAACGAGTGATAGCTGAGATCATTGAACCCCTGACAATTATGATGCCAAAGCAAATCATATCAGCAGTGTGACAAATGGGAAGTTAATATGACAGTTACGGTGAAAAAGACATTGGTTAGGGGAAGGTGCCTGCAATAACCTTACGCCTTGGAGTCGCGCTGCTGTGAATAATTATTTAAAAACACTTTTTTACAGGAAAAAAATTTTGCTTTTTAATATCGGTCCTGTCACTTATTTTTTGGTGTTGTACTATTAGCAGCTGAGGAAATGGCGCTGGTTGTGAATGTGATTGTTATTTTATATTGGCCCCTTTAAGCAAATGAGACATTTTTCATGAATCGATTTTATTCCCATGTGAACCACCTGGAAAACCACTTCCCTAAGGAGACATGTTGAAGAAAGAAAAGAGAATATTGCAAGGTTTACAGTCTTGCTGTAACATACATGAGAGACAGATTTGGGTAAACTGAATGCCTATCCATTTCATGTCAGTTATTCAGAAATGTAATGTGTGTGTGCCCAAAAGAATGGTTGAAAATCTGGAGCCGGAGGCCGTGTGTCTGTGTTTCCTGGCAAGATGTGGTGTTTAAAAAAAAAAAAATTATAAAATGTCACCCGCAGGCTAAATCTCCTTGATGTCATCTCTGATGTACTTGCAAAATGCAAAATTACTCCCACAGTGGTATGGAATTTCTTGGTAAAGCCAAATCAGTATCATTTGAAAGAAATGCAATGTCCTGTGCTCTAAAAGTATAATGCACACTTCTAAGCTGCCCCTCCCGCCCCCCAAAAATAGAAAAAAATCGGACAATGTATGACCATGTGCGCATGTAGGTTGGCATTTGAAATACATACATTTATGTACATGTTTTTCACTGGCTTGCTTGGTTGCATGCATGATAATCAATTTGATGGACCAATCAACTTAACATTGTTTTAACATGATGTATTCTTTATTTCCTATGTAAGGTTCATGAAAGAAAAATACTCACCCCCAATAATCACTTCACTTCATCTGCTGGTTGATTTTGTTGCAGTAAGTTGCATACTTAAACTTTAGGTAGGGTAGTCTTGTTGATTTTTACTATGGTAGTTGTGGTGCCGTTTTGAGTGCATCACAGTTTTATAGAGAACAAGAACCCCAAAAAGGTTTTATTTATTCGTAGACCTCGAAGTATCCGCCTTGATTAACTTTTGTTATTTCTACGGAGCCCCGAATGTCATTTCTAATTATGCTATGCCTTGAGAATAAGGAAAAAAGAAAGGACTATAGAAAGAAATTATTTACAAGGCTTCGGTTCCCCTAACGACAGACATCACTTCCATTAATTCATCACCAGAATTAAATTCGTTCCTATAATTAGAAGGAAGCGCACATCCTTTCTGTCCATTTCTTGATTAAAAATATGCCATAATTAAGGTGCAGGCTGCATGTGAATGAAAGGATTGGAAATACATACGGGGTCTGTGTCATTAAGAAAAGTGAACAAAGAAAATAGAAACTATTGTTATCCTAATCAAATTAGGGTTTAATTTGATTTTTCTCCTTTTTTCAGCCACAGTGACAGAGAGCGGGGATCTTAATATAAGGTTCTCTACGAGGGACATTGATTAGATGGGGTTTTGTTTTGAACAACAAACATGAGTTATGAACTTTGGTACATGTTATATGGACATGCATACAGACACATAACTAAGGGGATCTTTTTTTTCTGCCAGGAAACACTGGGATATTTTTCCACTTCTTTTGGCCAGCTTGGCTGTGTAGTACTCAATTACATGTACCTTCAGATTTCAGAGATACAATCCCAAAGCAGACATATATGTAATCCCATAATGTACTTCTATATTGTGCTGCATTGTTCACTCGCTTTCTGTAAAAAAGACGTCACCAAGCTTTAATGATTATTAGTATTAGACTGGTACTATCCACATTCAAGGAAACATTTCTTTCCCCATTACCTATGCATATTGTCTTGTCATTATCTTTACCCTCTTAGAATGATGCAGTTAAAAAACTTTCTCTATTTCTGACTGAAAACTGACTGGATGTTGAGCTTATTTGGAACAGCAGGCCAGTTCAAAGGTTCTACTGCATTCTTAGCTACTTCTTTTAAATCATCCTCATTTGGAATGCTTCCTTATAAAATGATTCTTAGTTGCACCCAGCTTGTGCTAACTCCCTGCAGTCAAATTTGACTCTTTTCTTGTCGGATCTGGCTCCTTGTGAGGGGTGTGGAGGTTTTTGTTTTTAAGAATGTAACCAACAGTTCTCTCACCCTCTTCAAACTCTTTTCATCTGATAATGATGAATTAATCTTGGCATCAGTCCACAGAGAAGAGAACAGGAGGGGGTTTAAGGTGTCAGTTCCTGTTTGATAGTTTGTCTGGCTGTAGAAATGTCATTGCTGGACTTGAAATGTTGTCATTTTGCTTATGTACAAATGTAGAGTTATTAACCATTTATATTTTGCAAGACACCCCCTGTAAGATTGAGCTTTTTGTCATTATGCCGTCATCAATATCATTATGTAGAGGGATTTATCCTATCATTGGGCTATCTTAACGCACCTCCCCAGCCCTTTTAAGCATGAGTTTTTCATTCTACTATTATCAGTGCTGATTTCCTTATCCAGGAAATGCCTTTGTATTATTGTCCAATGTTCTGATTTCACACAGCTACATGCGTGTTTGACATCTAAATTTTTCAATGCTATGATAATTTTTTGAAGCCTTGTTTACACATAAACCCAGGCCGGTGAAAGCGCTATTCTTCCCGAGCTTGTGCAAGGCATTTATGTTTCATTAGACTGCGAGCACACAGCTAATAATTAATTTTTCCCAATTAGAGTTTTGCACTGTTGTTTAACAGTGACATTGATTTTTGTATCTGCCATGCCTGGCCCAGTGTTTGCAAACCAACAATTAGAAATATCACCGAGCTTCTCCTTTTTTTCAAATTGCAAACATATGGTTTTAATCAATTGCGGTTTGAAGAATTATTAAAAATGCAGCATGACCAGCATTAGAAACACAGTGCTATACCCTTTGGGCTGTTTTGGCATTTTGTTAGATGAGTAACAGAGATGTGCTCTGCCGGCCAGTAAGTAATTGTGTTCAAATTATTCAAATCGGGTCTTGGCAAAAAGCACCTGAAATTAAATGAAATTTGACTCTGCCGTCTATCGCCTTTCACTTGCATTTGCAGCTGCCAGGAATTAAAAGCAAGTCTTTTTGGGTTGTTTACCAGCCATGATCAATTTGCACCTAGCACAGGCCTCATAATTTAGTAATGTTTCAGTTCAACGTGTTGCGGTTGTAAGAGAGGTGGTGAGACGAGTGTTTTTGCGTACAGGTCCCTTGTTGAGTAGCCATCTGAAGGACTCGACATATTTTTTGCATCACCTGCATTGAAAATCAGGGATTTTGTTTTTTGTTTTTTTTTATTTGTTGGTAGGGGTGGCCACGGCTGTATTACATGCAGTTCTGTATCTCTTTCATCCTTTTTAGGTTTCTTGCTCGTACTGTTTTTCGTTGGTTTTTTTGTATTTGAATGGTACATTTAGCTTTCCATTTCAAGCATTTTTTCTTCATCCTGTCTTAATATTAAGAATACCATTCCCTATCTTTTCTGTTATTTCAGCCATCTTGTTTTTAAACATCTTTTTCATGCAAAACAGTCACCTTGTTTGTCTGTTTCAATCATCTATGTATTTGCATTTTTGGGTTCTTTTTCCTCATTTGTACCTCTTTGAGTAAATACAGTCATCTTAAGTCTTCTCTGCATCTGCTAAATTTCCTTGCTCTTACCTTGTATCTATTTTTTTCTCTTTTGTTTTTCACCCTGTGCATAACTAGTGATGCCATTATTCTGTGGTAGTCATTTCTTTAGCTTCAGCTGGCTTGTTTACTTCCATCCTCCCCCGTTGTGTCCTTGGAGGGGAATGATTTGCTCACATAAATGCTCTTGTTAGTTTCTGTCTCACTTCTTCCATCTCTCTGCAGGCAACTCCCCCCAATTTCCGTCAAATAACCTTCTGGTCTCTGTTCTAAATTTTTCCAGTTCCAATAAACACATTTACTGCATGTATTTACCTACTCTCCCAATAATAATACATGTACACTAATGAATTCATACCAAACTGAAGATACTGCAGAAGGGTAAAAATAGGCCGTTAATAGTAGGGCTGGATTATCCAGTGGGCACAGTAGGCACTTCAAGAACCTGCAAAGATACTACTATGCGCTGCTCTCTCTGAATTTTCAATTTTGGAAAAGCTTCAGATTGTTTTTGTTTAAATCAGCATCAACATGATATTTAATGTTCGAGTACTCATCTGTGCTATGAAATTGTCGCTTTGAGTTAAGATGGGTATGTGGAGACTCATGCCTAGGGCTTACAGAGCACTTCATCTGGTGTGCAGACACATGGACAATACAGGACGTATTTGGACAAACACAATGTCTTTGGATAAAACTGAAAACATAGGCAAAGAAAAAAAAGGACAGAAAAGAAGAATGAGGATGTAACAGGACAATCAACATGCAGACCAAAAGAATAATTATAATTAGATGAAATAAATTCAAAAGGAGACGAGATGATATGAATAAATGAGTGTCGCTCTGTCCTTTCTCACCTCCTTTTTTTCCCCTCCAACTTCCGACTGCAGGTTTGGGGACGCAGACAGTTGCAGCGGGAAAGATGAGTATGTTCCTGAAGAAGTTTGCTGAGCCACACTACCAGGCACTCCTTGCAGCAGGAGTATTGCAAAGGTAGCATGGCGTTAACAAGTGTTGCCCTCTCCCCCGTTTTCTCTCGTGTCAAAATTGTGTTGAAGCTCAACGAGTATTTCAATATGGGCAATTTCAGCAGTTACCACTCGTGTGTTTCTTCAGGTGCAAGTCAACAAGATACTTGTATATCACTTTTAGACCAATCCTAGTAGATACAGTGGTATGCGAGTTGGGGAAATGGCATATTGTGTTTTTCTGAAATACTGTAAATTGTCCAGTTGAGTTGTTATTGTTTTTAGTTGAAATTGTTTTTTCCATTTAAGACAAGAATCCTCCCTATCCGTAGAAGAGTGCTAGTTCTGTTTCTGAAGCGCTGATGCTGTCCATTCCTGATAATTATTGCTGTGGCTCCACACTTGTATACACCTTCTTCAACTTGAGACTCGCGCATGTTGGCAAGTTACAACACCCTAAGGGCTATTGGTTGAAGAGGAAGTTAATTCATGCATTCAACAAATTGAACCCGTGCGCAGGCTAGTGCCACTGCAGTTGTGGCATTTACATGCAGTTTAGATCACTAGATTTGTCTGTATTGAACTGGTATGTCCTGAACTACATGTATAAACTAATAAAATTGGCCATGGTGGCCATTTTTGTGCTGTTAATGAAGAACAAGCTTCCTTGATAACCATCAAAATTGTATTTGTTCAAAATGTTTCCACATACTGACCAACTAGTTAGCCATCCTAACATGACCGACCTGATTCAAAATCTATGTCACCATTTACACCAAATCTAATCCAGTGCAATACCAGCACAGGCTACCTTGAAGTTGATTGTCACAGCTGAGATGAAACGGTTAAAGTCTAAAAAGGGCGTAATATTTCAATTTTATATCACAAGTCTGTTGAAATGCAGAACTTATGGATGACTTCTGTTTTTATCTCACAGGAAAGAAAAAGGTACAGGTACAGGCGTGAAAAACTTTCAATACATGTGTTTTATCAATTCCACTGTTTACAAGTGCTGTGGCCATCTTTGATTCTCTGGTTCTTGGCCTTGCATTAAACAGGTTGATGATTGCCTAACTAAAAATGGAGTTGCATTGAGCCAGAGATTATCAGCCAAGGAAACTGTCATCAGCACATCCTTATCAATGATTTTTTATTCTTTTAGCCAAACAAGGGTTTTGGGGGGAGGGGGTCATCCGTGTAGTTTCTAATGTACACATTCGTCAGCGTATAAGTGAGCAGGACACACGACATTGTACAACATGATGTGAGCAACCAGCTATGTGTGCACGGGCAACGCTAATCAAATAAGGCTCCCGGCCACGAAAGGGCGGGGCAAGCAAATGTGATTTTGCGCATGATGGGAGGGAAAGTCAGAACTAGCTCGGGGGCTCAGGGAAGGATTCCATGCTGTTATGGCCCAGGTGACCAACCAAAGCTAGAAGCCTACCTTGATCGATCAGAGTGAATCACAAACATAACACCTTCTACACCTTTTTTTTTTGTCTTTTGCCGAAAAGATGTACTTTTTGTCTTTTTTTTTGTCAGTGTACTATTCAAAGCTGGGGTATAAAAGCCATGTCATTGTAGTGGAGAGAAACCTAGAATATGTTTTTAACAGCTAAGGTGTCAGTGATTTGAAGATTTCACAGCAACTAACAGTTTTTCTAATGCAACAAACATTGAAATAATTTAAATTACAGGGAGTGGGATAAGAACGCAGAATTTCAAACATATTTAAGTGCCACTTTTTGGTGGTATTTTCATTACAGAATTTGTAATATGGTATTGGTGGATTATCAGGATTCAACTGTATCTGGCTTGAATATTTGTATCAAGTGAATTTTTGCAATCATTTGTTTTTTTAATTCAGTAGTGACGACATTTTGTTTTGTTTTGAGTGGGATAACTGAGAATTCAGTTTGCTGTTGTATTAAACACATTCCATGGAGAAAAAATTTTTTGACCTTATTGATTTCCATTGTGTTTGTTTCTCTAAACACTTCTGGTAGCTAGCAACTCATTTCAGCAGGCTATATCATGTATTTCCCATGCTTGACACTTTATGAAATGGCGCCATCCTTTGTACTTTGTAGATTGAATCACAGAGAGACAACTACAGAGAAACTTGTGTGTTGGTAGTGGACTGAATTGACCAGAATTTGTATCTCTTATTTCTCAAACAACAAAAGCTGGATATCACATGCATGTGTCCAGTATGCATAAACTTGTTTCAGTGCTCAGCTGGCCCAAGGGACTTGATTTATTTTTCCAGTCTGTTTGGTTACTTAGCTCCCTAGTACTGTCATTTAACATTTTTGCTCCGTTACTCATAAAACAAAACTTTGAAACCATCCACAGTCGGGAATTGATTGAGTGGCCAGATGCCAAATCAAAAGGAACTAAAAAAAAAAAAAAAACACCCTATGCATATGGCTCATAAAAGATTATGTTTTTGAATGTAATTACCATTGATGACTTATGATAGATCCTGGCACAAATGACATCCTCTAATCCAAATAATCTATGAACAGGCCTGGCCTCTGTCTTCCTTGTAGTAGATTAAAGCAGCAGAGTGTTTATTTTAAAGCTTGGTAAATAGAATAAAGAACACCAACAATGGGGAATGTATTTGTGGCACAGTGATGTTTTCCTAAATGAGTTTTATTCATAGTGATGCCAAGTGCCCTGCAGCCATACAGAAATATTTAGAAAGTCCCTAGAAAATTTGAAAATTTGTTTGTGTGAGTGGGGAAAATAGATTTACATATATAGATTTTGTCCTTGGATTGTTTTTGTTTGTTTTAGTTTGTTTTTTTAATAGGTTTTCAGCATACACATATATGAATAGATTATTAGGTTTGCAGTGATTAATTGATTTCAGGGAATGAAAATAAACATCACATGGTTTTTTTTTTAAATTAGAAACAGTGAGTTGCCACTGTGCCTTTAACATCAGCAAGATGAGGTGGTACATGAAACCCTGTTAACATTCCACCCTTGGCCCTGTCCGACCCCTGTCTGTTTATCAAATATCACATAAGTTGTCTCTTCTGGTCCCACACTCACTGCTGTATTCAAATAAACACTCTTGGGGCTGATAAGCCCATTTTGTGTTATTCTTGTGTGGTACCGATTGGTACTTTCAAATAGGGAGTGGCATTTTTCATCATGACATGTACAAAAGAAGGGCTGATTTTTGGCCCTCATTGAAATTATATTCTGCATGTTCTTCCAAGTGCTCAAATCCAGGACATAAATTTAAAAACTGTATTACCTTTTTTGCATGTTTCGTCAAAGTAATTAGATGCCAAATGAGACATAGAGTCAGAGAAAAAATGGTGCTCATAAATGAGAGTGGTGCACTCTCTGAATAAGGAATGGGACACTTTTCCGTTAGAAGGAAGTGAATGTTACATGAGATGAGCTTGTGTGTATGTTTGGAATGCGTAATAAGTGCAAGATAGCCTGTGTGTTACATTTTCATGCATCATGTTTACAGAACTTGGTGTTTGACTGACCCCTCCGTACTATGTTTTTCCTCCTGTTTAGATTAATTGCATGTTGTCCCATCTTCTTGATTGTATGGAATAAATGTGAAATGGGTGTGTGTGAACTACATGAGCTCCGTCTCCATACAGGGACAACAGATTATGTCTTAGCCTGACGCAAAATGTTTTAAACCTTGGCTTTGGTACACAAGGAACAATCTTAAGTGAAATAAATTTTCGAAGACACAGCTATCATGTTTACAAGTAGGGAGAAATCCATAGCTGTTTCCTTGAAAGCGTGGAAAGGTCACCGAGTAGTGTGGAATGATGCCTTAATATTGCACTCCATTTTTTTTTTACCTGTGTAGACTATCTGTTTGCTTATTTTTGCAATTCCGTGAAAAAACAAATGTCTCTGACATCATAACCTCGAACAGAGTTAAGGCCATAGCTGCTCACGAAAACAGTGAGTGACTGAACCGCTCAACGTTTGACACAGGAACTGAAACAGGTATTGTTGCAATTCACTAAAACTTGGCTTTACTTTATATGTGTTGCCAATCCCAATACAGTATTGTTTTCAAGGAATAGTTCAAGTTAGGAGAGTTTTTCGTGTCACCGTTCTACTGCCTTCAGCACCTTGAACAATCCACCATCTTAATGGTAGTTCATCTTTCAAGCACATCATAACTGGTGGCTTCTTCTTTGTGCTTTACATGAATAGTCCTGTCAGTGTATGCAGTGCTCATTCAAGTTTCTTGTGGCAGATTTACTGAGCTATCACTGAAATGTCCTGTGCTTTGCCCAAATCTGTCTGTAATTTTTGTGTCTGTCTATTTGTCAAATAGGCAAATCTTCATTACATTGACAAATCTTGGCGGAGTGAGGTGCTGGTAGCAATTCTGGGCCCAGTGCTTGTTTCGCCTGTTGAATTCGTCCAACAATCCACACGCTAGCAGCCACTGGATTTTGATAAAAATTGGATCGCTAAGCCTCATTCAACATCACGTACCCTTGAGGTGTGCGCACAGCTTCGCCTTAAACACGTATTCTGCATGTCCATGATTTATCTTTGTGAACTCCTCATTAAATACCTCTGTGACTTGGAATTGCCTTGAAGAGATGGAAAGATATCGAACACGCGCTAATCACACTTACACTCCTCTTTGCCTGGGTTGCCAAGGAAACCGAGGATTAAACTGCACTCACTTAGCTGGAGGAAAGAAAAGGCGTTAAAATTTTCATGCAGAACTGATAAAGGTGAAAGGGTAACAAAGAGTACACTATGCATGAAATTGGTTGTTTGGTTTTAAGCGTTGGTGATGGGTGATTTCAAGAAAATTCACAGCTAACACAAGTGTATGTGAGTGATGGACTGCTTTTTTTCTGGCACTCGTACTTTGGTGATTAAATTGTAAACAAGTGCCAGTGCTGTTATTTGAAGCATTTTGATGAATAAGGGCACTGCTATCATACACATTAAAAATGCTAGTTGTAAGATATATGTATAAATCCCCCCCCCAAGGTTTTGGTAAATAGGTGTAAAATGTAAGATCATTCAAAGTCAGGTTTTTCCATTCAATGTGTGATGAGAGATTTAATCAAGTAAAAGTTTCAGAATATTAATGAAGTTCCATTTGTGCTCTTGTTAAAATAATTTAATAAACTGTGAAATTTTTTACAGATAAACATCACAGATCAGTCATGTTCACTTCAGATGCATGGAGCTACATCTTATATGAATGGGGGTGGTAAAACGCAACACAAAAAATACATGAATGAGAAAACGAGAATGCAAAAATTAGCATAATACTTAGCACTTAAAATAGTGTTTCAGGTACACATACAGCAAAACTTAAGTAGATAAATTATGAAGTAAATTACAAAGGCTGACGGGTCAGGTGGGGGGGGTGAACTCTTTGACAAAAGTTCTTGTTCCCATTTCATGGTGAGAATTTCGGATTATTTCACCAGGCAGATTGTTCCGCATTGGGATGATGGCAGGTAAAAAGGACCAGTTATAGGGACCAGTCAAAGGGACCACTGATCTTCCAATAAGACAGTTACCGTCGGATTCTGTAAACTTCATTCAAGGCAAATTTATATATGTACCAGTGATTCCCTGGGCCTTGAAATAATGCTTGCTTCATTAGACTTATAATGTGTCACCAAGTTCAACTCCAACCCCCAATTCCATCTTGAGTGATTATCTGAAATGCTTGCCATACTGGTTCACATTCTCTGCCTTTTACAAAAAGGAAGATAGATAAGAGATGCTCCACCAGCATTTTTTGGTGCTGTGGCCAGTATTAATTTCTCCAAATGAGTTTTTATCCACTGGTTTTGTGGTGACGATAATGGAGGCGTACCATGGCGGAAATTTGAATGCACGCATGAATTAAACCGACCATCACCTGTGACAAATTTATTGATACTTCTGTGCGGCCTCGGGTGTGTTTGCAATTGATTACAGCCTACTGGCATGAGGGTTTGGCATCTTTAAAAAAAGAGAAAGAATTGGTACATTCAGCAGAATATCTTGGGAGCAGCTGGTATTAAACGATCACATTTTGAGATCGCCTCCAATTTCAGTCCACCCCGTACCCCTAAATCCGCTGTACATCCCCCCAAAGTGCTTTTCCCTGGTGCCAAATGACCTCTTTGACGAGTGCATTAGTTTAGCCAGTGACTCCTTAATTCCAATACGATAATACCCTCTTTACAGGCTGCTGTTTCTGTTTGGGGTGTGTCTGTCTGCAGCTACATGCCTGGAGGTTGGGCTTTTGTGCAGAATGCCCATGCTTCACTGGCTTTTTTGGTATTTTACAAGTTTTTGAAAATGTCTACATGTAAGTTAAGCAGTTTTAAGTACTCTTTTAAAACTGTTAATCAAGAGCAGCGTCCCATTCTGAGAATCAGCATTCAATGAAGGGGACTGCAGTTCATGAGAGCACATGCTGAGATGCATTTCTCTCTGAAGATATCAGTTTTACACATTCTGTTGCAACTTGGTTGTATGCAGCCCGCACAATGTGCTCAGACAGAAAGACCATGTCTTTACCTGTTCCTGTAGTAGGCTGGTGCCATCTATTATCACGATATCTATGGAATAATTTAAAGCAATGATTTAACAACTCTAAATTTTTCCACGAATTCCTGGAATATACAACCTTTCAAGTTTACTGGTTTTGTTTTGTCTTTTATTCGACCATTGTAAAGTTTTTGTGATGAATAAATCTGGAGCCCTTTTTAAAGGACTTCCAAACACTCAGGGGCTAATTTCCAACTTTGCGAGAAGTATTTGTAGCGTAGCAGTTGACAAGTATGTTGCCACGGCTGGTACAAAGTATGTCCCTTTAAGCTGCAGGGCTGTCGCTTTCTGGGCCAACGAGCCCCCCTCTCTTTTCAACCTCTCTCCTCATTTGTGACATGGATTTCTAATTCAGCTGGCAGGAGCCCTCCATCAGCGATGATTACGCAGGACGATGATATGCCACGAGGAGAGAAGACATGAACCACAAACATGAAAGGGGGGGGCTGAGAAATCTGATCACTCTTGCAAAACATGGGAGATTAGCAGGATTATGCCGCACTTTTAAAAACACACGAGAGAAAAATGGAGTCTAGAGGAAGATTGTTGCTTCTCAATTTGCTCTCTTGACCCGCATATCTCCAGTGCCATGCCTATTTGCATATGGATGGCTGTCTCTGAATATCAAAGTGCTTAGAAGTTAACGCTCTTATTTACTGAATTATATACTGCAGTGGCTTTTATTGCAAAGGTTTTTGAAATCTGTCAGACTTGTTTCCGGGGGTTTGTGCGTGTGGAGGGGGGGGTCTGAGGTGGTAGCAGGAGATTACCACAGAGGTTGACCAAACCTGATAAACACAAGCAAAACATGGTGCCAACAGTTTATCAATGTAGTTAATTGGCAGTTCTAATCAGACATTTTTACATTTTGACTTAGCAACTACATGTAGATTGAGCAAAGTTGACAGCTGACAAGGTTGAAATGCTTATGAAGAGCATCCCCTGCACTGTTACCATCTAATTTGCAACTTGTTTGTGTGGAAATCTGTGCTTGTCTTGACAGTTAGCAAAACTTACAGGTAAAAAAAAATACAGTGTCATTTTACTTTGCACACCTCAAACCTCCCACACAAAGTACACTTAAGATTCAATTTCATTATTTGAGATCTCGTCTTATAGTTTGGCCCACTTTCTTCTTTTCTTTTATTTCCTTCATCTAAACCTTTTTTCCTCGTTCTCTTGTCTCTGAGTACATTAAGAGGATTAGTGTTTTCGCACTATGAGGCGATACTTTGTTACTCTCTGGGCTTTTCAGGGAATCAGGCTGAAGATCTGTCCCGGGTATCTCATTTTAGAATCTGTTCATTTGGGGCTGATTAATTGCACAGCCTACAAGTGCGCCTGCTGCCGTGGCATTGTGGACTCTCCAGAAATCGGCTGCGTCTCGGGTTACTGCCATCCAGGGACTCGGATCACAATAATCAAAATCTTTACAATCTGAGATGGGAAAAAAGTGCAGGATCGATGGCCGCATGTAGGACAGAGAATGTAGGTCGTTTGGTCAGTAACCCCCCTCGTGTGGTGCTGAATTCAATACAACTGTCTTTCTGGCTGATCTACGTTAAACTTGAAAAATTGGGAGACTCTACATTAGATGTATTCGTAACCACTCTCTTCACAGAGCCAAAATGAATGCCTACAAACAAGCTGGATTTGGTAGAATCCCGAGAAACTATTACGTTTATGTCCTTAAACAGCAGACCGATCCAGTAAGCCTCGCCCACTGTGCACTTGGGGACTCAGCACGCATTCTTTCCCATCACTACACTACTTGTTTCAGCCACGCGCATCATACACGCATGCATGTATGTCAGACTTTTGGGCACGCACGTCGGACATAAATAGATCATGACTGTGATTGGTCAGAAAACAATGGGGCAGGGTTTCATGGAACAAAGATCTTGATAAAGTTAATAAATTCAGTGCTTCTGACCAAAAAAAAATAATAAAAAACTTGTGCCCTTGTAGAGGACTCTCTGTTGAGAGAATTGAAAATGATTTTTTTTTGGTCCAAAGAGGTCATAAATAAGCAAGATGACAAGATGCTTGAGGTGCTTTACTGGGCAAGGCAGTGTGAGCAGTTGTCCCCACTACCTACCACGAGTGAAACCACACTTCAGAATTGGCGTAACACCCACATAGTTAAGTTGTCCACTGCCTGCCGGGCCCATTGGCCAACCATCGGCTAGTTGTACCTTGCTAAAAAGGCAGTAAATTTGAAGAACTGAAGATCCACATTTAAGACTAGAAGATGACAAATTGAGGATGCAGTGTGGAGAGAAGAACGTGAAACATCATTCGAGCCACTCCATCTACCACCTACATCTTCATCATCTCATAGTGACCAAAACTGTCATCTTCAACACCAGTAGCACCATCACCATCTAGGTGTAAACACAATTTAGTGCAGGATGAACATCCCAAGTCTTCACCTCCCCCAGTTCTTGAGCTGTCTCATGTGAGGATTAGAATTTTTCCCTGACTGTGGGATAACACATTAGTGATAATTCCCCCTCCCCCCCCCATATACACAAGTCTGAAAGTCTGGGACAATCAATCCCATGAGAGGTGGGAGTCAAGTTTTGCTTCTGTCTCTGAACTTGATTCTGATAGAAAAACAAGAAATCCTTTACACTATACTTGTCTGGAGAATGAGTGAGTTTGATACTTGGATGTGAAGTGCATCGTAGGTCATTCGAGATTACGCTGGCATACATGGGAGGTGGTCCTATCAGGGCAGCCATATGCCGACCCACCTGCACTGAACAGGCCCAAACTGGTATGCCGTCTGGTGCTTTGTTTTTGAATAGCCTTGCCTTTTTGGAAAACGGAACTGGCTCACTAGAGGGCCACAGTCTTTCCTTTAAATCAAATGCCATGTAGACATGCCATTGCTAATTCCCAAGCATTGCCAGCTGTTCATGTTAACAGCATACACTTCAAACAAGACAAATAGTATTTGTCTTCTATTTAATACCACTGCTATTGGGCAGTTACATTTCTGTGCTTGTGTGCCCAGCCAGAGCTAACCCTCAGGCAAGATTAGTGGAACCAAATCCCTTATGATCTTATCAAGACACAAATGGCAAATGCAGGGAGGGGTAGGGAAGACAATTGATCGCTGTATTAACATAATGTACGGTAGCTTCACTGCTAAGCTGCTTGTAATTTTAAGAAAACAGGTAGAACACACAAGAACTAAGCAAGCACACTTAAACACTTTATCATACAGCATGGTGTTTACACTAAAAGCCATTATCAAAATATGGGAAAATATATTTCAAAGTCGAGGAAAATATTGCAGTATACAGCTAGTCATTTATTGATCTTTCCTGCATTCATGAATCAAAAAACAAACAGGCCTCCTTTTTTCATCATCTATCGTATCAGCACATGTAGTTGCATCGATAGTTGCATCGTTGGCTGGTATGGAGAAGCCACATTTTATTAATGTCAATATCACATTTCAAGTCCATCAAACACGGTCAAAAAGATTTCTGTCAGAGCAGGGAGGTGAGCTGAAGGGAGGAGAGATAAGGAAGAGGGAAGAGAGACTAGGGAGGGAAAAGGGAAAATGATTAAAAAAAAAGAGAAACAGAAAAAAAAATCAATGCCGACATAAATTCACAAAGTCTCGAATCGCCATGGCAGCAATTTGCTGTTTCATCATGGGTGGTGGCTTTACGTACGAGGGAGGAAGTATATTACGCCACATTTGGTAGTTGTAGCGATTGGACTTAATAGGTGGTCGCACCGTTGGGGATGGCACATCGATAAAGACGTCGCACGTTACATGCTTCAGTGAGCCAAGATGGTTCATAGCTGAAGGATATGATCATAGAGCAAGGACCCATACAGGAGCGCTTTGACCGTTTATTGGGATTTTAATTTTAACCTTGTAACTGCCGTTGTTATATTTTGGAGTCTACACTTCAAACAAGCATCATATTGCATCGCTGTTGTCTTCTACAGTATATGACAGTGGGGAATGTAATTTCTTTCACTTTCCCCACCTTCCAAGGAAATACTTTATAACAAAATATGGGTGTTAAATGGGTGAAAAAGCTACAAATCCCTTGCATTTAGATTTTTTTAAATAAACATATCTGCTTATTCCCTTCCAAGAAATCCCAGATACTTTCGTCAATTCACAAAAAAATGTCCCAAATCCGGCATTCATAGGTGTCCCATTCCAAAAGAATTTGCTGCAATTACATATTATAAAAAAAAAAACTTAGTCATCCTCTTTCAATCACATTCCAAATGATGAATATTAATGAGATGCCTAAAAAGGATTCCGGTCTTTCTCAAAATGTACTTAATAACTGCCAACTTGCTCTCAACAATGTACTTGTTTCTTGCTTATCTGCAAAAATGGCTTAATTACTTTTGAAGTATCGATCATCAATATTTTTAATTACCGACATTAATTATTGTAAATGAGTTTTATTATTTTTGTAAATATATAGCTGCAGTGGCAATTCTTGTCAGTCTTTCAACATTACTTGTACGAACATTATGTTAGCATTTCAAACAAATCTGTCTGATTTAAGCCTAGGTATTTACCAATAACTCTGAAATGGAAAAACATGACTGAAATATTCCTTTCTTTTTGTTTTCTAGGGACTTAGGAAATTTATCCCTAAAAAGGACTGTAGCAATGTTGTGCATTGGGAAGAGTCCAGTGGTCTTATGTTGGTCAGTATTGTACATGTACTCTTTTCCCACCTTGGCATTTGTGAAGGACATGAAAGAGCTCACGGCTTCCTTACAGGTTTCCACTGTACAGATCTTGTTGACAAGTCTCTCACTCAGAATTACCTTTGGAGACTACCAACTGTTTTTAACAAAATAATATCACCTTCTGATGAAAAAGAAATTCCAGAGGCTAATTTAGTTACATGAACAGCTATCACTATTTGCACCCATAATGACTTCTTCTTTCTCCCTTTTATACTCAAAATAAATCCAGGCATGAAGATATTATCGGAGAAAACATCAGCTCCCTGGATACACTAATAACCCATTGGATGCCAACTTTGTGTAGGGTTAATTTGTAATATGAAATTTACTGAGAGCAGTGTGACCGCGCTTAAACATCCTGAATATTTGGAGACACTGAGTTCCAAGTAAGTTGAGCCTGTTGTACACACCACACTTGCTTTGTATGTCATCCAACAGAACAAACAAACATATGTACATGTATATGACAGGACTGCATAATTGTATTTCAGTCTTGAGAATCAAGTTATGCAGGTCTTCATGACCAAGGTTAACTGGTGTAGAGGGATTATGGACCCAGTGACAGCATTCCCGAATCCAATCGCATCTTCTTTAACGGGTCAGAAACAAATCAGGCAATCGCTTAAGAACACGAGATGTGTACTTATGTGGGCTGGCCGTAACAAAGCGTTACGATTTGTCTAAATTGGCAGCGGGCACTGGGTGGCTAATTTACTGTCACGGGCTTGGGATTACATGCCGGTACGAGTGAACATGTACTCCACATGCATGCATGATGCACCAGTTTTATTGGCTGCCTCAAATCACAAACTTTGTCCCTGCCCTGCACCCCCCTTCCCCGTCCTTCAGTTGATCCCCAACTGATTGGGGAAGTGTATCCAGAGAGGTGATTGCATGCCACCAGGCTGACTTGGGAATCAGTTGTCTAATTCTGACTTATCCAGGCTGATGGCTTTTCTTTGGAGCAGAGGGGACAGGTACTGAAATTGTGATGTGAGATGAAGATAAAGATTCCACTCAGCGCAGCAAAATTTATTTGTTTTAAAAACAAAGTGGGACAGTGTTCAAATGCATCATGTACTTCGAAGTCTCTCCAAACAATCGGCCGGGCCACTTCTTGGGTGGCATTCAAGCCTCACACTTGCAAAGACCAGACATCCATAACCAAGATTCCAATATCAATCAAGTTGGAAAAAATGCAGTGTCCGAGTTTTCATGAAAATAAATGCACTTGTTTATTGTAGAAAATGTCCACAAAATAGGCCACAAGTGATTGTTTTAATATTTCAAATATTTATTGATGGTTATTGATGATGCGATATAGAATTTTAGATATCCAAGTGACACACAGAGTTCAGTGAAGTTGGAGCTGCCTTTTTTTCAGTCTTCTTGTAATCATCCTCTTCGATCTAACTTTTCGTAGAAGTAGAATTACAGATGATTGATACTGTACAAACAAGCAAACACGAAGAGGGCAAATCTACTTTTCCCATTGGTCAGGAGTTAACATGCAAATGATGACATTTGAATAACCTCCCATAATCCCTTGCACCTACAACAGCAGGGATATAGGACTGTGTAAAAGTACATGTACATCTAGACCAAGGTATAGCTAGTTGCACCAGTAGAGAAGGGAGCCATTTTCTTGGATCAGCTCGGCACATTTTCACCTGTCAAGCCAAATGCAGAGTAATGTACGTGTATATTGCTTGCAAAGGGTTCACAGTGGCTGAGATTCGCTAAACATTTTTGCTGAGCTTTATTTTCTGCTGGGTCAGCAATAAGACAAACAGTAAGATCTTTAGAAACTAGGCTCATGGTCATAGGCACTTTGGCCCAGTCTGATTCCAATTTGATGGCTCTCAAAGCAAAGAATCTTCACTTATCACAGCAGGAGAGTCTGCACTTTCCATGTTTGTTCCATGGGTTGACAAGGGCTTTTTGCTTTTTCAACTGCGTAACTCGACTTACTTTGTTCACTGGTTTGGAGGAGAATTTCTTTGCTAGTGATGTAATAACCAAGTGGTGATTATCCATGCATAATGCGGTAAGCAGTCAAGCTCTGACATTGTGTGCAGGTTAAGAATGAAGTCTATTTTCTGTTAACAAAAACTACAAGCCTGTATTAAAGTGAATCAATAAAGAATAATAAAAAAGCAAAAAAAACAGTTTGCTTCAAACACAGTTTGCAACAACAGAGATATTCACATTGCATGGCTTGTTAATTATCCGACCAGCATCAATATTTTTTATGCATGTGTTTGGTTAATTTGGTTATCATGCTTTATGATACTTACCAGAAAATGTCAACAGGGCAAAGTGTGGACTGCTTTTCGTTTGAAATTGCATGGATCCTGATGAGGTATGGAAGTGGAAGCTGACTCTATCACTCTGTTCATATGCACTTTGTCCGATTTTCTGATCAATTCCGATCTCTAGGATTGCAACTTGCATTAGGAATTCACACAATCGTTTTGAAAAAAATAATGCATTCAGGTTAAAGAGATATTAAGATACATTCAGGTTGAAGCAAGAAGATGTAAAGTGGCGATGGAAGGATCTTGAGCTTCGTGCAGTGGAGCTGTTTGGCCATTCAACAATAGAATGGCTTGGAAATCCTTCTCGCTGGAACAGGTGAAATAATAGGGTTGAGCCGGAGGGTATACAGGATAGGAGGTATCACTGTAGGATGGGGGAGGAATGATGAGTGTGTATAACATATGCAAATGGATGGCTGGGGATAACAAGGCCGCTGATTCATCAGTCCTGGCTTAACCAGGGATCTGTGAAGAGTCTGTGAAGGGAGTGGGGCTTGGAAGGGCTGTGAAGGTTGGGTAGGGCAGGTCAGAGCACACAGGGCTAGGTGGAGTGGGACAGGGCAAGGTGGGGCAAGGAAGATTATGGCAGGGTAGAGCATGTTGGAGGTAGGGCTGGGTTTGGTTCAGCTACGTAGGGCTGGGCAAAGCATACTAGGTAAGGCAGGGTGCCAGAAGGCAGGGCTGGGAATGGATGAGGCTTGATAGGACAGGACAAAGCGGGTTCGGCTGGGTTGGGGAGGACGGGGGAGGATTGGCAAGGGCTGTACTTAGCTAAGCTGAACTGATCAGCTACAAGAAAAGAACCTGGGTTGGGTAGCATTAGGTTGGGTTGGGCTTGGTTGGGTTGGGAAATGCTAGAGTGGCAAAGACTGGGCTGAACTGGGCTGCTTGGGAGTGCTTTACATTGGGTTTTCTTATTTCTACCTTCTTCCATTTTAATCAGTGATTCTTAATTGAATTTGTTATCACTAGATTGCCTTTGTTTGTATCTAGAGTTTAGGCTGTGATGGTATCATTGTGAGCTGCTCAAGCTCACTGGGTGTGGACAGTAGTTGTTTTCTTGGGTTTGGCTTTTTAATTTGTTAGATTAGGCTGTTTCCATTCGATTTCGACATTGGATTTACTTTGAAATGACCCGGGATGAACAAAACTACAAGTTGTCCTTGGGCTGTTTGGACAATCAAGGTAATTTAAAAATTTGACTGTACTAGGACACAGAATAAAAAGACATTCCTGCTCAAAATGACATAGATATCTCAAACCACCTAGCAGCTGCCTGATGAGAAGGAACAAAGTAATGGAAATTTGGTTATTATAAAATCACTCAAAGTCTTACTTCTGGGTTGTAAAAATCAGAATCGCACAAAATAAATCCAAGATTTATGCAGCTTCACTCAAATCCTATTCCTGCCCAACATGATGTGAAACAGCACAATATACCAACAGAGACAGGTACAAAGGGGACACATAACTCCCAAGAGGGCAGCATTTCAGTTTTCTAGAAGAGCAGATTGGGAGGGGTAGAACTGAGATAATGACATCCAAGATTTTTTGGGTGGAGAGGGGCACGTAGCTGTATTTGTTAGTACATACAGAGACCAGAGAGTAATGAGAGAATGTTTTGTTACATATGCCATTTTAGGGGAGGAAATGGTTTTAAATTTCTACCCCGGAAATCTATAAACAACTAACAATAACAACAATATCTATAACAACAATAACTGGTCAGACAGATAGAAAGGAAATCTGTATCCTCGCTGAGGTTGCCTCCCCTTGATATCAGATACCTGTCCATCTTGGAATGGAACTTGTTTGAAAGTGGTCTACATCAGAATCAATTATCAAAGGAACAAGGGTGATAATGAATGTGTATTTCAGTTTTTGAAAATCTCTTCATTTGGCACTTTTGTGATGGGAAGTCTGATACTTCATTTGAACCTTGCCACTGAAGGCAACATCAACACCACCGTTGCAGTTTCAACATTTTACGACACGTTTGATCTGTCCATACAGAGAAAAACCTGACTTCAGCATTTGCTTTTCAAACCTCCAACGATAAATCAAAATCAGATGAACTGGCAACCCCCCCCCCATTTTCTTGTCAGTTCAATTGTATATATTTCTTCTTTATGCATCAACTGTGAGTGCACGCGGTAGCTAGAAATTATTTGACAGCCATTCCATATTCCCCTCCCTCCCTGTTTCAGTCAAAGCTCAATCGCTTCTGGTGAACCAACTACATGCCAAATGTAGTTTATTTCATTGTCTTTTCAATGAGTTATCAAAATAGCAAAGAAAGCCTGTGTACCATTAACAACACCGCTAATTGCTCCAACAGGTTACTCTTTGTACGATTGGAGCCTTTAAGTCAATACTTGACTCGATGCCGTTCCCTTCCACACAGGTGACCCAAACCTGATTGGCGTGATTAGCACCCCTTCTGAGGCATCTGCAGCCCTCTTTTATGAAGTTGTACTTGAATTATGAATAATGTTCATAGCTTCAGACACAAAAGTCCCCACCCTGGATGCATGTGGGATGGGGGAAAATTATTTAAATTCCATGGATTTTCAGCGGGTTGAACGGTTTGAACCCCAATCAAATACAGCACATCTCCAATGAGACAATCCTGCATTAATGCTTCAATGCAAGACCCTGCTGCCAAGTGGATGGTTCATCATGTATACGGTACCCGCATTTCATGCTCTTGTGAACCCGCCGAAGTTAAATGCCGAGGTCTGCTCGGAGCTGACTATTTTTATTTTTCTTTGACGTTCCCGGGCACCAGGGTACATTTTCTGCTACATTCGCATCCCCCTGATCCTTCTGTTTAGCAGGTCACAGTTAGCTTTTGGGCAAGTTTCAGCTGTGTTCAATCTTTGAAGTACATCCCCTCCCCACCCTATTCGATGGTTCAAGAAACTCTCAAGAACCAATCATTACTCATCGCCGTTGCACTTCTGTGAAGCTGTAGTCATGCTGGGTACAACTAACCTACATGTATTACAAAATGCAACTGAATTTATTGCATTATAAAAATTCACACCAATTATTTGGATAGCAGTTCACTAAAATAATTTGATTTTTGTGATAAAGTATCTCAGAAACAGTTAAATTTATATTCAAAAAGAAAGAACAGAATGGCGCAGAATCGAGGAAACTTGAAGTAATGTACTTAACATGATGGACAAAATATTTTATGAAGGGATTTTCACATCCAAACCCTTATTAGAAGATTTCTGCAGCTTCAAGAGCTGAATTTTAACTCCTCTTTTTAAAATGTTTTTAATCAATTATTTTTTCTATTTTTTGCAAATCAATTTCCCAGTAAAGCAAAGAGGAGTATACAATATAAGTGTACAGACTAGGTAATCTACAGGCAGCTGATTTGGGGCACAGCTAACGAGATCGTCTTCGATTTCATCGATATTTAGTTGTAAGCTTGCAGGAATCCTGTATCAAAAAAAAGGAAGGGGGGGGGCTAGATTTTTTTATTTCTTCTATTTGTTCCTTCCATCTCCTCTCTTCCATCTGCAATGACGCACTGTACTTTAGGGGCTCAACTCTCAGCGATTGCTATCACCTGCCTGGGCCCCGCTTATTTGCATACAGCTTAAAGAGCTTGCCACATTAATGGACAGGTAGAGGGCTAAAGACAGAAAGAGGGGGAGAGAGAGAGAGGGAGACGGGAGGGGGGGAAAGGAGATTGTGTGGGGAGATGTGTTAAGATCTCCAAGATGTTCATTAAATGAGGAGGGGGAAAAAGAGAGGAAGAGAAACGCTTACTGCGAGAAACCCTTGGCAGGGGATTAGGCGTTAGATTGATGCGAAGGTAAGATGGTTGGTTCGGGATAGGGTTCGGTTGTTCTTTAAGTTCATTGCAATAGTGACGGTGACCTTTGCCTAAGTGTCTGATTGTGAGAGGCGAGGTATCTAAACTCATCCCCCTGTGATGGTACTTAGCGATAAGGAAAAAATGACGGAGACAACAGGCTGATCAGAGTGCTGTTAATCGTGGGCAGTGGGCTACCGTTAATTTGCCAGCTTGTGTGGTGACTGCACTGCACGCACAGCAATGGGTCATTGGGAGATACAAAATGTTTCAAGTGCTCAGGCGGGGCTGCCAAGCCAAGAGGAGCTATCCAACCAGGTGAAAGAAAATCACAAACAAAACCATTTCCTAGTGACTTGCAAGATTTGCTGGAAAATTCAATCTGCAACAGCTCACATTAACTTCAAGCGTGAACTTGGAATTTCTGCATTTTCCTACCTTAAGACCACAACAAACTGCCTTGGACTTTCAAAAATATCATCCATTGTGATAAATTTGTTGAAAAAAAAAGACAAGTTAGTTAAAAATGATACCCCCCCAAAAAAAGAAAAACTACATTAGATCATCAGAAAGTTGACGACTCTGGTTTCAAATCCCTGTGTAAAATAGTCTTCCTTTGCTGAACTTTGTTACTCTTTAAATCGAAATTGAGTTTTTAAAATTCACCATTATTGAAATTCATGGACTACAATTTGTATAACCATGGTAAATGGGCTTAACCTCTATTAGGCAAATCAAAAATCGACCTCATCCAGTGATAACAGCTCCTCGGCAAGAGTGTACTGAGGAGTACCGTTAGAGAAATGGCACTGGTGAAGGTGCCGCGGCAAAGCATCTCGAATGGCACCTTGGCCCATCCACCTGTCACTGCAAGAGGTCCTTGTCTCTTTTCCCCGGCCCAGGTGGGTCGTTGACGCGGACAGTTCCTGGCTCCTCCTCAGCCCGTGTAGGTCATGAACTTGATCTGGTTTCTGGCCTCTCGGATCAATGCATGGGTAGATCCAACCGACATTTGTCCCTAACTCACTGCCTGCATGTTGAGGGCATCCATAGCTTTGGAGGAATCCAATGCAAAACTCAAAAAAGGTTTTTCTTGTTGGTGATCGATGAAATCCAAGTGTAGCGGGGGGGGATGTCGACTGGGGAAATCCCTAATTTTCTCTTCCCCTATTGTTATTAACCTCTCAAACTTTACCCTCCTTTTCAATTTTGAAACATCTTTCAAAGGGCATTCTGGCTGTTTGACTGAATCTAGGTTTTCATATCATCTACAGTTAAACTGACCTTATCTTCTTCATATCTCAGCACAACTTTCAGCTGCCAAACCTTAATATGTTCAACAGCATCTTTAAAATGTGAAAAATCTAACATTTAAACAACTTCCATTTTGTTGATTTGTGAAGATCTAAAGTACAAAGTTTGCATCACATGATCCAAAAACAAAACCAAAAACTAATCAAAACAACCTCTCCCCCAAAACGAGACCAAAACAAAAAACACTCACAAAATAGAACAAAATATCCATGCAAAACCTCAGGAAGTCAATACCAGTTTATCAATATTCTGAGTCTTTGTGTGGACTTTTGTCAAACACCAAACAATGGATAAGAGCTAATGTTACATATAAACCAGATCTCTAAATTGGGGGGGGGGGCACAGTTAAATGCCCCACCAAGTCTAATTGGCTAAACAAGACTTACTTAGCCTACTCCATCCTGTTTTGCCGCGTAATCCAATTTGCCAGGACCTGTCACCGTTTATTGGTCTTTGCTGAGAGGTGTGACACCACACAGGTCTCAGCCTTCCCGTCATTAACTGAACTGTGAAATTCTAATCCAATCCGCCCCTTAGATTTTATGTTATTTTTGCCAATATTTTTTTTTTTAATACTACTTATAAATTCAACAACATCTCTTCCGAGCCTCAAGAGGCCTGACGTAGATAACCTTTTCACAGCCTCACGTCTAGCTGGCATGTTTGGAAATGCAGTGAAACAGCTTGATATTATGCATGCGTGTCATTTGCAGATGGTGCTAAAACATTTACAAGTTTACCTCTCAAGTCATTGACACAACTTGCCGATATGCTAGCTTCTTTACACTAGGAAATGAATCCAGTAGTCTTTCAATGTGACATTTACAGGTTCATGAACATAATTCAAACACAATTTTTCAGTTTAAAAACTTAAAAGGCAAGTAATCTTCTCGTTTAAATTTTGGAGAACAAATTCCTGTTTCAGTCAAAACAAAACACTGCGGTCAAGGTTTAAACTTGCTTACTTGTCTGACGTTCTTAAAAAGCTTACTGGTCGCTTTGCCCCATCCAGAAATTCTCACTCTCCTTTCCTCGATTGCTTCTCAACTGTGTTTATTTCTTACCTCACCTTGTTCTGGGAAGTTTTGCAGGGTAATTTAATTAAAGGAGGCATGTTGTACAGATCCTTTTGAAATTTCAGAGCTGTCTTGGAGTTCAGGCAGACCCTTTGGTTTCTTTTTTTTTTTTTCCTTCCGTCTGACTCTTTCTTTTTGTGAAATCATTCAAAGATTCCTCCTGTCAGGTAAGCCAACATTTACCCAGGTTTATTAGTATTGCAAGGTAAGATCCGTCACAGCCTGTCGGGGTCATGCGTGCTCATACTTCCAAGTATCTGTTATTGATACTTAACCTACTTCCAAGATTGAGAAGGAAATTGGATAAACTCGGACAAAAAAAGTGTGACTTGGCCGTGTTAGTTCAAACCGTTGGCATGCACGGTGTGCCGGCCCGGAGAGGACGAAAAACCGAAAAGACATCAGCATACATGTCACATCAATCAATATAATATTCGGGTTATTCAGGAGGCCCATGATCTTTCAATATGTCATAAATTAAGACGTGCCAGCTCACACATCCATACACACACATGTACGCGTGGACGCAGATACCAAGACACACTCGCAGATGTAATATTCGGCAGGAAATATCTTGACTTCCTTATGAAACTCTATCCCTCGCCCTCTTCTGCCTCTCTCCTGCCTCTCCATTTCTCATTCCAACCTCTCAGGTTTTTTCCATACACAAACACGGGGAGTCCTGGCTTCATCAGCATGCGATGAGATGCGGTTCATCTCTTACATCGGTCATATTTTTCCTTCTTTTCTTTTCTTTTTTTTTTCCCTGCTCGTTCTCCTGGTCTCTCTCTCTCCTGCAAAGTTTACACGGTGCCGTATGACGGTACCATCGAACCCCTTAATTGCATTAATACATCAGGCGATTCCTGCGTCCGCATAAAATAACCTACATTCCGGAATTAGGACAGAGCCATTTAGACAATTACTAGCGATATGTGATGCACATATTATATGTAGTGTTATTTGCACAGAGTGTGATTTGATGCCCGAGCATGACCGTGTTCATGCGACAAATGACAACATTAAGATACAGCGAGGAAGGGAAGGAAGGGGGAAAGGGGGAGAGTTGGTAGTTGAGAGGGAACGAGAAGAGTGAGGAGAAGGCCGTCTCGGGTGCGGTAGCCGAAAGGTTAATGGAACCCGTGCTAATTGAAAATCATCCTGGGGTCTTTGTCTTGCTCTAACGGGCGGATTATTCCAGTCAACGGTGTGATCTGGGACCTGTCTGTCTGTAGATTGCCTGACCTAGTATGCGTTAGATTGATTAGGATATTACGTACAATTATGCCGAGATCCCCAAATTAGCTTTCTCCATGCAGCACATGTGCTACGGCATCACATCTGCAAATTGCAAGAGACACAGGCTGTGCTAATCTCTTCCATATGGGTACTGTGTTTACGACCTTAATAGCGTTTGCCTATAAAACAAGAAGATCCCAATTATCAGGTTTGTTTCATAAAAAAAACAAAGCAGGGTCAATTTTTTTTGGGACCTCTAAAAATTCCACATTGTTATCAGTGTTAAGGAATTGGAAAATATGCATATTTCAAGTCAATGGTGCGGTCATGTGCATTGCAAGTACATGTAAACAGGTAAAGAAATATAGATGGTGATTCTGATGAGAAACACAAAACCATGCACAAAAGCACACGGATTCAAAATGATGGAACAAGTTGCTGAAACTTTCTCCATCTTTTGCAGCAAAGCAAAAAGTAAAGAAGCCAAAGTTTGAGCTACTTCTACAGCCTACAATGTCCGCTGCCCAGTGAAAAAGTACACTGTATTAATGTGTGGCCAGTTCAGGTACCATGCAACCACCATTTTTACGCACTGTAGTCATAGTTGTCACATCACGTTCCCCAACTTGGTAAATGTATAGGATCTTGCTTCAGCAAAAATGCAGCGAACACAGACTCTGCTACCTGATGTTTGCTATGCTGAGGATGGTGGACTTGGAAGATGTTGCACTGTGCCTGTTTCCTCTACTCCTCCTCTCCATGTTGCTGTCTCCTCCAGGGGATGCCACCTTCAGGCTCGGCAGGGCCAGGGGCTTGGACTTGTCAGCTGATCGCAGTTCGTCATTCTCCTCCCGCAGCTGGTTCACCTCCCGCTTGAGGTGCACAAACTCCCTGAATTTCATCCCCTCTGTTTTCTCCCCCGGCTTCCGGGCCGCTTCACCCCTGATGTTGTCGTCTCTCTTCCGCAGCTCCTCCTGGAGCCTCTCAATCAAGGCCAGCATCCTGTCCCTCTCAGAGAGCTCCCCTTCCAGCTGCATTATCATCTCGTCCAGCTCCTCCCGTAGACCTCTCTCCATCTGATGCTGCTCAGAGATCAGCTTCTGATACCCGGTCACCTCCTTGTTCAACTTGTGGATCTGCTTCCACAGCTTTTCCTCCCCCGAGCTCCTTGCTGCCTCAGACTCCTTCGCGGAAGCCAGCTCTGTCTCAAGCTGGGTTATCTTAAATGTGAACTCCTTGATCTTCTGCTGGGCCTCACCCAGCTCAAGAGTCAACTGCTCCTGACGGGCCTGGCAGTCCTGGAGCTTGTTGGCATCAACCTTCAGGCCAATGTTCTCGCTGGCCAGGCGGGTGTTCTCTGTGGTCAGGCGCTCATTTGCTGTCTTTAGTTCCAAAACCTGGGCAATGGTTTTGTCAAGCTGCTGGTTCAAAACCTTAAAAAAAAAAAAGAGCCGAGGGAGAAACTTTCAAGAGATACAAGTCGTAACAGTGAAAACCTGCTACTCGTTCTAAGCCATTCTGGGAAAAGCTTACATAAATAAACCATTTTTGGGAATAACTTACCATTATATCTTTGATATATTTTCCCATTCTGGGAAAAGCTTACATAAATAAACCATTTTTGGGAATAACTTACCATTATATCTTTGATATGTAGTAAGTAAGCCTTTCTGGGATAACCTAAGATATGTGACCCGCTCTGCACAAAAGGGTAACACAAATAAGTTGTGCAATGCCAAAATACGTAATGGCCTGTTCTATTTGGAGAAGGCAAGATTCATTCCAAAACATGATTTTGTGTTTTTTTTCCTTTAATACTTTCTAGAATATTTATATTTTCAGAATTTGTGACTACAAACATGGATACTGACGAATAAAGATAAAAAATTGATCATTCAGTAGGAAATTCTATTTTGCATTGTGTGTCCAAGTGCTACACTTTCTGAGCTTTTTCTCGAAAAGTGCTTTTATTGAATCTGAAAATGTGGATATACAAATGTCTATATACTGCATCTCCCGAACGCCGTGCACTAAAGGGGTCATTCATATATCAAATTGTAGCTTTTAATGTACAGAAACCAGCCATATCAAAAACTCATAACCTGCATCTGGCGACGTATTACCCGTTTTTCTAGAGCTGGTCACACATATCTTTAACGCAGTAATTACATTCCAAAAACGGCTTTCACAGTTTACATCAACATCCCCCGTTGATGAGTACGTCATAGGTTATCAAATGCACAGGCAGGGCCGCCCAGATTTAAATATTCAGTAATCCAGATGACTGTTGAGGCATACAAGTTTCAATTGGCTATCTTGGAATACAGGTTGACTTTGAACTCTTTGAACACGGACAACAAAGATGACCACTTTTGTCACTTTAGTCAGATGCTAAATACCTGTAAGTTCTTTGTGAACAGGTGAGAGCAGGTAGCCAGGACTCTGAGTAGTATATTTTATACCATATCACCTAAATGCTCGTGTCACGTTTAAATTATAACCTTGACACCACCATGGTAAGAATGAGTCATCAGGTTTTTGTGCACTGATCCCCCAAAAGGTTACAACAAATAGTTTGTTATTTCCATTTTGTATCACAATTTAGCCACCAAACCCCATGCATATTCAAATCATCTGTTTCCCAAGGCGATTGCTCCGGATCTCACCAGACACATCAGATCCCCAGTGCTAAACAAGAAATTCTGGAGTCCGACTACACAGTCTGGGGAAAATAATGTATGGAACCGTGTCGGTGACAATCACTGTCAGTCATGCCTGACCGGCCAGTTGCAACGGCCTGGTGACGATGGCAGTTACTCGCTTAAACACGCTCAGCCGACGTTCCATACATTCACCCCTTCACGGTCTGTTACCACAAGTCAACTGACTCGTGGAGACAGTATGAATAAAAAAAAAGGGGGGGGAGGAAGAAATATCAATCTTCCCACCACTAGCAACACTAATCCCAGTCCCTAGGTTGGTAGGAAATTTTGAACGGGCTCAATCTTGCAATTAAACAATTAACAAGAACTGCTCATTCATGAGGGAATATCAGTTCAGTCCAATGCAGTTCACACTTAGGATGAGCTCCAAGTGAACAATTACTTGTGCAAATGTCATCCTTTACAGCTAGACAGTTCCAATGGTGTTGACAGTTGTGATTTGGCTAACAGCAAACATGCACATTATAATTATTAGATTACTTATCACACACACAAAAATAGGCTTTAATGGACCGGGAATTCCGGAAACCTTGTTAAGAACTGTCCTTTAAAACACAACATTTTCTGTGTGAATGACAGACTTGAATATGAAATACATGTACTTCCAAATGTGAATGTTTTGGAACACACTTTCCAGATTACTAAAAGTAGAAATGTACCCTGTAAAAGGGTCTACATGAAACTAAAACATGAAGACACTGTTTGAACTGCATAATCTCAAAATATTTTCTCCGAATCTCATCAGCACAGCACAGCACTGCACTGCACAGCAGGCAGCCATGAGCAGTAAGGTGTGATTTTCTTGTCAAAGAAATGATATCATGGGTGGTTGATTCCTATGGATGTACGCCACCTGAAAATTCTTAGCACCCCCCCCAAATGCAGAATTTGAACGGTTGCAGAAAGAAGTGCTAGATTGCTTGCTTGCCATCTCCAGTCTTGGACTTTTGGTGGCGCTCTTTTTCTTTTCTGGTCTCAAGGGAGAGCATGGTACAATGTACCCGACCTGATAGCATGGATGGTAATTCACTTTGGCTCTTGCGTCTGATTCCAAAGCAGAGGAATGCATTGCCGCCATACTTTCCAGGTCATTATCTTTCATCGGTGGGACATGTTACTGACGTGTCTCATTGTAGGAGTCCATTATGCAGATATGCATAATTCCACAGCCTCATTTCATCTGATAGGATTCAGGATGTGAAAACGAATCTGCTTAGAAAAATCAAATTCCTGTATTTTGCCAAAATGAATGATACTCACATCCACTTTGAGGTCATGCTTCTTCAGTTGATCTAGCTGGTCGGTCAGTTGAGCGTTCTTTTCTTCATGTGAACGGATCAATGCCTCCAGCTGTCAATCAAAGCAAAACAGGGCATTTGTTTACCCCCCATTGAACTGTACATTTATTGCTTTCATTTACACTATTGTGTGGCCCCTTGATATGTTTCTGCCACTAACTTCTCCACAATTGCAGGCTCGTAGCTTCAGCCCACTTATAACTGTCTAGTCATGGAAATGCAGCCAGCTGTTTTAAGAACTGTGCTAACAGTCACTTCACAAACTTCACGAGCTCAAATGCAATGTAAGAAGTCTCTGTTCAGAGAAGAGAGTGTTTGGTCTCTCTGTGCCAGTGGTGGAGCGGGGAGGGGGCCTGGGGGACACGTGCCCCCCTCTCCCCCACAAATTCCCGGTGCCCACCCCCTTGGAAAAAATGGATGAATGGATATTGAACAAGACTAACAAAAACTTGTCCCAAAAAACCACACCACTGAAAGCTGGTGCCCCCCATAAGATGCTGGTGCTCCTTTATGCCCCCACGAGTAAAATACTAGCTACACCACTACTCTATGGACAACTCCATGTTTCTCTTGAAATCAGCACTACCCTACTACAAGTTCTTTTGTTTGTTTCTGTGTTGGTGTATTTGTTGGGCAATTTGTTTATTCTTTCTCAGCAATGACAACCTTAACATCCGCACTTGGTTTTTTTATAAAGAGTGTTTCCCTTTATTCCACAGGTATCATAGGTATCAAGCTTTTATCCTTTATCCCCTCCAAGCAGGAACAAAAGAGGGCGTGTTTTGAAATCAAATTGACAATTCTTTGGTACGCATCAACTGCACAGGCGTGCAGGTTTATGGGCGTTTGATGCAGAGCATGCCAAGTACGCGCAACAAATTTAGTCTGGATTGTACAGTCTTCGCGTGCACGCTGAATACAGCTCAGGGTGGATAGTTTCAAGTCTTATTTTGTCACGTCTCCCCTCCCCCCGAAACCCACACAGTGATTCAGCACAGGGCTATCTCTTCACTTCACGGGCATGCTCCTCACTAGATATGAATAAATGGTCGGTAGAGATTCCTAATTCACATCCGAAGCTTATGAATACTTCAGAGATTTGAAAGATTCTGTTAGATGAACGAGCAAAGTAGAAGTGACAATGTTTATTGTCAAGATGTCACGAAAAACGATGCTTGCGAGTACTCAGAATTCCATTTACGGTTACTACAAAGGAATTATTCCCTATTTACAAGTTGCCGTGTGTTCAACAAATTGCATTACTGTGAGAGGTTCATTTCCCAGCAGTACTGGGCTGTATCACGCACCTGTAGACTACAAGTAACTCTTCTGATATGACAAGTGTGTATGTACAAGATGTTATCAATCACAATAGCCACCGCACAGGTAGCGGCCCGAGTAGATTATGCCAATAATAGGTCTTTCTGCCTGTACTTCTGACGCCAGCCGGCATGATGCATGATACCCAATTCAGCGGTGGGGAGGAGGAGGCAGGGGGAAGGTGAAGTCTTTAGAATGTTAAGCAATAATTTGATTAAGAGTCAGCTGTCTTTGTGCCTTGTACTTTTGCTCAAAAGGTCATGTCAGATTTTGGGCTCAAATGGAATTAACATTGACAGATGCAGATGAGCTTTGAGGGCTTGGGCCACTGAGCGCTGCCTCATGAGTAGCATCTGCATTATCTCGCCAACTGTTACACTATCCCCCCTGACGAGATCTCTGCATTAATTAAGAATATGACCCGTTCTAGGATGGTTGTCATAAATCACCTGGGGACGTTATCGCCATTACGGATTCAGCCCTAACTGACGCATGCCTGCGCTGATAAGCTATCGCCTGATCTAAGCGTTAATTACAGGTAGATCCCCGGCCGTGCACTTTTCTCTTGTCATCTTCCTTTCTCCATCTCCCCTCTTGTCCCCCCCCCTCTCTCAAACACTCTTCTCTTGTTCTCTTCGTTCTTCCTCCTTGTGTCTTCATCTGAACATGACCGAGGGGCCCCGGAAAAACTTGATGCTGAAGTATTAAAGAGCAAGGGGAAGGGCTTTTAACAGAAAAAAAGGCAAGAAAATTAAACAGATAGAGGGGGCAATATTACGGGCACTCTGGTTCAATAAGTGTTAATGGGGACACTCCACGCTCTCTGGCAAGATGGCAAGTGGATAAAAGCAACGCGGCAATTATCACACCATCACACTGGACACAAGTTACTCACAAAAATCTACTGGCGATGAAGAGGGCTGCCTGCTTGTCATTAACTATTACATGTTTTGCATGCTCGCGCGCAATGTTTTGATTTCTGGTGAAGTCCATGCACACAAGTGCTTCTGAACAGGACTTTATCATTTTCAGCGTGTTCTGTGGTTTCTTTTAAATCAGGGGATAATAATGGACATGTTACCCCTATACAGTCCTATGCATTAATTTCATCGTATAAGTTTGCTATCATAATGTAAAGTACAGGAACAAGTATCTGACTATGCACAAATTTTACAGAAAATCCTCTGTATTTTTTTAACACTGACTAAACAATCTCTTTGCACTGTTCAAATTCATTTTAAAATTGCACTTTTTTTGAACAGATGAAGTGTCTCTTCAATCAAACATTCAGAGTAGAGAAAATTTCCAAGGTTGGTGAGGTATTCGTGATTTTCCCTCATGAACTGAAAATGAGTTATTCGGTAGTTTACAAATCCTATCTGGAGGAGGGGCTTGTGGTCGGGAGGCGGAAGACTTCCAACACCACACCAACTCTAACATTCTTCTTGTGTATTACGATGTCGGGATTCAATGAAACTGAAGCATATTGATCTACATGCTGCTGACGCCAATCCAGACATAATTGTCATGACGCATCCTCACTGATGGCCAACTCAGCATTTTTATAACTCCTTTCCAAATCAATCAGAGCCCCCACCCACATCTTACACTATCCCCTCACTTCTAATTGAATACCAGGACAAAGCTTTTGACCAGGCACAGAAAAAAAAGAAGGTAAGAAAAGTTCATCACCTGCTTAATAAGTTCAGGTCACCTCCACATGCACTTGTTAAGGCCACAGACACACAGGTACATGTAACTGAGTTCCTAATAAGACTAGAGGAGGGCTGGCTCAGCTGTTTAATGATGGTATATCCTGTGCATAGCTACGACCTGTAAGTCATTGGCTAATAGCCGGTCAGAGAACCGCCCAAGCACACCTGGATGTTTGCAGAGAGCCTGGGAGCACTCCTGGATGTTAAACCCTGCAGTCTGCATTTGAAGGAGCCCCAAGACAGTTCCCCTGCATGGCTACCAATCCCGCAGATGAACACCAATTTGGAGAACAAATTTGGGAAAACAACAGTGGAAATTTTCAGACTGGGATGTTGGGGTAGGGGTTTACTGTAGAGTGTAACAGCACTGCAATTAGGAGTGTTTGTTTTTCGGAAAAGTGCACTTTTCTCTGCTGATTATCAACGGACTCACCATCCACAAGGCTTCTGAAGCAGAACAAGGAAATGAATCAAAAATCATGAACTGCTGCTGACGACAAAAACAAAACAAACCAAAAAGCCCCCTAAAAGTCAAGTATCAGCAAAAACCGTCTTGAGCAATGTGCACAGACCACTATCAACACAACCCTCTAGATTCAAATTACATTTGTCAATATGCCTATTGACAGGTGACAACTTCAACCCCAAAAATGCACCCTCTGCTTGCACGCGGTGACCCAATGAAGTGCAGTCTTCGGCAGCCAAGCCAAAAGTTCCAAACTTGCTTGGCTTGTAAAATAATCTCTTGTTATCAAGACTCAGCTTTTTGTCTAGGCTAGGCTAGCCTGAGCTCCCAGCATCATCTGCAGAATGGAAAGTGCAAAGCCAGTGGAGTTGTTCATCTTCGATCAACAGCCTCAACAAGCGTCAATTTGACCGAGTGCTAGTGGTCCCAGGAAGCACTAGTCAATGTTTGCTTATCACTTCTGTTGCAAATTTTCTCTGGGAGGTGAGAGTTTTTTGGACCATTTTTTTTTCTCTGTCTACCCTCCCTCCCTCTCTTTACCTTTTCTCCTTTTCCTTCTTTCTTCCGGATGAGCCTGTGTGCGCGGGGAGGCAACGTTAATGAAGCGGTGCTTGAGGGTAGAGGAAGAAGGCCGGTTACGAGAGGGGAATGAGGGATGAGACTTTAAGAGACAGACACACAAATGATGAACGGATGAAAAAAAGGGCTCAAAAGTGTAATACTTCAAAGTGCTTTTCATGGGAAATAGGTATGCATGAATTCATGGACATGTCACATTTGTGGCACTGTGGCACCAGTGTCTTTGAATCAATGTATTTAGACACTCAAGAAAAGGACAAGCATTTGAAGTTTATAAAAGAATTTATCAAAATGACCAAATCTTGTCAACACTATACAGTGGAAGGTACCGTGTGAGTTCAGAGGTGTGTGTGTGATATCATGATATGATTGTAATACAGAGGACCATTTTTTTTAAAAATAATAACATCCATTTAAACAGGACACCAGAATCAAAGATATCCTTTTCTGCTTTTGACTGAGTTTGGAAGCATATTTGACAGGGAAGATAGTCACTGTATAAGAATATAAGAGTGGAACACAATCCCAAGGAAAGTGTTCAACAAGATTTTAAAAAGTCAGGCAAAAAACCAAGAGGAATTCGGGACAAATTTCATGTTCAGTCAGGCCAATTACAAAAACTTTTCAAGTTAGATTAACATGACTGCTAATAGTAACAAGAAACAACCTTTTTACAAGCTTCTGAGAGCAACGTATATCTTTTTATACAATTAAGCTTTTGTGACTATTACAACATCTGTACCCAGTTTAAACAAGTTGACAATATTCATGCACAGACAACCAACAGTTAATTGTCAGTCATCACCATTTTGCTTTGATAAAAAGAACACACACCTGTTGCATCTGTGACTCAAAGAAAGAACTATATATAAAGAAGTTAACAACGTTTACCAAGGACTGTCTGTAAGTGGGCTCCTAATGGTAATTCAACCACTGTGTCAGTGTTCAATGTAACCTCTGCTCAGTGTTGCAGAGTTTATGAAGTCTGAGGGCCTGAGAATGACATACAGGCCCACGCAGACAAAACAATAAAAAAGAAGGAGAGAATCTGGCAGCTAATTAGAAGGCTGAGGTGACCTCGGCAGGGCAAAGATCAAAGGATAAGAGCCCTTGTGTGGCACTGGTTGCTGATTGCCAATCAGGACAGAGGGGGGAGCCTCAGACGAGCTGTAAACAGTCTTTGTCTGGTGGCTGTCCCATTAACCACAATGAGTTCCACATCTGTTTAGTTTACATAATAATAACCAGCCGGCCATACCAGTCATCATCAGTCTTTTGGGGAAATGGGGACTGCCATAAAAGAGTGCGCAGTCCCACTAGACTGGTCTGGAATTCTTTTTTTCCTGAGTTTTGTTTTGGGGGAGGCTGTGGGGCAAGGCCATCTGGGGCATTATCACAGAGAAAAGAAACAGAAAGATGTGAGACATGAAGGATCCTTATGGATCCTATTATCCAGGCTAAGTGATTAACACTGCAGGAGGGACATTAGAGTCTTCTAATTAAAACACCAGCCAAGGCCACCTTTGCAACATGAAAGCTGTTAGGATTAGAATGGATGTGAAACAGGTAGTATTACACTTTAATACAGTCTTCCACAAGGCCTGGCTATCAGCAACAACCCAGAAAGTATATGAAGTCTTTCCATTTTTTTATTATTATAAAGAGTCATTCAGATGAACTCTGGAAAACTCTGATTGAACCCAGACTTGAAAACCAGCTGAGTGGGTCCCAATAAATAACAGTAATGTTTTTAAAAGACCCCCCCATAGAGGAAAAAGAAGTGATATTTTATTTTTCTTCCAACACATGCAAGAATTTTATTGGATGAAGAACTCAAAACATAAAATCTGAGCCATTAAATGCCTTGCCATGGTTCCTGGAGATCAAATGAGTCTATTGTGCATGTCACTGTGAACATGGTACCGGTATTTTTGACAAGTACACGTACATGTACATTTATGTATTCTGACTTGCTGAGTTCTGACCAGGATATTTTGACTGCAGCAAATACTTCAGTCATAAAAAACCAGGAAATTATTTTTCACCATAAAATTCACACTCATGCTGAAGCTATGATAAACTTTTATTATTTACAAAATCAGTCAGGGTGAAGTAGATCTTTATGTTAATGTGTTATTGAAATACATGCCCATAAGTTGGATGCTGAAACCTAAAAGTGGCATGACAGCCAAACAGCTTCCTATCATGGAGCTGAGCAGTAAAAAAGAGTGGCTCAATATTAACAACAGAGGGCGCTTCAGTGATATGGCAAGGCAACTGACCTCTGCAAAGTTTCAGAACCATGTGGTCATGGGTCATATCTTCTCCAGATGGACAACTTAGGTAGTGTCACAGTACACCATTGGTAAAATCCCCCAAATCAAACTACCATATAATGCTAAAATATCTTACTTGAAAGAAAGTACATAACAACCTCAATCAGCCTGGTGGATATTTCCGTCCAGAATGTTGTAGTTTTCGAGAAAACAGACTGTTTGTTCTCTTTTTTATAAGAGTTCATTCCACTTAACACATCACATTCTTTAACAGGTGCCAATTTTCTTGTGTGTAGTGAATGCAGATTTGGGAATCTCCTAAAATCAGCTAAAAAAATACAACTACAAAAATTCACCAAACACACTGTAAACTGAAAGTATAGGAAACTGAGCCTGAATGAAGGTAGAAATAAATTGGATCAGCGTGAAGTTGAATTTTATTTAAGGAAAGGATTTTCTTAACATGAAAACTTTGCAAGTTCCAGATCACCTTTAACGCATAATGGTATGGTCCAAATAAGGTGGCTGTTTCCGTGTTGCCTGGTGAAAAGATTTTCGTCAACAAAAGTCCGATTTCCACACGTTAAACCTCCCATGTTTCGAGACATAATTGTGACTGGCTCTAGTAAAATGGGTAATAAGTTGCCAGATTCAGGTTATCAGTTTTTGATATGGCTGGATTCAGCACATGAAAAGCTACAACTTGATTTGTGAATGACCCCTGTTGTGCACTGTGTTCAAAAGATATTTAGGCATTTGCATATCTACATTTTCGGATTCAATAAAAGCACTTTTTGAGAAAAAGCTCAGAAAGTGTAGCACTTGGAAACACAATGCTATGTAGGATTTCCTACTGAAGGATCCATTTTGCATCTTTATTCATCAGTATCCATGTTTGTAGTCACAAATTCTGAATACATAAATGTTATACAAGCTAACAGGGGAAAAACACCAAATCACATTTCTGAAGACATTTTGCCCTCTCCAAATAGAACAGGCCATAACATATTTTGGAATTGCGTGACTTATTACCCTTTTTTGCAGAGGGGGTCACAATTTCCTCTATGCTTACAATAATTATTTGATCAACTAATAATAAAGTTTTGAGACTTTCGTTGACAAGTACACAGACATGAAAGTGTGGTCATTAGGGATGATCATGTGTGCATGTGTGTTATCAAATAGGCTCTACTCATTTCAGTATCACGGACACAAGTCGACTGCTTTCCTAGATGAATTTTTTCATGAATCCACAATGCTACATTGTCGAGGAGGCGCATTACTCCAAAAATTCACCGATTATTCCTGGTCGTTGAAAACTGCTCCTCCTTCAAACAGATTAAGTCATGACTAATGTATATTTTACACATAATGACTTGATGTGCAAAATGTGTTTTTCACATGTCCATGCAATATCACCCCTAGCCTAAAGTGACACACCACCCAAAGGTGTAAAAATTATGCCATTCCCAACATTACAACAGTCAACAACTTAAAATTCAATGTCACAGTAGTACACTGCAAATGTACGCCAAACAAGCTTAATAATCTACATATACCTCACAACAGGAGTATTGAAGACTGAAGAAATGTTTTCTGTAAGCTGAAGACAGCCGTTTTCACAGACCATCCAGCTTTATTCATTTGACCAACCCAAGTAACTTTTCTCAATTAATTCTTTTCACCCACCCCCCCTCAATAAATTCTTGAGTGTGCAGCTAGCCTCCAAATGGCGCCACAAAGTATAATATATCACATGCACATTATTCTTTAATGGCATGTGCAGTCTGGGTATTTCATTCCCTCTCTTTTTTATTAGCCCAGGGCCAGCAAGTGCCTGGTTCCTACGGACACTTTCCCCACTTTCTTTTTTACTCTCAGTCTCACTGGCAACCTGGCAGTTCAAAGACCTCCATTATTATCTCAGGGACTATGTGATAAGCACATTTTTGTAACGATTTATAGCAAATCCCAAGGATTTTTGTTTGTTTGTTAATAGCTTGAGCTGTGATTCATTAGGTCCAAGCCTCAATGAAGATCTCATAATGACCACCATCACACCTGAGTTTTCCTTCCTTTCTCTCTTTCTGTCCTTCCTTTTTTTTTTAATCACCCAGTCAGAGAATTGAAACTAATTCCCGGCTGACCTTGCGGTACCCTGCAAGGCTGCCAGGCTAAGGCGAAAGCCTCAGTCCTCAAAATAATGGATTTTCTGTGTGCTTGTATTCTATGAAGAATGAGTTGTAAATACTGTTCATGTTCTTAAGACATGATTAAGAAATAGACTGCTGAGCTCTCGAAACTGCCCTCCTGTCCTGCTTCTCAAATCAATTGAGTGAGCCTTGGTGGGGGGGGGGTAAGCTGGGGAGGAGTTGGGATGTTCAACTTCAAGCCCTCCCCTTCCATTAAAGGAGCATCCTCCCAGTACCCTAAGCTAAAACCTGTAAACAGTCATTACTGAGAACAGCTTCACACAATCAATTCAGTCGGTGGTTGAAAAAAATGTTCAGCGGAATAAATATTTGTTAATAAGTTACTGATGCCAGTAGGCTTCCATTTTTTACATCCCACCACTATTACGACTAGATGTATCGACTTAAGCCTGACACTTGCTGGGCTAGCCTCTCTAGCCTACAGAGTTACATTTCACTAGGTTCACAGAAAACTATACAAGAAAACCTGCACCCGTGGGACAGAGGTGGGGTACTGGTAGAGACAAAAATCAAAATCCTTCTCCATGATTGCCCAACCAAACTTACTGTCACACTGGAACCCCTAAGTTTCCAGTAATTTTGTTACGCTGACTTGACAGATTACAACGTGAAACTATCAGGAAACTTTGGGGTCATCTCTTCCCTATCCACATTGTTACACTAATGAACCCAGGGGACAATAGCCCCCCCAAAAAAAAAAATAAAAATGGGGGCAACTGAAAGAGAGGTCATTTGAGAGGGGGACAACAAATATGTAATTTTCCTTCCTTCCAAAAGTGTGCAAAAAGCCCCCAAATTCAGCCTCACCCTTCAGAAATGCCAGAAAAGGTACCATACAGAAACACCAAAATTCTTAGGACCCTCTGAAAAAAACCTGTTCCCCCTTTTGGAAAATTGGGTTCTGAATCCACCTGTGCATCCAAATACTTGGGAAAAGATCCAAATTGAAATGTGTGCATCTGGACAACATCTAATAATAACTTTGTACGTCAGTGTTGAGTCGTAAGCCTCCACAACACTCATATTCTTCTTCATTTTGACAGTGCTACTTGAAACTTTTCAAAGGGGAGACCTTAAATTCATCCCTTTATTTTCAAAAGAACCAGAGTGAACTTTTCATCAGAGAGAATGAAAAAAAAAAAGAAGAAAAAAAAAAGATTGCGCTAGTGATTTCTCAGCTGAAATCTGTTTTAACGAACCACTGAGAACAAATATCGTCAAAGCAGACAGGGGCTATGCAGATGTAGAGAATGGGGAAAGGAGCTTATTGGTCCCCCTGGAACCACTCTGAGGCTAACTAAAGACTTCTTTCTTTGCTTCAGCTGCTTGGTGGAGGGGCCCTCCTGGACCCCAATGCACACATCCCATCATTTATTGCTATTATTCCAGTTCCAGGGGAATTTTCGCCGGCTGCTGGTTCTGTCCATCTTAATGAACGTGGGCAAGCGAGGTTCGGTGAAAACAGAACAAGTAATGATCTGCAATGTGCCCCACTGGGACTGACCGGATGATGGAGAAAAGGTTTAAATAAGGAGTTTGCTTTCGTTTATGAGAGCTGAGGGAGAGCCATGCCCTTGGAAGTTTGAATTAAAACTCAGAAGTTACACGAACGTGTAGTTGGAATTGAGGACTAGGTGAGACTTTTTACTTTAAGCGTGTTGAAGACTGTTGAAGTCCACTTCAAGTCCTTTTACAAGTCCAGTCAAGTTTCAAAAGGCCAGTCAAAAGTAATTAAAAGAGTGAGCAAAGAAAAAGAAATGCTTTTGTCACAGATCATTTCAAAGCCTGTAACTTAACTAGTGTGACTGGATGGATGGCTTTGAACTTGCGAGGACTTATAATGGACTCCATCACAAACTGGTTACTTGAATCCTGTATTACTGTACAAAACCATTCAGTGAAGTGGGTTTCTGCATGCTGGAAGCAAAAAACAGGGTACATGTACACATACACGATAAACTTATATGTTTGCGAACGTCCTAATGCCATTAGCATAAGGGTTCAAGCAATCGTCATAAAACACAGCATGCGTGTACACAGGGAAACGACCCCACCATTATTACTCTGTCCTTGCAACATTTTTCCCATGCCATGTCTTGCAAATATTTTGATACCAATCCTATAATAATTTGATCGACCATTTTTGTAAAGTGCTACATTTTTGGGCAGGCTGGAGAAAAATGACGGTGTATATCCGTTACATGTACATGTACATGTAGAGTGAATTACAAATGTTAATGACTGAATTAAAAATTTGGAAGATGTTCTCATAATACAGCAGAGGTGCAAGGGCTTTGGGATAAGATCTCTATTGGACTTGAAGTATTTGGGTATGCAGTGCAAATTCAGCAATGACTTGCCATAAAATGGCAGGAAAGGCGAAGCCTGCTTACATGCCACATGACATTTACCACCCCACTGTATCACCCTAGTATCACAGGCTCTTGCTAATCCCCTCTATCAAAATCAAGAAATTAAGATCTTGTCCCTAAGGATCCTTCTGAGTCCTGGCCCAGCTAAGGAAGAAGAGAAAGAAAGAGAGTTCCAGCGTGCTGGACGGCATAATTAAAAATCCAGCGGAAATCTACATCACAAATCCCACTCTTCCCTTGGCCAGTTTGACTCTGACAAGTTTCTGCATGCTGACAGGACTTTGGCCGACTGCAGCTTCCCTTTCTGAGGATTTAAGCACCGATTAGCGGGCAGGAAAAAGAGATAATGCAATTAATATGCTCTGTAAATTGCATTAAATGCTGTGTCTTGAAAAATTCAGTGGAACAATAGGAAAAGAAAGGCATTGAGGCAAAAAAAGAAAGGATGGGATTAATGAGCTTAATTATCTTTTAGTGTGCACTAAGCAGGTATAAATCTTTCTATTTTGGTAGTTCATGGTAACAAAACATGGCATTCGGTACTTGGTTGCCCTGGAAAAAATGATCAGGGTTCTTTAATATACGGACAGCAGTGCTGACTCCTTTGACAGAACTAGCATTATTTACTGCTGTTCTTTCTCTAGAGATCTGTATTATGTCATATTTTCATGACTTCTGGCAAAATGGAATATTCAAGTTTGAAAGTACAGGGCCTACCACCAACCAAATGTAACAATGCATACATGTAGGTCATACCTAGGGAATGGATCACATTTAATTTACCATCATATGTTGGAAAGCTCTTCATCTTCAGGTTAGAATTAACTAGACAAAAGGGTAGAAAGTTTAAAAAGAAATCTGACTGAGGTTTTTTAGGTGGGGGGGGGTTGAATTGGACCAGTGCCTAAATGCATTCGATACGAGAAATGGACACATTAGCTAGAGTCTGAAACAGTTATAAAGGCAAGTAATGCAATCAACTCTTGTTACAAAGAGCACTGTTAATGACAAACCACTATTATAAAGAGCAACTGCTTCGGATCCCAATCCTCCCCGTTTTTCTTTATTTTCAAGCCATTTTATACCAAGTTTCTGGTAATGACAAAGGAATTTGACTGATCCCAGCAATGTTGTTGTACATGAAAGTTGACTGTATCAGAGGGTATTCCCATGAGAAACAAGAACTGCAATATAGACCATCATTAGGTCATAAAGAGAAGCATCTGGCTCAGACCAATGGCATTTTCAATCAGTAGATACAGCAAAAATGACAAGACAAGTTGGCCCAGTTAAGTCACAAAAAGCAGTGGGGGGGCATTCGTTATAGAGAATATTTTTTCCATCAGAGAGTTTTTTTCCAGGGAAGTGGTAGGCTGATGGCATCCCGGCAGTCCCTGCATATATTTGCACAGTGTTTTGAAAAGCCACAATTCTAACTGCACTATGCTATGGTTGTGAGCATGTACAATGTACATGTACAGTGTACATGTATGCATTCCACATCACTACATGTATATGTCTGGACACAGAATCTCCCCAGTGTATGCGGCCGTCACTGTTTTTACAACAAAATGTAATACAGTACGAACTCCAAATCGATACAGAATGAGGTTACCATGACAATGGAGGTAGCGTAAAAAGGGGCCACATATAGTTTGCATAGTGACATACATGTACAATGTCCAGCGTTCCTCATAATGTGATGTACACGTGTATCTCCAGCAGTTACTCAAGCAAGTAATTCTGAAGTCTTAACTGAGCATCCTTGGGCATTTCTACAAAATTACAGACAGCAGAAATAATTCTTCATCTTTATTTTTTTAGTCGGACCTGTACATGCATGACAAGCAGTTATTTTTTACACCTAATAGTGTCACGACGTGAGCTGAGAAACTGAATATGTTTAGTAATTAATCCCGGTTGAGACTATCTGCTCATTCCCATACATGACAATCCAAAACAATCATTTGTTCAAATAAGGAATTCTTGGAAACTTCAAGGAAGGGCAGAAGTCCCAAAGACTTCCTTCAGCAAAACTACATATCAGGTGAACCAAAAGATCACCTGGAACTTCCAAATACATACATGGGGCTGGCAAAAATAAGTAAAGAAAAATCTTTCTGAACAAATACATGTACATGTGTACCACAAGCCAGAAGTCCACCCCGAAAAACTACATGTACCAGTGCGTGCAAAAGGACGCCCTCTCTGGTGACAAAGAGAAAGGCTGAGCAAACAGATGAACACCACAGCTGGTATGCATTCTACATGCCATGCAAACACCATATGGCTATAAACATTATCAACTGAAAATCATTTGTGAAAATCATCTGTGAAAATTAAACAACATTACTGCCAACACAATGGCCTTGTGACTCATTTTCACATTTGTGCATTTGTCCATGCGGTATGTGTGCCGTCAAAGCTCGTTAACACAGCTGTTGGCCCTGCTAGACATCTCCACTGGTGTACAAAATGCCCTCTTGAGTTCATGCACAGGGCCAATACCAAAGTACATTTTTTCCAGTTACATGTATGTGACCAGAGAAGTGACAACTTACCTGTTCTCGATCTTGGAGCCACTGAGTTTCTGCATCAAGTTTAGAAGACACAAGCTGCATAATCTGGAACAAAACAAATTGGTGACATTAAAAAGACTAGCACTGCGAGATGAACATAATTTTTGTCTCAAACCAGACTATCAAAAGATGAAAAAGTAGCCTGATTAATTAATCAGCAGACAACAATGACCACATATGTAAAACACCTTTCATAAACAGCTTACTGCACAGAGAAAAACAGTACAACTTTAATCGTGGGCCTGGGGAATTGAAACACTAAGTATCCCAGACGAATGATACTGCAAGTATTGGCTCATGTATTAATCTGTATATCATACACTCAATGTGTTCAATGTGTTACACTTAATGGTACTGGTAACATTTGTGTGACACACTTACAGTGGCTTTGCCAATTTCTTTATAAGCTTACTGTGAAATGGAAAGACGCAGGTATTGTGCATGTAAGCATGCACAATATAAACTCAAACATTGCCCTAAAAACCACGTAAGTCTGAATCCATTGGCTGTATACATGCACTGCAGAGGGTGCAAGTGGCCTACTCAGGTGTGCATGAGGGCCTATTCAACGATTAAAAAATGATGGTGTATTCACAAGTGTATTCACAGTGTCTGAGCTTGATAGTGTGACGGAAATGCTGCTCAAGTGCCCTAATTTTTTTCACATTCAGAGAGCGCAGTGGCAAGTACTGCAAAGAGCCCCACTGGCAATCGTGCCGCTTAACATCCATCTTTAGACACTGAGGAATTCGTCAAACCTCTCACACTTCTATGGGCACTGGCAGCATCGTCAGCGGTTATGGTATGTGTCACCAATTAATGACATTTGTAGACCCCATTCCTTTCAACACCGGAATGAATTTGTGGGAAGGACTGCTCACATTTTAAACACCAGAAAATTAGGTACCGATACATTACGTGCTAGATGAGATGTAAAAGACAGGAAGGAAATGGGATTTCCGTTCCCTTTCCACAAAGCAGATCAGGGAGGAGAGGGGAGGCCAGCGGTTTAATCCCCCAGGGTGCCAAAAATAGGAAAACAAAAGTAAACACAGCAAAAAGATGCCTGGTCTCTCCCCCTCCCCCCACAACTAAACCCCCTTAATGAGCCGAACCTGAATCTGCACCTGATTTGCTTTGTAACCTTTTCCATGAGTCAAGAGCTCAATATTATGTACGTTCCTTCTGGTTCTCAGAAGCCATTTATCCTATTTAGTATTCCAATTATCCCATTATCTACATGCACACGTATGCATACACAGACCTTTCTGAAGCCATCCAATATTTGTTACAAACAACTCCCAGCACTATGGTAGTATATTTGTACATTATGTACAGTGTACACGTGATAGTATTTATAATTTGAGATAATCATCACCAAGAAGGTAAAACACACTGCAGAGTTCTGGTGTACTGCACACTACATTCTCTTTGGGAATTACGAGCATGATTACTGAACTACTCTATCGATACAATACACATTTTTCATGATAGTGTTTGCTGGAAAAACTAATCATACAAGTCTCCAAATTAGTCCTGAAGTAACAAAGCAATTTATTGTAACACGAAGAACTGAAATCATACTATAAACTCAAATTTTATAGTTGTGATGTAAACAGGTGTATTGATTTAATCATTTGGTCACAAGTCATACTTTTAAAGCATGTTTTACTAGCAAATTTAATTTGTCTGACTGACTGTCTGACCGCACAAATAAACATTACAGGTGAAGATGGCCAATCAGCCAACCTGTCTCCTGCTTTCATTGTACGAATGCATTCACTTCAGAAAAGTTTGTAAGGCTATCATTTTATTGGTTGGATTATGAGCTTGCTGTAGTGTGCAAACAATGCAATTTTGAAAAAAATAATCATTCGGAAACAGTAACATTGTTTCCCCAATGCAGGATTTTGTTTTTGTTGGAGAGAAAAAACGGACTGTATTGGACGTAGCATTTGGAGTCAGCCAGAAAAATTAAACTACCGGTAAATGTCATTTTGTTTTTCTTAATATACCAAAAAATACTTTCTTTCTTTTAAAGGTAGTTGTATGTAAAAAGGTGGAACTTTAAAATTTCAAGTTAATTTCTGCCCACTGACCCTGCCAAATTTCATCGTATGTTCATAATCCAATAAAGAAAAACAAACACTGGCCTTAGCCTTCCCTGCATGAATACCTGTTACACTGACTTTATTCTTACATAAATAAACCAGATGGATCTAGTACAGTAATCACCCCTAAAATGATGACTGAAGGCAAAGATTCTAAACTAATGGTTTGATTTCTCTCTCTACATGAGTGTCCTTTCAGTTGCAATTTAATGTAATGTAATATTTGTCTTCATAATGACACTTTAAGTCTTGAAAAGGATCAAATGGAAATTTCAATAAGGGACTCAAGGAATATGGACTCTATTGGGGTAGCATAATGGTTGGCATGTAAGCAGTTATGTTTCATTAACACTTGCCATTTCATTTTTACTATAATGTTTAGATGAATGTATGTTACGTTTTAAGTTAGGAAATCACTGACTGCCACACCTTGTCACTGAGGGAACAAAGTAAACCATTTATCTATATTCACAAAGTACATGTACGTGTATAGAGGAAAATATGGGATGACACCAGGTACCATACAAGGAAGTGTATGTGAGTGACCAAGTAATGGATTTAGATAGAGGGCAGCAGACAAAATACACAGGAACCTATTTAATTTTTCTTGGGGGGGGAGAGGTGAGGGATAGGGTAATAGTGTACACAGGCCTAGATGTATGTGAGCGCCAGTCAAACAGCACAGTAATTGATGTGTCAGAATCGTGGAAATGACGGGGCCAAATTACAAGGGCTACTTCATGAGGAAATGGAGACTGTACTGACATGCAGTTACTGGCAAAGACAGTTTGGAGCAAATGACTTGTAAATCATAGTTACATTGATGCAAAGAAAGGCATAAAATCTCTGAATTAAAAAAAAATCCAATGATTAGATTGTGCAGTCATCTCATACGATTGCTGGCATTGCGCCTGGGAACAAACCCTAGATATGGCTTGAAGTAAAGGGTAATCTTAGAGACAAATGGCACAAGTGGAAAGGCACAAGTCAATTACACTGACTAAAAGAAGTCAATACATGAATTTGATGTACATTGTAATATTTTATCCTTTTCATGAAGACTTGAATTGATTAAATAAAAAAAGGTTGGGCAGAAAATGTCTTTCAAGTTTAGAGGGACTTGTAAGCTATTTCCATCATGCGTGGCTAGTTATTAAACAGTCAATAAGAATCTCCAATGTTTGAACAGTAACACTTGCAAAAGGTGGAACTCATATTGTATGCAATTAAAAATAAATCTGTTGAAGATTACAAATTTAACTATGAGTACATGAATGTAAATGCCATTCTTTAAGGAGATATGTCAGTTAGTTATTTGTTACTTCAATACCAACACCAATTGAGTAAGAATTGAGCAAACAGAGTTCAGCCAATGAACTAGTTTAGGACTCCAACTCGCAACTGGAAATTGGACAGAACATTCATCTAGCTCCCCAGAAGCCTTGGCCGGGCATCTTGATTCTTAATTCTGGTCCATTATTTCAGCACCTCGATTCAATAACGGCAACATCATAAAGTCCCATTAGAAATTGCAATCACGCATCCGAACGCGGTAGAAGCTACACTCTCAGCACACAAGGCTGAGTGTACCGAGCAAATCGTGGCCGTTGCTTAATTAAATGCAGGTACATGCTCCAGATATTGTCTTTCCTTCAAACAATTCTCCTTCTTTGCTCTTTTTTTCCCCCTCTCTCTTCCTTTCATTCAGTCATCGAGAAAAACGTCGAGAAGTACTTCCCTGTACCCGTTGATTAGTGCAGGCCTAAGCTGGTGGCATGACCCAAGCCCGCTTAAGTGTTTACTCAATAATGACCAAGCCTAGCAGCGCATTCAGTTATCGATCTCGGGGGGAGTACAACCAACCGTGGGGAAAGGGGGAGAGGGGTGAAAAACAGAACAAGAAACAAAGAGTTTCACACATCAAAGCAACTGGGACAAGGGGAAAAAAGGAAGAAGATAGGAACATGAAGAGTAGTTGAAGTACAGGCATGGGACGTGCATGATTCCCTGGCACTATTGCTAATCTCATTCCTCCCAATGTGTGGATGTGCACATACATGTACGTGTATTTCTGCTGGGGAAGCACGCATTTGGCTGTGCCATGTTGTGTAGCAATTTCACAGTGACTGATGTGAACTTCACAGAGTAATGTTCTGACTGCTCAATACAAAAAGAGGACATCACGAAACATGCATGCTGAAGGATGTCATGATGGCTGGGCATACCAAATGATTACATTCAACTTTAGAAAGACACTTGATACATTTTGAGCACATTTCTAAATGCTTAAAATTGATCTTTATGACAAAATATTGTTGAGAAGCAAAACCCCTTAATGATGTGTGTTTGTTAGCGTGTGTTTTTGGGGGGGTATGTGCAGGCACATGTATCATCATGTTTGAGCCCCTCCGTGTTTGCACGCGTGTGCGCGGGGCTCCGCACGACCTACATTACAGAGGTGCCTGCTCATCTACTTTATCCTACACAGCCATTAGCCATTTCTAATTAAATTTCCTTCCTTGGTGCTAAATGTACTCCAAAGCCCAGACCGGGAGGAAGTCTGCGGGAAATTACTGGGGCTGAGTATATCTAGGCAGCCATTCTACGTCTTAATTGCTTGCAGATGTATTGTAATTCACAGCTGACTGGGGCTGGGGAAGGTTGACCTTATTTGAGGACATGCCCCTATGAGCCGCTGATTGGTTTGCACAAGCTGGCCCTACAAAACCAATTCAGGAAATGTAAAGTCTATCTCCCAATTTAATGTTTTCCACATCCAGGATGTTTTGCCGATTTAGAGGGGAGGAAAGAGTCTCATCTGGCAAAGCTGATTGAGTAAACATGCATGGTCAAAGAAAATACAGTGAACCCCCCCAAAAAAGGAAAGAAAAATAACCTGCCACACTTTTCAATTACTGGCCGAGGTCCAAAGAGCTATACTGTGCTTTTCACGCCAGTTGAATGAGAGCAGAATCCAAAATCAAGAGACCTTTATTATTATTATTATTATTTATTTCTGGTAATGACACCAAGGATTCCTCAAAAGTGCCCTAGGCACTGAAGCTCGTAAGCCTGAAGAAACCTGTTGAGAGGAGACCATGAGAAGCAGTTACAGTTTTAGAGGTGGGAAGAAAACCCCAGAGGAATATTCTGGGTAAAACCCACGGAATCAGGTGGGGACTGAAAACCCAATCCACATGTGGACCGAGCCGGGAATCGAACCCGGACCGCAGAGGTGGAAGGCGAGGAAAGAACCACTACGCCAACCCGTCTCCCTAACCTGTGGCCCAATTTCACGGTACTGCTAAGCACATGATTTTACACGAATGGAGGTTACATGTATGACATGAACATGAAGACCGTAAGCAGTGAGCACAGCAAAAGGCATGCTTACCTGGAGGAAACATTTTTCTTAGCACAGTGACAGAACAATGGAAAATTCTATACGCACAACCTTAACCACTTGCCGCCAGGGTTTCCGGTACCGGACACATACTCTTTATACACATGGTCAGGGTCTCCGAAATCGGACAAAGGGAACTGGGCCTTGTAACAAAAGACTGCTGGGCATTACCAAAATTGTTTCACTCTCAATAGTGGAGATAATCCAACGTTGTTTTGAAACAGTATACCACGGTTTTGGGGATTTAGTGCGAGCGGATTACCACGGGGACAAAAGTGATTCACCAACTGCAGCGATGAGCCACACAGTACCACTCCACACTAATCTGGCCCCTATTAAAAAGAGGTCAGCAGCACACTGTGTCAGGTTCGTGAACAAAAGAAAATTACGTAACTCTTTATAAGGCGGCTAGCCTGGCTGAAATACTCCAGCGTCAATAGATGTTGTTTGTCAGATTAGAGTAGAAACCAGACAGTTCTTCATGTGTCCAGTAAATGAAGATAGGAATTTTTGAAGAATTTTGAAAGGAGAAAAAAATGAAAATTATGCTGCCCAAGCATCACCAACATAGACAACTGCCACCAGTCATTAAGCACAACTACATATACGCCATGAAATATTGCTTACAGTTTGCAAAATTTTCTGTTATCCGCCATGAAATATTGCTTACAGTTTGCAAAATTTTCTGTTATCCTTTCCCAGCAGGAGCAAGAGTGTGTGTTTTGAAATGAAATTGGCCATCCTTTGGTATGCATTCACCACATAGGTGCGCAAGTTTATGTGCATTTGACACGGAACATGCTGAGTACGTGCAAATAGTCTGGAATGCGTGGTCTTCGAATGCACGCCAAATGCGTGCAAGAACCTGGTTGGAAAACTTAGTACCGTCTGTCTTTCTTTCACCAATGAGGGTGCACTTCAGCTCAGGTTAGATACATGTAGTGTAGTCATGACTTTTTCGCTGTTATGCAGTGCCATGAAATTGGGCCCTGGTTTGACGACAGAGCAATTTGTCATACCACACAGTCCACTGTCAGAACTAACACACAAAATGAAGCTACTGTCTTGGAAATTACTTTGCTTTGAAAGAAGGAATTTTATCTTTGACTACTCCAAATCGAAGATTTGAACAAATTAAAGAAACAATCTCATTGCAGTGAGAATGCATTAACATTTCACAACTTGTAACACACATGTAGATGTTCAAGGTGGCGGAAAATAGAGAAATGTACTGCAATAAAAATTAAGGTTGTTGGTAGCTTTCAATTTGTAACTATTCCAGTGTTTTCCACAAACGGATTTAGCAGGGTGGGCCGCCCCTTCAAAGTTTCAGGCCATCCTATGAAAATTCTTACCACTCTGCCAAATTTTTTAAATAAAAAACAAATAGAAATGGCCGAGATCCAATGGCCAGGACAATCTCTGCCATTACGTGCTGCCCACTCGGTGCCCCGAATCAGCCTTTCTGACCGCCAGTCCCACACACCATGTACATGTACATACAGTGTGAACCACTGCGTACATTACTGCTGCACTGCCTGCAGGTCTTGTGCATGTAGCATGCACACTTTGTCACGATGATTTCGTCTTGGCACAATATCGGAACAGCTCGGAAACAAGATTCAGGTTATGTCATTAATCAAACAAATGCACAGATGTCACTGTCAGGAAAAAACAAGCACTTTCGGCAATCTTCAACTCAAGTTGACTAAACTTTGGAGCATGCACACGTAAGCATGGCGATCGAAAACATGGTGATTGAAAAGACTTCTGAAAATTCCAAACAGCAGCTTATTCGTCTCTGGATCACCGATTAATAAGGTATGCATACACAGGAACTACCAATTGGCCAATAATAGCAATAATGGGCCTAAAATCTTATTATTTGTTGGCAATTCTTCCAACTGTGTTCTCTTTGTAGGGCATGATTTGCAGTACATGAATCACTATTTGGACACACTCAATGGTTACTATGCAGTGGTACAGGTGTATGTAAGTCATTCGGTGCTTTGTAAACACATATACACGAGCGGTACTGCAGCAACACATTATGACAAGCCAAGTCACATGTTGGACTTCAGCATTATAGTGATTGTGAAAGGTCATGCAAGAATATCCCTTACAAATTTTTAACAGAAAAGATAGGCAAAAATCACCTTAAAAACATCATTGTTATCTCATCTGAGGAAACCAAATTTATCATTTTTCCCCGAGGGAAGTTCACCTTGCAATCTTCACACCTGTCTGATTATGTCGTAGTGCAAAAAAATGTGCCCGTGGAGAACACTGAATTCTAATACAAATTTTTGTTGACAGGCCCTTAAGTAATATGGCCCATGTATAAAGAGTCCAATGACTTGGCCCTATCACTTGAGGCTGAGTTCTCAATCTCACCAGAATATCGTTGACATTTCCACCAGAAATTTGGTATTTTTACTGTCCATTCACCTGTAGACTTGACGTGAAACTGGACCACTGACAAGCTTGCATTATCTGCCAATGATATTTTGATGGTACAAAAATCTTTTCGGGGGGGGTTTGATTTTGAAAAGGATTTTCTTGTAGTCAGCAGCAAACTTGCTCCAAGTTCTCAGTTTAACCCACTCTGCCTCAGGTGACAAAAGCAAGATGTGGGGGCTACTGCACTGTCTGATCTGAAGAAGGAGTAACCGATAAGGCCTTTACCTGTACTCTCAACAAACTAATCCTACACGCTGTACGGGGGGGTTGGCGAATGAAAGTGCTTCCATGCTTAAATTAAAAACCCAAACAAATTGGGTTGCAAGGTTTTTAGGGAGTGTGGAAAAATGCCGCAGGCAACATGTTCTAGGCCACTGCAATTTCCTCCAAGAGAGACTGTCTTCATGGTATTGAATGATAACTGATGCCCCCAATATTTGACTGCATGGCAGCATGGCTTTATTAAATACCAAAAGAGGACAAGTCAGGATGAGTCTGAATTTTTTTTCTTTCCCGCAGAGCTCCAAAGTTCTTTATACAGAGATTATACAAATACCGTCCTACGTCTGCTGAGACTGGAATGATGAAAATAAACCTTGGGTTTTCCCAAGTGATCACGTGACCAAGAGAGATGAAAATGAGTTGATAATCCACAAAGTTCAGCACTTCTGCAAAGATAGTCACCAGTGGTTTAGAACAATTTGCTGCCCTCTAATGGTGATGTTCATTATGAATATTCATGGTTCTTGTCACTTCTTTGCAAGTATTCGCAGAGAGGACTAACCTGTCATAAACAGGGTCATGCCCTCAGGTCAAGGAGTGTCACTGCTATTGTCTAATTGACCTGTCAAGTTGCATGACAAACTCCAGCCCCAACAAATAGAGACAAGAAAGAGGAAAAAAATTAAACAGGCTGACAACTTGAATGAAACTATGGCCACACACCCATGTTATCACCGCAGAAAATCAGTCCCTGGAGAGGATGCCACCACTTAAAGAGGGCATTTAGTAATCAACAGTTCTATCTCTTTATCTCTCTGAAGCAGGCAACAAACTAAAAAGGAGAAAAGTAGGTCTTCATAATGTATCTCAGTCCCAGTCAAACTTCCAACCAGTTTACAAATGCTTCCTCTCTTACTATCTGGAGGGCTGTTACATGATTTCTTCATCAACATCAGACTGCAGTCGTTTGCTTGCGACTGACTTGCTTAGTGGAAAGTTGTCTGTATTCAGAGTAGCAGGGGGGTCCCGCTACTGCTACCAAGGATGTTTACAAGTACCCAAGGCCCCTGTGTCACATATTGTAAAGGAATGCCCTTCCTGTAGATCCAGTCTCCCTCAGCCCCACCCCCAAATCCAACTGGATCATTCTATAAATTTGGGATTCACAGTGTGACATTTTTCCGTCCCTGTTACTTCTGACATGTATACCATCTGATATGTTTGACAAGGTATGTATCACTGAAGTTGATTTCAAGCTGTTATTTATTTGGTAGGTAATTTGCAATATTTATTCAATCTTGGAATTAAACGAGTTCTAAACATTAATCCAGACGTACATGTATGCCAGCCGTGACAGGGACGGGAAAAAAATTGGACCCCAAATTTACAGAATGACCAACACCCCTTCTCCAGTACTCATGGTCCTTCCTCCTTCCTGACTCCTCCCCCATAAAGGATACCATAAACATCACTGAAAGTCTCTCAGATATTGTAGAGGTATCTCCTCCCCTCTAATTACGGACTCTCTCAGCCCCACCCTACAAAAGCCAACTCTTATCCACATTACTGCTCTACCTCTTCTCAAGTACTTCATCAGATAAAAGTCCCCGCTTCACCTCTACCTCAACTTCCTTAAAGAATGCAGCGTAACTAAGACTAAATTCCTCTGAGATAAGCTTTAGGTATTTCTCCCCATCTTTATCCGGTCTCTCTTAGCCCCGCCCCTTAGCTCACCAACCAAGTCATATCCACATCACTGCTGCATCCTCTACTTGTACACGTATGCCCTCCTTCAAAAGCCACAAGCCTCAGTATCCTCTGCAAGGGGAACTCTGGATATGTCAGGGCCAGCAGACTTAAAGACCTGTGACTGGCCCGGGTACTTCACACAGGAAACCAACAACTGTATTCAGTGGCTGGAACGATCCGCTTCCTTCCTGCAATAATATGGCACATTAAGAGGAGTCCTGAATCCATGCCACGATAAGTGATGGGATGTGCACCCCATCTGTCCAGGGATTTGAGCTTGTACAGAATTTTTTTTTTCAGGGAATGAATTCAAAGTGGATGTGACCGTCTGACCTACAGAAACCTCCATGACTTTGGCCTTTCTACTGGAATCTCTTCCATGGAGGATTAATCATATACAGCCTTGCTGTACTTTCTGCAAACTTTCAGAGAAGTCAAATGGCATCCAGACTGGTTCCTTTTCCGTGTTATATTTGCGGCTTTGATGACTTTGAACTGGCTCAGTGCAGGATGGTTAATTTCATGTTATCAACCACAAGAATGTCAGTGACTCTTAAGATTGCGTGATATGCCACTGGCTCTTTATAGCAGAAATATTCCCTAACTTGTGCTAAAAAAATCCTGGGGCAACACTTGAAATGCCATATGCACCGTGCACACCGCACCAACACACTGACACATGTTGGGTTCAAGCATTTCTGGAGGAAAATTACTCAAATGTACTCTGCGCAAAATACACACTCGCCAACAACTACACGGGGGTCCAACTGGTGCCCAAGGAAGTTTGCTGCTATGTAATAAAGTACCCTCTTTCATTCATGAACAAAGTAAATTGAGCATTGGAAGCCAAACTAATGAAGCTTGAAACCAGAAGACTATCGCATCACAAATTTGGAACTTTGCCAACCATGTTATAATGCACAAAACAATAACAGGTATCCATCACTACAACTACATGTAAGTGTTAAATAACATTCCCAGACAGGCACATATCCAATAGATTAGCCTTAATAATGTACTGGCAGCAATCTGCCATGGCTCCAAGCTGAGGAAAAGCCAAAGTTGAAAACCAGACCAATCTAGTACAACAGGGTCAATCTGTCCTGGGATTTTCCTGTAAGAGAATACTAAGTCCACTCGTGCCACACATTTCTTACACAAAAACCACAGCCCTGTTTTCCAACTTCAATTACACGATTGGTTTCAAATGTACACTGTGGGAACCCACTGATGATTCTTCAAATCTCAGCCTCATCATGGACAAAAGTTAATGAAGCAGAAAAGGAGGATGTGTTGAGGGTCTCAACATGGGGGACTAAATTCGTGAGAGTGAGGCCAGAAGCCAAAGCACAGACCGAGCCAAAATTTGGAAAATCTTCCAGGAGGAAGATTTCTTTGCCGGCGTTGGCTAGGTGAATCTGTGTGGCTCAGAGCAGAGCCATGTACATTTACAGAGAGAGTTGTGAAATGAGTGTCACCATTGTTAGAAACAAACTGGCAGATGTATGCACCAGTGCACAAGGACACTTGGTATTCAACAGCTGCACGCTCTACTGAACACATAATGAACAGCCATTTGTTTCCAAAATCTTAAGATGTCCCTACTCACTCTATATCCCGCTCAGGATCAGTGTGAAGGCCTCTAATTATTTTTAAGGAGAATGGCAGTGCTCAGTTAATCTGTTTGAAAGACACACAAATGTGAAGTCGAGAACAGTGGTGTACCCGGGATTTGTTATGGGGGAGGGGGGCAGAGCTCAGATCGGAATTCACCCCTAAAACTAACTCCCTCCCCCATTGGGCAACAGAGGACTAAGATACATGGCCATGTCAGAGCTAGCAGTTTAAGGAGTACATGTAGGTGTATACTATGCCAGAATATTATCTTCGTTTTACAGAAAATTGTTTTAAAAAATTGAAAATTGGGGAGGGGGGCTCAAGCCCTTGAGGCCACCCTTCCTTCCGATGCACTACTGATCATACATCTGGCTGAACACCCACTTCATGTAATATTTATAAAGTACTGACAGTCTGATGCTAAACAGAAGTATGGAATATTCTAGACAAGGAAACAACACGTCACAATTTTTGTGACCAAGTTTCCTTCTGGCGCTAGAGTCCCTGTATATTTAAAAATTTCCTCTTTTTCGCCACCAGAGGGGGTACATGTACCAGTGGCTGTACTCTGAACAAATGTTGGCAGAGGTTACTTTTGCAAATCCAATAACTAGGGCCTATGAGCCTCGAACTGGACCAAGAGAGGGCACAGTTTTCTTAGCAACGGAAGCTCCTTTGGCCGGAACTGAACTTCGCTGGTTCATGAAGGACTGTGAAATGCACACGTTATGGTCGCATACATGTAGCTACCAGCAAAATGAACACTCCTAACCAGTATGGCTCTTTCCAACCGATGAGGGGGTGCTTCTGCTCAGGCATAAAAGACAAGCTCAGTTTCTGTTGTTCAGTTGGTCATTTTGGTTTAGTTTAGTTTGTTCTGGTCTACCGGTCACACTTTGGTATTTGTTTTGTTAGTCAAGGTTTCACAGTCCAGGCTCCAGTCAGTATATTTCCGCTTACACAAACCATTAAAACTTGGGCTCAGTGACCCATTGCATGGGCTAATCAATTGGAAATCTCTATGGGAGGGTAACTGGTTATATTTATATGCAAATACAGTGAGTGATCAACAACACTGACAAATAATTGCAGTGTATCTGATGGCCAGTTAGTTATAAAATCATACAAGCCCATACTGAGACAGGGAGAGGGATAGGGCATCACTGTTGGCAATGCTGTCTGCAATGTCATGCAATGTAATACAAACTGTCCTGAGAGGTTTGCTCAACAGATGGGCCAACAATTTAAACAAACAAGGAAACAGTAAAAAGAGATCAAGTGGACTACTGCCCTTATACGATTTTTATAGAAAGGATAATTCACTGATTAGTGCATACACTGTACATGCATGTTTTCAATACTAAAAATTGTCAAGTCAAAGAAAACTGTGAATTAGAGATTACATAAGAAACAGAAAATAAATCAGGTGGACTGCTGCCCTTGGTAATTATAATTTTCACATCAAGGAAAGTTCTCTGATAAGTGCATTTGTTGTTAATAGTACTTATTCTTAAGTCAGTAAAATTGTGAATTAGGGGTTCCCTAGTTTTACAGGAATTCTTTTGTGGGTTAAGAAACCATCAAATCTGAAAAATCAAAACCTGAACATATAAGAATATATATATACATGTAGCTGCGGCTTTACCACCAATATATCATGTATGTCTTTCAATAAATTCCGTCACGCATTTCTCATTATCCGCAGCATGGTTCATGCAGGAACTTCAAGATATGATCGATGCGTTGACAAATGTGCATGTTAAATATTTCAGTTGCAGGCGGCTCTGCTGTGGCATAAATAGCATAATAATGAACGGAGGTGTAAAATAAATCTCAACAATATGTTCTGAACTGCCTGACTCCATCTTGTCCATTTGCACGATGCATTTAATAATTAATGAGAAATCATACCGATCAGTTTACAAAAAGCTAACCAACAAAAAACTCTGTAAATATCACAGTGCAGGCCTTAAAATGAATTACTGTCCCATCCAGCTAGTATGTAATTTGATTCTGTCTTTGATTAAGTCAGATTTATCACACGATCCCTTGCACATCGGCGCCGTTGTTCACTGGATTTTAGTTTAAAAAAAGAAGCACCTGATTAAAATAATAACATATTCAGCGGCGCTTGGCCCAAAAAGCTGGGTCAGTGAGTGCATTGACACATCTGAGAGGGCATCCGAGGACAAGCTACTTGTGCATGTCAGAAAGGCCTGTCAATTAACACACATTCCTAGCATAGAGTCAATATGGGACTGACTTAATTACTCACTTGCTGGGGATAGCATCAATGTAAATATCATCCTTTCAGCTATGCACACACGACTGCGCAAACTGCAGAAGGGGAAGGGGGGGAAGAGAAGAGGGAAGTGAGGTGATGGGGATGCGGAGTGGGGGCATAAGGAAAAGGGAGGGAACGGTCGGTAAAGAAAAACACATTGGGTTGGAGCTGAGCGCAGTGATAGATCTTTATTTAACAGGTCGTGTAACAATTCAGGTCCTAATTGGTGATCGTTTCACCTGCGGCTGTACCTCGTATAATGCAGCCAAACACGTGCTCTGGCATGCAATACATTGTGTGTTAGTCCTACGGGGCTATGATAATGCCGTACATTGAAGTATTCACAGTAACCATAAGAAACAACTCTTTTTTTTCCCGAGTTCAATAAAATCCATCAAAAGCAGGATGTGAAGCCTGCTATATATCTAACAGGTTGCAACAAAAGAAAAACCTGCTGGATATACCAGTAGCTAATCCAACAGCAAGGCAAAAGTGCCCCTTGTCACACATTTGCAGACACCCCCCCCCATGAATTAGGCTGCTGAAGTATCTACACGTACAATGTACTGGTAGCCTTATTCACATTTCACTTATATCATGCATACATGTGCACTGCATCATGTGCCACAAATACAGCACAAATGACCGACATATACTAGCTTCCAACTGATTAGCATTTTTATTTACTTTCACTCCTACTGAAACTTGCTTCCCCTCAAAATTCCTTGTCTTCTCTCCAAACCCAGCTAAGCCATTTTTTAAGGTTAAACCCCATTTCCCCTCAACCCCAAATTAACCGGTACGGTACCCCTTGTCACCTCCTACCCCGATCTTCCTTCCCACACTCCTCACTCATGCTGAAATTGCCTTGCATCAGAAATCAAACCAGAACAAGAGAGGGAGTGGGCCGCTCAGGAAATGGCAGAGTCAACACTTGTCAATTACTGTCGTGTCAACAAACGTGGAAAAAAAAAACTCTGATTGACTCGAATAAATTTGGTTCCCTCATCCCCCCTCGACTCTCTCTCTTTTTTTTCTTTCTCTCCCCCTCTTGCGCCAGCTCCTTCTCTCTACTTTTTGACTAGATCGTTCCCGACTGCCGAAATCCAAGAATTGGAGGGCCCTTCACTCAAGATGCACAATGTCCATTTCTCTCTCCTCTTTGGGAGCTCCTCCGGCCGGCAATCAGCAGGGCATCGCTAGGTGGTATTGACTTTTTCAGCTGCGCTTGTGAGTGTTTTGGTGAATCACCCTGTTTCTGCCAGTCACTGTACTCTAAATTAATGGCGGGAGCAGCGGACGGATCCTGCACTTGCACACACACACACATATACGCATGGTGCTTGTAGAAAGGGTGAATTACACGCACGTAATTGTATTAGCTCGAGTGGCCTAATTCTCATATTACATTGTATAATTTGGCCCCAAAATTTATTCAGTGTTGGGACATACATTTCCTGCAACACACAACTGTTTTATTGCCAATGACGCAAATGTACAAACACTACCCTGTATTGTTTGGGAGACTACCACTCCATCAAATGACCAAGTGCATTTGTATTACGCGTATGTAACTTTAGACAATACAGTTTGTACATTTGAGGTCTTCATTCATCAATCGAACAGATCAAAATGACACATGGACACAACAAAAAAGGCCTGTTCCGCTTCTTGAAACTCCATAATAACTTGAAGTCATGAACTGCACAATCCTTGACTTGTCTGCACTGCCTACCAGAAACTTTTGTAAATCATGTTTAAAACAATTACTTAAACTGCATGCAAGGAGTATAGTTCTTTTTTAATTTTTGAATGAATGAATACAAGTAAGCAGGTGATTTATTAAAACTCAAAATATCAGAACTCCCACAAAAACTCTTTTTAAAAGAGTTATTTATTTTCTGGACAATTTTTTTTTTACTTGTCAAATACTTTCATCTCAAATAATTCAAATGAAACAGAAATTTGTTTAAATTTTTGAAATAACTGCCGACATTGAAATTGGAAAAGGTATAATTTGAACTGACCCAAGAATTTCAGGGTGAGACTATGTTTTTAAACTAGAGAAAATACTTTTCCACATTTTATTTTGTAATTTAACTTGAGGGAAACTTTTCAAAACTTTGTCAATTTATTTGAAGGGCCACAAGTACTTTTAGTCACTCAATTGAGTCAATTATTCGGTTACATTTTTCTTTTCCATAAATCAGAACTAATTGTAAAAATACAGAAATTCTCTCACAAGTGGAAAGAACACAAAACATGGCCCGTTTTATAATTTACAATGTAAATGCTCCAAGTGGATGACATCAATTGTAAAAACATTAGGTTAATAAAAAAGTCATTTCCTTTTGGACCATCTCAGATGCCCTACTTGCTTCTACATGTATGTTAATGAAGTTGATTACCTTTAAGTGAGAATTAGCACAGGAAAAAATGTTTATCAAATTAATGAAAATGTACTCAAGCAACAAACAATCATAAACTTGCAGGCCTACATGCAATAAGTTGGACAGGATCAGGTTCAAGTTGGCTTACTCTAGCTAATACTGGTAGATTCCCTCAGCAGAAGAAAACACCAAATTGTGAAGAAAAATAAATATTTCTCAGTTTGGCACAATATATGTAGGTTCAACATCCACATTTTCTAGGTATCAATGTTAAAATGCAAGAATTCCTTTTAAATTAGACATGGGAACCACATTCTGAATTTTGGCGGTAAGTGTTCAAATGACATTAGTACTTGTGTAATCTTTTTGCCATTGGAACTTTCGCATTTTCTTTCATTAGTGGTTATTCAACATTTGAAGCAAGATACATGTACATGTATGGCTAAGGAGAGCATCCCCCACCTTTGTGTTGGTTATTGTTTGATGGGAATCTCAGGAATTCTTGTCAGACCTCTAGGGAGGTATGACAAGGTAACAATGTTACCTTAGGTAACAATAGATTAGAGTGTGTATAGGGATTGGAAATGTAAGGGGTACCCCTCTGTCCCATATTTTGCTGGGTATATTATTCAGGGTTCCTACAGGCCAAGTCAGAACAACAGCCAAAGTTTACAGCTGTTTACTTTTCAGTACTGAATAGAGCTTGTTCCTCCAATTTAGCCAATGTTCGTAATTATTTGACATTTGGTAAAAACAGCCACTGTAAGCTGTCGGCTTTATACAGTACATGTAATAGACTGTAATGGAACACAGAACATCAACCAAGTTGGCAGAATGCTAGAAGTCTGTCACTGGCCTGAATTAAGGGTCTTATTGTCAAGATTAAGATGACCCCTAAATCCCTGCTCCTTGGTTTCACTTCTCCTGACAGGAAAATACTTGATCTCGCTGAAAGCTCCCCACGAACCTGATCAATAGAGTTTTTCACTCACACAATTAACTGTGGAAAAGTGGCAGTCACTGAAGGGGGGAAGAGGAATAAGCTACATTTAGACAATAGAGGGCTCACTTCGAATTAATGGTCGATCATTTTGGCCCTTGCATTGGTGTTTATGGCAAGTCGCTTGCCTCATAGGCACTGTACTGAAGATTCACATCAGACAAATGATCCCCCAAAAAACTTCACAAAGACTGAATCCCTGACTTGTCAGTTCACATTATTTACATTTAGCATTGGAATGATACACATTGTCTCTGCCCTTATATTTACTAATCAATTTCTATGCATATCCCATTTTTATGTACTTATTTGGTGACCCAAGACTGAAGAGGGCCTTCAAAAACAACAATTACCAGTGGCGCCTACATGTAAATGTAGGGTGTCATTTAATAGACACCTACTAGTACTAGTAGGGTGCCATTTAATAGGCACCTATTAGTACTAGTAGGTGCTGGGGGGGGGGTCAAATTTTAAGCCTATTAGATATTCCCATTTACCATCAAAATGTATGGAAAGTGTAAAACGTGGACACCAAATCAATGCAAGTTTGACACCAAAAATACAAATGCCAACTGAAGTCTTCAGTGGCACTCTCTAATTTTTTCTAATAGAGTACTTCATTATCAGAGGAGAGGTCTTATCCCAAACTGACACCCAATCGAGAGACCAACAAAATTAGGAGTAAGTTATGTATGTATTTCCGATATCATGAATGATTTTTGCATAACCATAACCTCTTGGGTGCAGACATTTACAAATCATGCGCGTTGGTGAAATGTTAGGAAATAAGATTGAACAAATGCCGAACAACGTACATGTACATGCACTCTAAACGCAATGCATAAATAACATTAAATGCATTTTCATCACTAGCATGACAGTGCACGTACAGCCTCAGCAAAATTCAATTGCAGTGCACATGTGCATGCCTTTGCATTGCTTACATGAAGCAAACCAAAATGCTCATTTACTGCTTATGTATTTAGTTTTGGGGCAAATTGTTGGCACATATGTAGGTTTGTGTACAAGCATGGATACACTCAACAGACTTCAAAGGCTTGCGCTTTAATTTAGTGCTCCAGTAAGACGTGGGGAAGGGGGATATTCCGATATGTTCAAACGTTCCACGTTGAGGGCATTAAGCTTAACTTTGGGCAAATGTCCAGACCTCACATTTTCAACTTCCAACGACGAATTCTACACCTGATTTTGACAGGAACTTCCATTCGGACACCCATATCTAACTGAATGTGTCCTGAGATCCTCAATGTAGAAATTTGGTGACGTCACATGAGGGAAAAGGTCCAGAAAAATCAGTGGTTCAAAGGACCTTTTTTACATGTGGGTACTCAACTAACAGCCAGAGATTGAATTTAAATGCTACAACGAGATTGCACATGTACTAAGCTCAAGCATAGGTTATTGATGACAATGTAGAACCTCGCAAATGGCCAAAGGCACACGCACTTCAAATTTACGAAAGCACAGAACCCAAATGCATGTAACTGTGGTACATGTACTACATGTATCTTGACGTCCTCTTATGTCTAACCAAGCAAAGGAAGCAAGGGTTTAGTGAACACTTATAATGCAGGAGGTACAACGTATGAATAAAAATCTCTTTAACAAGAGCATAATTGGCTAAAGTACCGAGCGCTGGTCTAAAAGGCATGACACCCTGTCAAAATGGCCGACGACCTCTGACCTACCTCATCCTTGTGCTTCTGCGTCAGTACCTTGTTGTTGTGGTCCAGACGTCTGTTGAAGTCATCCTGGAGTCTTTGAATGCGCTGCTTGGTGTCCTTGCCGAGGGTGTGTAGATCGCTGCATTGGCTGAGTTCTGTCTGCAATATGCGCAGAACAAAATGTAATAGGTCTGTCCCAAAGGGCTATATTAAATTACTAGAGCACTAACCCATCCTTCTTTACAGGGAGAAGTTTTGACTTCTCCTGGGCACAGACATTTTGAGTTCATGCGCGTATATAATAAAATGAGATGGAACAAATGATGTACTCTAAATGCAACATGTAGGAACAATACATAGATAACATTTCTAATGCATTTACAATCATGTATCATTAATATGACATGTGAAACAGCTGGATTAAAATTTATTTGCTGCACAACGTTTGCACTGTTTACATAATGCAACGGGAAAGGCTCATTTACTGATTAAGCATTTAAGATTTGGCGTGTCAGTTTTGTTGACGCATGGTTTTAGAATACAGACAGACAAGTAATCCTACAAAGCTGTACAAAACAAAGTTTTTCATAGGTTGGTACACAAACATAGATGCACCCAGCAGGCTTGACTTTGCACAGCGAGTTGAAACTCCTGCTTTCCGGTCTGTCTTTTGCAGGCATCCTGAAGATCATGCAGGGATTAATCAGACTGGGGCCTCCAGTGCAAAAAAGTAGACAAACAAAAAACCCTTGGCACATTTTACTCACCGTTTAGTTAACTAAAGTTCCCCAAAGGTTCATAAGGCAAAGAAAAAGTCTTCAATATTTCCCCAGCCACCTTTGAGGTCTTAGTTACTTCAGTTTTCCTAGGAGAAAGCATTTGCACTCAGGAGTGGAGTTGAGCGATTTCATTTTGGAGCCAACAACCGGATTGGTTCAAGTCTGTTGAGCTTGATCTTGAAACTTGCGCAAATTTGTCCTCCCTCCTGAGTTGATTTGCCTTTGAAAAACATCCATTCAGAGGATAAACAGCTCAGAAGGGAGTAAAATAAGTTTGCGCAAGAGTTAAGATTGTGCTTAGCATGTCCAACTTCAAATGTTTGAAATATTGGGCTTTCAAGTAGCCTGGTAACATGATTATGCAGAAAGTGTGAAGAAATACATGTAGAGACAAGGCACCAAATATTTCTTTCGATACAGTTGATGGATGCAAATTTTGCTAGGAGCTTCAGGAAAGGCTGATCAATTTGTCTATGTGCCTGTATGTTTTCACCGTCCGAAACAGGCTTCCAGAGCTATGACTAGGTCTATACTGTCTGCACATCTCTGCCTATTTCCAATGGAGTGAAGACCAAAGATCGTATAGCGCCGTGTAGTGGCGCAAGATGGCAAACTTCACCGTGAGTACATGTAAAACGTTGTAATCGCATGGGCGCCATTTGAGCAAGCGATACGCCTGCGCAATGCATATTAATGCAAAGGCGAAGGCGCCGCGGCAAGCACGTGCACCTGCCGAGCCTGCGCCCAAGCATTATCGTAAACTGCGCAGGCGTATCGCTTGCCCAAATGGCGCCCATGGTAATTACATCTTTTGAGCAGAGTTATCCATCTTGCTTCTTCGGCGCTATACGATCTTTGGTGAAGACCTAGACCTAGCTCTAGACAATAGATTGGGATACAGCCTAATACACAGTAGTGAGACCGAGTCCCACATTGTCAGATTGGGATTTTACTGCACTTCTATCACTTAATCAAAACAGACATCAAGTTTGAGTCAAACTAATGAGGTGGCATTTACATGTATGTTTACAAGTGTGATACATCTCACAGTTACACCATCAGCAGTAATTTCTTGATCTTGATGCAGAGTGTCACGAGGACCTGTCACTTTGGATGATGCTTTAGAAATTGGATCAGCGTAGACTGATAGTGATCTTTAAAGTGGGAAAAATTCCATATACGGATGTTCCAACAGCGATCAACTATGTACCAACTTGTGCACTGCAACTCTGGAGTCAAGAACCAGAAAACATTAAACAATGCTCTTTTTAGAACAAATTTGTAAAAAAGTATCCATTTTCAAAGAACAGCATCAAGATTTAACATTGAAATGCCCAACCTAGGCTAGTCAAGAAATGTAAGTAACAGGCACTGTCACTTATAACTTACACAGTACTATGTTGGCTTTATGAAAAGTTAAAGTTTAATCATTAAAATAACACCGATACACACAAGAGTACACCCAATTTTCTACCAGACTTGGTGGTGGTGTCAAGTTGGGGAGAAAATCAAACATATCACAGGCCTAGAGGGCAAGCAGTGGGATAGGGCTAAATCATGTCTGTGGGCATCCGAGGTACACAAGGGGGCACCACAAGAACAAGCTGCAACTGAATAGCTACATGTATATAAACTCAACGGAGATTTTTTTTTCACAAATTTCAAATGGGACCACCGGGGAGGGGGGGCATCTGCTCCCCCCACCCTCTGCCAGTTGGCAAGCATACGAGTTGACCAGCATTCGTACCACAAGTTGGTTCACGCTTTCCATCTCATGTATCCACAGGTCACCATACTTCACTTAAGTGGTACTTTGACCAAAATCTATTCTTAAAAATTCTACATTTTTATGGCTTCATTTTCAGTAGTTGAAAGTTTGACTAAAATCCTGCACGAATAATCGAATGAAGAACATCGGATGTCACTTAAGTAACAGGAAAAAGGTCATCAGCACAGCTGTAGTAAAACCTACATCACCATAATTCAAGCCGTACGTTGCAAACGTCATTTTACGGAGTATCAGTAATGCCCTACCGTGCGCGAGAGTATAGTCGCCAGCTCCCTAATTTCGAGACTTACTGTGACAACCAATGATACATGTACTTGGCAATAGGTGGTGAAATAAGGGACATGGCGAATATACTGTCACGCATGTTACTTCTGAAAAAAATGCCAGTTAATGTCTCTTGAATGAGGGATTATTTTTTGCATTAATTACTTTGGTTTAGTGATGTAATTTGAGAAAAAAAACTTTTTTTCGCAATAGCTTGACTTTCCGTCACTTTCTCTTTTTCATTCTCTTAGATTTTAATTTTTTTCAATTTAATTTGAAGTTACAGTGAGGCATAAGTTTTTATTCTTTCAAATAAATCATAATTAGCATTAATATGAGTTAGTTTTCTGGATATTGTGACAAAACTTATCCTTCTATGTGTATTTCTGAAAAAAGTCGCCAACGGGAATCTCAAAATACAAGGCATGCAGTACTTTTTCAGGCTCCATATTTTTGATAACGCCCCCAAAATTTGGCGAAAGTTGATCAAAGTCGTCATTAGTGCCCGTATTAGATGCCCAACATCAATCATGAATGAACAGCGATCATTTATCCATTTTCTAGACAATTTTACCCTGTTCATTTTGGTATTTAGTCTGTAAAGTACAGCTTTATGCTTCGTTGATATTGTTCCCGAATTCTCCCTGGAAAAGCTTTTAATTCGCACATAGCTGCAAAAAGAAAAACGTCGAAGTGACGATCGATCATCGACAGTAAATTAACGTCAGTGCATCACGACGAGAAAGTTGGATGCGCGAATATTTGTATGCGCGAATTTAGGATGCTCCATCCACGATAGGCCTAGGCCTAGTTTAACAAATTAACAAAAAGTTACATTTTCTTAAAGTATAGCCAACAATATATTTAATGCGTAAGGAGTCACGGAAGTGGCCTAAGCCTACCTCAAGTTCATCAACGCGTGCTTTTAATTCCTTGTTTTCCCTAGCAACGTCCTGCAGAAAACTGAGAGTCTGGATGTGTCTGTTGGTCAAGCGGGCGTTCTGGTCCGCCTGGTTCTGTTTGGACGGCGTTCCGTTTGTGTATGTGTTTTGCGACATGATTCGAGCAGCAATTTTAATGTTCACTCGAAGTGCATGCTACAAAGTGTGGGCTCTGTAGAAAAGAAGATATTTTAGTCACTTCCCGGTCCCAAAAGGTTGGTTTTCACATTTTCACATGTTGAAGTTAGGCAAAAACTATCCGAGTCTTCCTTTGGGTTTAGTCAAACGAGGGCGCCGTGCATGATTTGTGGAATGATTGCACGCTGGAAATGATATCCCAGAAAATTTGTCTGGTTGGGATTGGGATATTACGGAGGCGTATTGGTGCCAACACGAAAAAACCTTTTATCTCTTTTAAAGGACATAGTTATCTCGTTTAAACGACTTAGTTGTCACGTTTAAACGACTATATTGTATAAACGAGATATCTACACGTATGTTGTTTAAACGAGATAATAAGTCATTTAAATGAGATAATAAGTCCTTTAAACGAGCTAATAAGTTCGCTCGCTTCCAGCGTCCGAACAGAGTGATGGGAAGAGCTCATGGCTTTTCACTGTGATTGGCTACTTTGTTCTTGACCTGTGACCGTGAAGTTATCACTTCCTATTAGCGAAGCGTCATTTGAAATTGTTGGTTCGCCAATGGCAACGCTTTGACGTATGCTAAAGTGTCAGCTTACATGATAAAAACATGGCCTTGATATAATCATGGTAATTTATCTTCTCACTAAGTATCACTGATCACGTGTCTTTTGGTGATATATTTCAAATTATGGGTTATCTTTATCAATTTTGGATGAACAGATAAAGTGTAATGAGAATATTTTCAGCAATGAGGAAGAAAAATCAAAATATCGAATTGATAACCGCCACATTAAGCAAGTTTGCACCTGGCATCAGCCCTTCCCAACGGTATTCGGGCGCTGGGCGACGAGCGAAGATAATAAGTCGTTTAATAAATGTACAATTTTTTTCGCTTTGGCAGTAATACGCCTCCGTAGGATATGATGTTCACGCAGCGGTTGCATTAAATTTATATAGCGCCCTCGGGAGCGTGAATTTCTGTTGACAAAGAAAGAGTGAATAAAGTTCTTTTGCGTGAAAATCTACAAGCTGTTAGTATAATATTAGTGCTTGATGCCCAATATTCTTTAGTGCAGTTATTAAATCTTGCTTACAAATTAATAAGAATACTCTTTGTCTTTCGTGTACGTCCGTTTGCTTTTGCGCAACTTGCAGAGGCATTTTACTTTGTAAAACCAAACCTCACTCCCTACGCATGCGTAGTATTGAAACTCTTGAATGAAACTCGGCAAGTCATCTTGCATGCCTTTTCCTTCTGGGCTCGCACTCCTGCTATATTGTAGGCTAACGAAAGTTTTAGAGCTTACAAGTGGCTGTAAATTCTCTGCTTGTTACCTGTAAATGAGTGTTTCAAAGAAGGGATGCCCCTCCCGCAGTTAGAAATAAACAAGGTGGTAGTTCACCCCTTGGTGCTGCTGAGTGTAGTAGATCATTTCAACAGAATACGAAATCAGAAGAGAGTTGTTGGCGTTCTGCTTGGTGCTTGGAGAAAAGGGGTTCTGGATGTTTCGAACAGTTTTGCTGGTTTGTGTTTGCATTTGTTCCTTAAATTAAACATGGAGGAATAAAACACATGCTTAAAATGTGTTGATTGCTTTCGTTAGGTCGGTTTTACTTTTAGTGCAATCTTGACTCTTGCAAGTTTTTCGTAGGCCTTTCATCTGTTTCATTATTCTTGTCAGCTTGTAGGCCCTACTTAGGCCTAGGGGCCTGTGCATGTATCAAGTATATGTTATTGTTTTTTGTCTTATTTACGAAAAGTTTTAGGTGTTTATCCCCAGCCAAAGTTGGGCATGCCCAGACTGTGCCGAAAACAGTGGGCCTGCCCTAAATTGGCACTGGACAATTTGGGGGCAGTAGACAAAGCATGGAGGTAGGACCCCCAAGGACAAAGTAACGGCATTGCTGTTGTCCAATAGTGCAGCATGATTGACTGATGGTATAGATCCCCTAACTCTGCCCAACATGTATGGAATGTGTACTTTGCTTGGTAGGCCAAGCCCGAGTAACTAGGATTTTATAAATTTCTGTAGTTAACATTCAGTAAGGAAATGGTGGTATATAATGGTTCAGCAGAAGAGAGAATTATCTGCTGACTATCTTCACACCGAAGACAGATGATTCCAACAAGTTTCTCTGGTTTCATTTCATTCACTTTTCATGCTTACTGTTACCTTTGCATTGTGTTCTGTCTCAGTGCCTTTCGATGAGGATGACAAAGACAGTACAGTGTGGTTTCTGGACCATGACTACTTGGAAAGCATGTACGGCATGTTCAAAAAAGTCAACGGTAAGGTACTCGTAAACAGTACTTTAGCCCTTCGGCATCTACCCCTGACCCTCGACTAAATTCTCTTGGCACCCTGTTTGCTGAAACAAAATCCGGCACAGCTGGAATGAGAATTCTGCACAATGCAGCCAGAATTGAATTTATGCACTACGGTGTTTCAGAGCATTTGGTTACACTGTGCTTTGTACTACACAAACAAATCACATCACAACATATCTGGGGACCAACGTATAACATTGTGCTTAACATTTGGACTGTGTGGATGCCAGAGACGGTAATATGAACAAATTTGGCTCCATTCTTGTTCTCTTTTCCCCCACAGCTCGAGAGAAGATAGTCGGTTGGTACCACACTGGTCCTAAATTGCATCAGAATGACATAGGGATCAACGAAGTCATCAGACAATACTGCCCAAGTTCAGTGAGTCACAGAGTCCATTTTTAATTAAATTGCAGAGAATTCAGTGCAAATGCAGTATTAGATAGACTTGTAACAAGTTTCTTTGACAGTTTATGTTGATCTGTCAGAATTATAGTGTATCCTTTTCATATTTCATCAAAATTAAGTTACACTGACCAAAGCAAAGGAAACGATCATGCAAGTTTCTTTTTTTGTCATGTTTGAATGGCCTTGATGAGAGTATTTCATATGTGTGACACAGTCTGGGAATTCCTGAGGGGTTCTGAAAATATTTAACCCAGAGAAAAGGTTATGAAGCTTGTTTAAATACAAAATACTTTCACTGTAGCCACCACAGATCCTTAAAGATGCAGAAGGACATATTTGGGCAATTCCACAGAATGGAGGAAGGTAGAGCCCAGTTCCTGTGTACTTCCCATGGGGTTTGATGTCCCTTGAAAAGTTTAGGCACCAAGACTTTAGCGTTAGGTTTGTGGAGAGTGCCACAGTGTGAAGGATTCAAAAAGGAAAGAGGCTTCTAAACACCACCACATGGGGGCTTCAGATTAGGAAAACTGAGTGTGACTGTCAGCTTCTGTTTGGGGATTTGTAGGTTCTAGTAATCATTGATGCCAAGCCCAAGGAGCTGGGACTCCCATCAGAAGCATACATTGCAGTGGAAGAGGTCCATGATGTAAGTGATTTATCTTGTCTTTTACTTTGTATTGTCAAGGAAGCATTTCTAAATGAGACTGTTTTACCCAGCCTCGCGGCAGAATGCATTTTTTTGAGCACTTTAATGGCTTGCAGCTTTATGGTTGATGTTAGATTGAATGCCCACCTGTTCTTAGACCAGAAATGATGTAAATCTTCAGGGGTTCCATATAAGTGTAAGGTCACAATACTGGCCAACTTTCATGATGCAAAAAATGAACTTTAATTTATCAGATGATGTAACCATTTTCAAGCTATGTTTGCTTGAGATTATAGTTGTACATGTATTTGAGAGATAAATAAAGATAAATAATTCAGTGTAAATGCGAGTCTATAATTTTTATTCACGTTGAAGAGCAAATTTTAGTTCAAAATGGCGCCCAAAAATGGGACATTGCTTGAACAAAATTTAATGAACTCAACTACTTTACTTATAGCTCACGTATTTTATCACAATGGTCATATTTTTTGAGTTAAGCAATGAAGTAATATTTTGGCCCTTTACAAAAAAAAAAATAAATAAATCCACGCTCCAAAATGGCAGCTGAACCTGCGTTAACGTTCGTTTCACATCGTGTCCACCACACCATTCCATGACGAAAAGGGCCAGAATCATCATTTACAAGCCTCACCCTTACCTGTAAAAGCCATTTTTATTCGAAATGAGCTTAATAAACATCGTGTAAAATGTGTGCTAGACCATAATTACCCTCGAGGATGAGAAAACATCAGCATATCGATCGCGATAATTTTCGTGTCCATTTTGTAACTAACGTAAAATGTCCACATGTTTTAACTGGTGATCAACGCAGTCTGACTAGTGGTCGTACACGTGCAATGGTACCCTGCATGGATGACCTAAAGGTCAAGTGTTTTAGGCTCGATTACGTCTTTTCCGAGATAAAGCTATTTTAAGCACCGTGTCCACCGCGCGCCGCTTTCGCGTCTCTGTGTAACGAACGGAGAAAGTTGCTGCGCGTGAAAGCTTTCCCTCCAACAATCAGGAAAAGAGCAGCCAATATCCGGAAAAAGAGCAGCCAAAAGGTTTGTATCAACTTAAATAGAGTTTATTTTCTGTATTTTTTTGTGAAAAGAGGTCAGATGGCATTGTAAAAGGGAAGATTTTAATGGATAGTCAGTGGGTGATTTTTGGGCTTTGTCGCGGACCGCTTGGATGGTTTCGTGTGAATCGTGTCCATGTTTAACGAACGGAAGAAAAAAATAGTAAACATCTGAAGTCCCGCTTGAAATCGCAAAACGACAAATAATTTACACTTTTTAAGCTAAAGTCCATCACAAAAATGAACAAACTTAAAGAATAGCCTTGCCAAGTTTAAGAAATCATCAGTGTTTCACGTTCGTTACACACCGGCACTTTCGACTTCGCCCCATTAGTATTAAAAGTCGCCCCATTTGTCATCCAATAGTATGGGGGCGAGTTCGCAGTGAATTAAAAGTAAATGGAGCGAAGTTGATGTAACACGTAGGCAAGTGATGTTTACACAGATAGGGGAACTTGCCTTTGTGGAACCCCTGGGGTCTTGTTAGAGTTTTTTTTTATGTTTCTACAAATCAAGCCACTGCCGGTTATGTTAAAAAATTGTTCTATTTAAATTTTATTTTTCTTCTATCTTATTTCAGAAGCCAGAAAGGAGAAAAAGATTCAATGGTTGGATCAGATTATATGTCTGTAGATTCACATGTCCTTGTGAAAGAAGCTTTAGTAGTAATTAAATCAAAGATTATTCGATTTCAACCATTCCTGTTGCCATTTCTGTAATTTCAGGACCCCACAAGAGCCTGCCGATCGCCAGCTCACTCCAGGGGATATAGTTGTAGTCGCATTTGAAATTCATTTAATGAGATGTGCCATGTTCTTCAGATGGGATCGTCAGTGTATAGCCTCCATAATGAAATACAGTTTTTAAGAAACAAGATTAGAGTGAAAAATAAAATAGTCATTGACTCAATTTACTTGTTCCTCAGAATTGTTTAATGTTGCAAATGGTGCACATTTAAATATACATACATGTACTTAAGTTCACAATGTCAAAGATTTCAACTTCTGTGAAGCTCATGTGCAACCTTCTTGCATGCATGTAGGGCATTTAAAAATAGGCTGAAGTGGCTTATCAGATATGTAGATCACAGAGATGCTCCCAAGAAATGAAAAAGCATGTGCATGTATTCACACCTGCACATAGTAACATAGGCAATTTTCTGAAGGTGAGGCAACTACCTTGAGGGCTCCAGTAAAGCAAGTCATAATAAACTTGTCACATGAAATGTTAGCTTTGATTCGAAATTTTTGGTGTCCGTGTCATTTTTGTAACTAACGTTAAACTACAGGACAAAGATCTTTGAAATTGAGGGTATCTGTTCTTTGGTTGTCAATGATAATGTCCTCTTTGAAGTACTTGCAAGCTTCGCAACCAGCTGTTTTCCTCAAGTCATCAAACTGCAAATCATTTAAAATTGTTGTGTGTGAAAAAGTACACTTGTTAACGTTAGTTACGGTGTCCACCTTATTAAGATATCGTAAAATTAGTAACAATTAACATTTTTTTTAAAGATGACTTTCAGAAAGGAGGAAAAGCTTAACCACAACAATACAACTCCACATTGTTTTTCTTTGACTTTTATTATTGCATGGTTGACTGCAAAGTGGACACCGTAACCAACGTTAACTTATGAGGCCCCCCTCTACAGAAAGCACTGCACGGAAGAAAATTTCTTGGGCCGATTATCTTCCCATTGCTATTTTCTGATAGAAGGTGGTCCATTGTCATAATTTAAAAGTAAATTAAACACTTTTCACTAGATTGAATTTTTACCTATGTGTCCCATTTTTGTTGGCCAGTATTGTGTCCTTACACATAAGCGTTCAGAACCAGCTGATTTTAAATGTCATTTTTCAGTCTTGCGGAAGTGAAAGTCTTATTCTGAAAATCATGCAATTTTTTTCTTCACAGCTAATTTTGTGATTGTCGTCGATGATGACCAGAAATTGAAGGAATGTCAAAGTTCACAGGATAACAGTCGCATAGTCTGCAAAGGATAATAGAACTAGGCGACATTTAAATTTTGATTACACAATATTTTCAATGACAAATTTGTGTGATTCACTTTACCCACAGGATGGCACCCCAACCAGTAGGACCTTTGAGCATGTACCAAGTGAGATGGGGGCAGAGGAAGCTGAGGAGGTGGGCGTTGAGCATCTTCTCAGGTGAGGATTTCAGTTCTTGAAGTTCTGCTTCATGTAGGCAGTTTTCATCCTTAACCCATCTGATGTTTTCAAGGTGATCTGGTCAATGGAAAAGAAACAAAACAAACATGGAGCCCTTCTGGGTGTGCAGCACAGTGGAATAGCCTATTTGGTAGCAGTGGCATTGTCCAGAGCTGTGTATAGAGAGTTGCGACATGAGTGTCTCAATTGTTGGCTCCAAAATGGTTGATTATGCGTTTGATGGACCGTGACAATTAACACACAATAGTCTTTCAAAAGAGCTGTTCATTATGTGTGCTGTATTGCATATATAATGAACAGCCATTTTGGTTCCAGTCTGTAGTTGATGTTACTGTCTCTATATACAGCTCTGGCATAGTCTACCCTGTCACTTGTGTTCACTGCTAAATCCAGCAGGAGACAGTAGCTTCAGACCGCTTTTTAATTTTGTTGCAACTGACAGGGTTAGGGTACCACACATGGATTGATAAGTAAATGCAGCACTCTCTGTTGACAGTGATGATTTTGTATGTTTTGGTTTGGATGCAATTCATTAGTATGCCAAAACAGTTCAAGTTAAGAGCAGTGTTAGTAGTTGAGTCCATCTACCAGAAGACCAGACATTAGATCGTTCACAAGGTGGGTCACAAGTAATAGGGCAAACGTTGACAAAGGAATGCTTTTGTTGCTGTTCATTTGAATAGCTTGTGACTTGAATTCAGACTGGTGGGCTTGTGTTCATCTTGTGGGTCTTGCAGTGGTTACAAGGGGTCTCAACTAAAAAGTGGTTAGGTGGGCGGGATGGGTTTGATGTAGATGAAGCTTTGATTTCTTTGGTCGTTGAAAGTGGTTTATCAAACATTTATGATCCCTGTTCACCACTTCCTAGGTTGTACTGTGTTATTGGGGCGCGATCCCTGGCTACATGGTGTTTCAGGTTTAATGGCCTCTGGCTAGCGTCCCCCAAACAGATTGAACAAATATGAGTGCAGTTTCTCATTTGATCTTGGTAACTATTCCCCAATGTGTTATGGATTTCAATAATACAGGGATATCAAGGACACCAGCGTGGGCAGCTTGTCCCAACGCATCACAGGCCAGTTGCTGGGCTTAAAGGGCTTTTTCTCCCAGATGCAGCATGTCCAGAGCTACCTAGAGCAGGTGGCTGCCGGCAAGCTGCCCATCAACCACACCATCATCTATCAGCTCCAGGACATCTTCAACCTCTTGCCAGACGTCAACCTGCGGGAGTTTGTGCGCTCGTTCGTGGTGACCACCAACGACCAGATGCTAGTGATCTACCTGGCGTCGCTGATCCGCTCCGTCATCGCCCTGCACAACCTAATCAGCAACAAGGTGCAGAACCGGGACCTTGAGAGGCAGGAGGGCAAGCCCGAGGCCAAGGACAAGAAAGAGAAAGGCCAGGGAGACAAGGATAAGTCAGAAAAGGACAAAGATGACAAGGACAAAACAGACAAGGCCGGCGGCAAGGAAACCCCATCTAAGGAAGATAAGAAATCAGCAACCGGAAAGAAGAAGTGATGACAAGTGAATTTATATGTGTGTTTAAAGATATTAGGAGATCTTCTTTTGAAAAGGAAAAAAAAATGTTTTGTGTACAACCCAGCCATGTCAAAGATACAGCCTCAAGTTGCGGCCACATTGCTTCTCGATATTCATTCTGTTGAAATGTTTGGCAATTAGTGATACTCGGAGCTTGCATTGCTAACCACTAACACAGACAACTCCTTAGGATTCCACTTATCGAGGAGCACTATGTACTTGTTTCTCGGTTTCAGTTGGCAGTAACAAATCTTCTAACCTTAACCTCAGATTGTCATGCTGGATGTGACCAGGTGAAGGCTTCACACAGCTGACTGGTTGGAAATGCCGTGCTGCTGAAAAATGTTGCTCAGAGAAAAGCAGTATGACGACTGCAATTTCATTGTGATGTTTGCCATTTGTTACTGCGTGAACCGTTTGCTTTGCTGTCACATGGAAGTGAAGTGTGAACTCTGACTAGTATTGAATTGTAACGTCTAAGGTCTTTTCATGAAGGGGAGGGGCATGGGAGAGGGCGGAACACTGGTATTGGTAAAATGCTGTTTTGTCTCATCGGTGTGCCCCTCTCCTGGTCGGGTTCAGATATTCAGAACGTGTTACAGAAAAACAAGCACGTGTTGCGCTCCTTTATGACATCAATGGCAGTAGTCTCAAATGTACAAAATGTATTGTGGGGTTACTTGTGTGTCCATTCTCGGTAAGAACTTCATCTGGCGGACAAGACCTTTATTGCTGCATATTCGCAGTAAAAGATTTCCACTGCTCTGCTTATTTGCCAAATAGAGGAGCTGTCTGTTGATCATAATGACCAGCAGTATGTGCCCGTATGTTAAAAGCCTTTTATGAAAAAGAAAGGAAATTTTAAAAACCCTTTTTTTCTGAGGCTGAGGAAAACTGTGTTTAAGGTAACCCCTGCAGATTGTCTTGGTGAATGGGTTGAAAAGTAGTCATCACTTATATTTTGCAACCTTTTGATGTTTATCTGCATTGGTCTTCTACCTTAACTTTGATTAGCCTTGATGAAATTCTGGTTAATTAATTTGCATCATCGTGGTTATATTCACCAGTTTGATACATTTGTTCAATTAATTAGTAAAGGGATAAAATTGATAACTACTATAGGTCAAGCTTCATTTAAATTTTCATAATAAACCTTTGTGGCCACATAGGTTGATAAAAATTGTGGTCAGAAATCTTGCCTCCATAAAACAAGGTAGGTGAAAAGGTTGGGTAAGCATATACGTGTATTTCCTGATCTGTTGAAATAAGTGTCAAATGATAACCTTTTTCCCCCACGTTTGTCAGTTCACGTGAGACATTGTCATGAATAAATAAATAACTCAATGAGTAATACATATCTAGCTTGTCTACAGGTAAATCACCTGCTGTTTGAAAAGCTGTGTGTATTTTTTTAAGGAGAGTGGTAGCATAACAGAAACAAGTTGGGTTTGGGACATCCTTTACAAAAATTACCTTAGTAGTATGGATTCATGTGCATTTCATTAATGAGGTGACATTTTGTGGCATTGCCACAAGCAAGGAGAGGAAGGGGGCTTTCTGCAACAGAAATGTGACATTGGATTGAGCCCTCGGAAAGAAACCCTCATCGGAATTGACCTCTAGTAATGTACTGTTAAGAATTTAGATATTCAAGCTGTTCTTAACACTGAAACAAGCATTTGAGTTGGATACCAACTGGCCATATGAAATTACTGTCAAACAGTCTTGATGATGTTTGCTGTAACATTTGAGATCAAAGAATTGCCACAAAACAAACCCTAGCCCCTCGAAATTATCTGCCTGAAAATACACGTGTACATCTTGAAGCAGATGGGGGTGATTTCATGAAGTGATAATCACATCGTTGGAACAAGTTGCAGATGACGATGCTCTTATGAATTCAAAGAAATGTAATTTGATCACCGTGTATTTCTGAGTATGAACAGATGGCTTAAGACGGCATCCCAAGGGTGGGGATGGGATGGGTTGATTATTCAATGTTTTAGATAACACACTGCTAACTGTGTCCAATTGGTGAACAGAGAAAATTTATCAGTGCCATAGGCCTTTCAACAAAAAAATCCCACCCAGCGTTTTGGTTTTGTTTTTTTAATTTGCCAGAGATATACCTGGAAGGCTTTTCACCTCATATGCTTTTTCTTAAAAAATTTTTAAGTCGCAAGGCAACCTTATTTAATGCTATCCTAGCCTGGCAAAGTTCTATGATTAGTTCTAAGTCTTTAATGACTATATTAAAAAAAAAAGAGAGTTGTACATGTATATACTTGTAACGACAATTTCCAGTTGCCAAATGTATGGGAAAAAATCTATTTTGTTTATTCTGCAAAGAAATGATTGATTTCCCAAGATGAATTAATTGCATGTATGTTTACAAGTAATTGTGTGTGTACCAACCATTTATTTGGTATCAAAGTTGGGAGTCAATACAAAACGCAAATCGGTCACGTTTTTCTCGGTGTTTACCAAGAAAAATGACCAAGCTCGTGACGCACACGTTGTAAAATCTTGTCAAGTATTTCCATTCCTGTTGCAAAGATGCTTCTTGACGGGCAACACGTTATTTTTCTGAAAAAAGTACACGCACGTGACGCATCTCTTCGAATGATTACGTCATACATGTAATAACTCTCACGTGAAAGTTTATAAGGTGGTAATGCATGACACGCAGTGCCATTACGTCATCGTTCTGTTTTCACGGGCGTTGCCTCTCCGGCCGATTGGTCTCACTGTATTCGCAAAGCCTAATTGTCCACGCATCGTGATTAATGTGCTCAGGCAGAGAAATAGAGGCTGCATGCCTACTGCACTTTTCAAAATCGTACGATTCCACATTTCTCTCTTTTTTCCTAGACAATACCGGCTTCTCCGGGTCCTTATTCCACCACGGTACAACGCACGAACTTGTAAAAGTTGTATTTTGGAATTGACATCAACCCCGATCCTGAGACGTGCCGGTGATAAGGTCATAACACGTCATCAGGTGTCAAATAACAAGCAATTGAAAATTAGTATAAAATCAATCGTTAGATACCTGATCTTACTTTTTGCGGAAAGTTGTATAGAGTAAATTAAGGGCATTATTTTTTGTTGTGCAAAATCATGTTACCATTTCAAGGGTGAGCTACCCGTATACGTGTATGCATGGTGCAAAGCCAGTGGGGTATCCATGCATTTAGTCCATTTAATGACCCTTTTTTTGCTTGCATCCAAAACGAAAGCCCCCCCCCCCCATATCCCTGAGTGACCTATCCAGTTCGGGGGGGGGGCAATTTTCTGAAAGGCCAAAAGGATATGCTGGTACAGTCACTTTTTTAGCATTCCTACAAAAGAAAAACAAACATGCATTCATGTTGCATTGGGGCATGGAGGAAGGATTGGGGTCCATGATTGGGGTCAGTTCGTAAGTCCGACGCTTCGAAAGTCCGACGTCTGATTCGACGCTCGATACGAGCGCATGAAGGCGGCGCTATGAACAAGACTGGTTCCCGGTGTAAGTATGGTGTACTATTTATGACACATACAAATATTTTTAAGATTTCAAAAGTATTACAGTCGAAAAAATGCGTTTTAAAATTAGCGAAGTATCATACATCATTCTTACACGTAGTGGTATTTTGGATTTAAAAGATACTGGACCAGTGTACGAACTGCGCAGGTAGTCTGCTTGATTTAATTTTCCTAACAGGGTCAGTACCGTGGGCACGAGTTGGGTTAAATCGCGCTCACGGGCGACACGTCGCGCGGGCCCGCACCGTCCTTCATGTTTTCACAGTCAATTGCACTGACGCCATTTAAATCCGACACCTCGTTGGTCCGAAGTCAGATTTATGAGGTGTCGGGCCTATGAGGTGTCGGAACTATGAGGCTAGAAAAATGTCCCTAAATCCGACGCCTCATTATTTCGACACCTCATAAGTCCGAAAATTCGGACTTTTGAGGTGTCGGACCTATGAGGCATCGGATTTACGGTACGCACCCCGGCGTTGCATTCAGGCCTGCTGTACGGCACGATTGCAATTGTTTCTTCCGGACTGATTACACCGGTGAACACAAGTAGTAGGAGAGGGACAGTTCTGGACCACACGCCCCTTTTCACCCGGTTTTTGCTCAAAACCCTTGGGTACCTATACGACCCAAAAAACCGTCGAAACCATTTAAATGGGAAAAAATGAGAAAAAATGAGAAAATGCCGGAATTGTCGTGAAACCCCGGTTTTTGCTCAAAACCCTTGGGTAGTACATCGACCCAAAAATCTCGGGGGAATTCCACTAAACTTTTGACCCCGGCGCAGCTCGCTTGCTCGCTGGCTAAACAACTCGTGACAGAAATCCCACCCGAATAAAATGAGAAAAATTTTAGAAACCTATATATAAATAGAGACATGAGCAACCTTCTACACAGACCAATACTAAAATATTTTACTCGATTTATGAAGGCGTTTTTAGAAGATTTTGTCAAGCGGTATAACATCCCATTACCGGCACCTAAAAATAAACATCATACACGATTTGAACTAATAAACGCTATCAAAGAGGATCAAAAACAATTTAGATGTCTACCGCGTCAGTCGTATCGGCAGCTGTTGAAAACGGTACAAAAATATAATATTCCTTATGCAAACAAAGACAGATACGTCAAACAGGACTTTATCAATGCGATTAAAGCTTATACACAACCTCAAGAACTCGAGGAAGTAGACATTAAACGTATATGGCGTTTTAAAAATAATTTTCGTAATTGGGAGTTAATTCCTCGCTTCTATGAAGACGACCTCGTGCACTTTTTTGATTTTTACAAGCAGTTGATAGAGAAAACAGCGTTGGCTGAACTCAAAGAAATCGGGAGTTACAAATTACAAACACATCTTAAAGTGCGGTTTAGATTGGAAAAAATTGACGGAACGATTGACTATGGCACCTTTCCCTTTCAGAGTGATCAAGACGTAGTAACAAATAAAGCCGACGTTAAAAATGCACTTGCTAAGCAACGCGAAGAACAAATTGAACAGGTGGAGGCTCATTCGCGCAGAAAGGTTCGGGTTGGATCTTTTATGTCAACGTGGTTAAATATAATCCAGTGGGTTCTTCTTACATTCCGTTGCCTAAGGAACTGTTAGACAAAAAAGCAATCATAAACGTCCAAAACAAAGACCAAGAATGCATCCGATGGGCATTGAGAGCAGCTTTAAAGCTGTATTCAGACGGAGTCAAAAGTCAGCTAGAAACAAATTCAAAATATAAAATAAATAAGGAGTGGCCTTCGACTTACCGGTCAGAAGCAGACAGTCTAAATTTTACAAACATAAGCTTTCCAACACCGATTTCACAGATCCCTCGTATCGAATCACAAAATAACTTGGCGATCAATGTATTTGGTTACTCCAAAAAAGACGGTATTTACATTCTACACAAAAGCAAGCGGCCAGAAGAACCAATCAATTTATTTTTATTTAACAAAGGTGACGAAAATCACTACTGTTGGATTAAAAACTTTTCTCGGCTGACGGGCGATATCAATCATCACAACGGCAAAAAATACTGGTTTTTTAAATGCATGACACATTTTCAAACGGAAGAAAAGTTAGCCAGACACAAAGAAGATTGCCAAGGTTTAAACGTTCCCACGTGTAAAGTCGAAATGCCGGTCAAAGGCGAGAATATACTCAAGTTCAAAAATTACAAAAATAAACAAGACGCGCCTTTTGTAATTTACGCCGATTTTGAGTCTGTTTTAGAAAAATTACCGCCAGCAGACACAAACACGGTTAAAACACAGATTCACAGGCCTTGTGGGTACTCATACGCGGTCGTCAGATGCGATGGAGTTTGTACTAGTCGAAAGACTTACAGAGGTCAAGACGCGGCTGTTAATTTTGTAGGAAGAAGAAAAAATAAACGAAACGTTTAAAAACAAAGAGCCGTTGATTTGGAACGATCAATTACAAAAAATTTACGAACAATGTAATAGATGTTGGATCTGTGAAAAGTTGATAGATCGAGCAAAAGCGGGTGAATCTCACGGTCAATGTGATATTCCAAAAACACCAGAGACAAAAGAAGAAAAAATAAAGTTTTGTCGTATAGTTAAAGTTGAAGGCAAAGAATGCAAAGAGTTCAAAGAGTGGAAATGCTTAGATTGCAAAAAGCCCATCAACAATTTTAGAAAGGTTAGAGATCATTGTCACGTGACGGGGAAGTACCGAGGTCCAGCGCACGCTAGTTGTAATCTCAAGTTAAGAATAGTGCCCGATCAAACACCTATTCCGATGATCTTACACAACTTGGAGAAATACGATGCACATTTAATCATGCAAGGCGCTCACGAATTTTATGGGAAATCAATTAAGTTGATCGCTAAAAATATTGAAAATTACATTTCGTTTTCTTTTGGCCAACTCAGATTTTTAGACTCCTTTCATTTTATGGCGGCTTCGCTAGATCGGTTGGTTAAAAATTGTTCACCCGATGATTTCAACTTACTTTGCGAAAGGTTTACAAATAATAAAAGCGCAGCGAGTACGACTGAAGGGAGGACGAATGAAGTGAGTACGAGTGTAGCGAGAACGAGTTTACTCTTGGAAAAGGGAATTTACCCCTATGAGTATATAGACTCCTTTGATCGGTTTCAAGAGAGACGGCTCCCACCAGTAGACGCTTTCTATAGCTCTCTGAAGCAGGGAGGGATAACCGAGCAAGAATACATTCGTGCGGAGAAAGTATGGGAAGCCTTTGGCTGTCAAAACCTAGGCGACTACCACGACCTATACGTGGAAACGGATGTGCTATTGTTAGCGGGTGTATTTGAGAACTTCCGGAAGGTATGTAAACAGCACTACGGCCTTGACCCGGCCAACTATTATACGGCGCCAGGCCTTTCGTGGGATGCCCTCTTAAAACACTCTGACATCCAATTGGAACTACTGACAGACATCGACATGCATTTGTTTTTTGAAAGGGCCAAAAGAGGTGGTATCTCGAGTGTGGGTGCAAAGCGATATGCGAAAGCTAATAGTCCAGAATTACCCGATTACGACCCCAATAAGCCAGAGTCACAGATTATGTACCTAGACGCAAATAATTTATACGGCTGGGCGATGAGCAAATATCTGCCCGTAGGGGAATTTACCTGGGAAACAGACTTAGAAAAATTTACTTACTATTACATCCAAGAGTTGCGACTAACTGACGACTACGGTTACATGTTTGAGATCTCTTTAGATTACCCGGAACGTCACCATGACAAACACAATGACTTTCCACTTGCACCCGAAAATATGACGGTCCCGAACGAATGGCTTTCGAGCTATCAACAGGATTTAATTGGTAATGGCGAGCAAGTGACCTCGGTAGACAAACTAGTGGCCACTCTCAACACCAAACGAAAATACGTGGTTCACTATAGTACATTACAAAAATATCTCAAACTAGGGTTGTGGATCAAAGAAGTTCACCGGGTACTGCGTTTCCGTCAAAAGCCGTGGATGAAGAGCTACATCAACAAAAACACGAAATTACGCAAGAAAGCAAAAAATGATTTTGAGAAAGACTTTTTCAAATTGATGAACAATTCGGTCTTTGGCAAGACGATGGAAAATGTTAGATATCGAATTGACGGCCACCTCCTAAGGGACGAACAAGACGCAGACAAATACAAAAAATTAACTTATAAACCGAATTATAAATCGATGGTGCCATTTGAGGATTGTTCTCTTCCATTTGTGGAGATGTACCGAACCAAAACAAAATTAAATAAGCCGATATATTGCGGTGTAAGTATTCTCGATATCTCAAAAACGTTAATGTACGATTTTTATTACAACGAACTAAAATCAACTTTTGGTGAAAAAGTAAATTTACTTTATACGGACACTGATTCTCTATTAGTTCAGATCGAGCAAAGCTCTGACGATTTAACTGGTTACCTAAACGAAAAGCGCCATTTATTTGACTTTAGTAATTACCCAACTGGTCATCCGCTTTATAGCGTCAAAAATAAGAAAGTCATAGGCAAAATGAAAGACGAGTTTGGCGGCAAAACAATTTTAGAAGCCGTTTGTATCAGGCCAAAAATGTATTCAATTCTGACGGTCGATCACAATTTAAAGAAGGCGAAAGGGGTTTCCAAGGTAGTAACTGAGAAAAGCTTGACCCACGAGATGTATAAAAGCTGCCTATTTGACAAAACGCATTATTGCAATAAACAACAACTATTTAGATCGGATAAACATCAAGTGTTCACCATTTCACAAAATAAACTTAGTCTGTCACCTTTAGATACAAAGCGCTACATACTATCAAATGGAATCGATACGTTGGCTTACGGGCATAAGCTAATTCGGTAATTCGGTATCCTCGGGTACTACCTGAAGTTCCTCTTTGACGAAACTCCTATTCGGGCCGTTTAATAGGTAGTACAATGTTGGGCCCGTTTTGACTCTCTTGCCTTTCACCCGTTTAAATTGACTAGTTCGCTTTTCAATTTGGTAGACATCCACTGACCAGATCGGATCCGTTGCCCTTCTGACGGTGCCTCCCTCTTGCTCGCCCGGGTAATAGAGGTACCTGATGACCGCGTCTGGAGGAAGTTCTCTTTGGGTAGTTCTTACAGGTGTACTCGGTTCTTGTTTCACTTCGCTCGCTAATTTTATAGCTTCTGCAGGAATGGCATCGATTAACCGCGTTTTTTCCTCGTTTAACGATTTCACGACCTGGGGCAAACGCACCACCCATTCCACGTTACGCACACCCACGTTTAACATTTCTTGAGCGTATTGGTGGCCGAATAACCTTTCGGCTAAAGTGCGGTTAAACTTTCCACGATTCCTTGAGATCTGTGTACCCCAGGTTCACCCACTTGAATTTGTACTTTATTTTTTGTCATTAACCGTTTGAACTCGCCTTTGAATTCAGACCCCGAGTCTACCATTACGAATTTGGGCCAGGTTAAAGGTGATCGCTTGAAAATTTTCTTTATTGCTTCACGCACTTGTTCGGCAGTTTTACTGGTCAACGGTTCTGCTTCTTTATACCGGGAACCCACGTCTACCACGGTTAAAGCGTACTTAAACGTTTTCCTTTTACCTCGGTCCCAGGGTAAATACAAAACGTCCATTTGATGCGCGTAATTAGGTTCGACCGATTCTGATTGCAACGTTGTGGGTCTTGGTACGTAATGTGGTGCGGGTAAATATATTTGCCAAACGGCCTGCTTTTTTAGCCAGTTTCTAATAACTGATTTGTCTGCACCGGTCTTTTCGTGTAGACGATCTACCGCGCTTTCTCCTCGCCAGTAACCCTGTGGACTGTAAAATAGTTTTTTAAAAGTTTGGTCCATTTTAAAAATACTAGTTTTTAAAGTTAAGCGTACCGATAAGCTAGTAACCCGACCAAGGCCGTCCCGGATATAATCCAAACAAACTCGCGAGTTTGTTGATCTTCGGAAGGTTCGTAAAAATCGGACAAAGTAGGCTCTGGCGGTAACGGGGTAATACTCTTACCGGTTAATTCCGAATAAGCCCGCAACGCTTCGTCCACGTTTACAAATGTCTGCTGGCTCTTGCGTTCTTGTCGCATTCGTTCGTTCAAAAAGTCTAACATGCGTACGCGTTTTTGTTCCCATTCTTGTTTTGCTTGTGCCAGTTGCTCTAACGCGAGGTCGTGACGCTTTCGTTCTTCGTCGACATTACTTTTTGATAAACTGCTAAATAAAAAATTTGAGCCCGTGAATGCCAAGGCGTTTACTATCGCTCCTCCAACCATCATCAAAGCACTAGCCATTTTTAAAATAAGGTTACTATTATATAAAAGTAAGATGTACACCAAAAAACTTAACCCGAGTCGCAGACTTAAAGTTCCTCGCGCGATCAAAGGCGAAAGGAGGGAGGTAACCATTACGCACAACCCGAGCACCATAGACGCGGGCCACACGTTAAACGTAAAATTTCCCGCTTTAGGCACTGACGACGTCATTGTACCCGGTACGGCAAAGTTGGCTTTTAAACTGGATTTAGACGGCGGTTCGGACGACAACCGGACGGTTTATAACAACGTAGCGAGAAACCTGGTGTCGGAAATAAATGTGAGTCTCCAGGGAAATAAGATCGTAAGTTACCGGATGCTGACGTATTTCACAATTTCAAGGACAATTGGTTACCCCCGTCGCAGACCAAAAATATGGCGTATTTTGGACTAGAGAAAGAAAACGTAGCCAAGATACGTCTTGGTGCTGACGATAAAAACGAAGCCGCAAACGACGGCAAGGACAAGACAATTGCCGACGCTTTTAAAAATCGTTACGCAATTCCACTGGACACGCCTATGTTGACGGATCATACCCCATTTTATCCTTCGTTTAAAGAGCCTCTGACGTACCAACTGACTTTTAACGGACACGACAAAGTGGTCAACTCGTCAGATACCGCCGCGGAGTACTCCATTTCAGATCTTACCTTGGAATACGAGGTAGTTACCAATCGAGACTTGGCGCAAACCTTGAGAAACAAGAAGACGATGTATTATTTATTCGACCGGATTCACTCTTGGAAGAATCAAGCGTTAAACAAGAGTGACACGCTATGGAACATAAGCATAGACCAGACGATCAAGAGCTTGAAAGGAATTTTGATCCTGTTTAAAGACCCGACGACCCGCAACCCACAAAAATTTTATAATCCGCATATCACAAAGACGATTGTAACGGTCGAAGGTAGACCTAATCAATTGTACTCGCAGGGTCTGTTTGAATATCAACACTGGAACGAAGTTACTAAATATTTTGGCGATTCGGATAAAGAATTGGCTAGAGGGGTCGTCTCGGATATATCCTTGTTGGGAGTAGACATGGCGGACTACCTAAAGGATAAGTATGGTCTGTGGCTCGACTTCCGCAGTTCCGACGACAATTCCGCTCACGGATCGGGCAGACCTCTCGGTGGAGGCGGGGACATATCTATACAAATGGAACGAACGGCCGAAACCGCAGGACCGCTATGTACGTATTCCTGGTGATGGATTCTCAACTAACGGTGGAAGACGGAAACTTCAAGAGTTTAGTTTATTAAAATTAAATGAACGAGCAAGCGGAGCGAGCGAACTACGAACGAAGTGAGAACCAGATGTTTAAAAATCCTCACTGCGCCTTAATCGTGGGCAAAACTGGGTCGGGTAAAACTCAATGGGTTCTAAATCTTTTAGAGACAGAATATCGTTTTGCGTTTGAAGCTATCGTGATCATCTGTCCGACGCTATTTAAGAATAAAACGTATCTGGACAGGTTGTGGGTGTACAGCGACGAAAACGTTTATCTTTGTGACCTAGATAGGGAAAGACTAGAATTAAACGAGGCAATAGAACTTTATCAGAGAGTATTCGATGGGATAAATACTTTATTTATTATCGACGATTGTGCGGCAGATCAATTTATCAAGTATCGAAAGAAATCTAAGGTAAGCAATACGTGTGCTTTGTCTAAAATGGCGTTCTCGGGTCGACATTATCTTCATTCGTGTTGGCTACTAACGCAAAAGTATAATTCCGTTTTAAAAGACTTCAGAGAAAATACCGCCTGGACCGCAATATTCCACTGTAAAGATAGATCTTCATTCGATCAATGTTTAGACGAAAATGATATAGTGCCGGACGAAAAGAGAGAAGAGGTTAAAAGGCATCTACGTGACGTTCGGTTTAGCAAATTGATATTAAATACAGAACCACCCGCGAATTATTTCGTTCAATAAAAACGATAAAAATTTTTAATTACCTTTGTTAAATAATATGATCGAGAACAAGAAATGTAAAGCGTGCCGTTGTCTCCTGGACTTGGCAAACTTCTCTATACAAAGAAGTGGTAAAGTTAATTTGACCTGCGACAATTGTATTGCCAAAGTGCGCGCTAATCAAGAAAAAAATACGTGTTCACATGGGAGACAAAGATCTCGCTGTAAAGAGTGTGATGGAAACGGTATCTGCAACCATGGAAAACAAAAACATAATTGTAAGATTTGTTTTGATCCAATCAAAGTGACGATTCGAGGTTGGATTCGCCATTGTCGCCAATCAGATAAAATGTATAATCGGTTTGATCCAGACCGATTTATTGATACGGATTTCTGTCGCAGGCTAATTGAAGATTACCCCCATTGTTTCTACCCGGACTGCGAGGTCAAAATGCAATTTATAGACAATAGAGACGATCTTTGTACTATCGAGCGGCTAGATAATAAAATCGGGCATATTAAATCGAATTGTGTCCTCTGCTGCTTAAAATGTAACAACGCTAAAAAGAGCGATAAGTTAATTGTTACATCGTATAAAGATTTGAAAGCTAGTTCTTAACTAGTTATTTATTTGCTTTAATTTGCCTACCTTTGTTATAACTGGGCTACATCAGCTCGGTTATAACCAAATTTATTTCAGTTATAGTAAATAAGCAACAATGCTACAATACGTAGAGCTAGTTATTCAATTTGTTATCGCAGTCAACTTGACTTATTATACGATCGAGTACATACGACTAAAGCATACCTACAACGAATTTAAAACGTATATAATAAAATGGACGATATTAAATCTATACTGGCCGATTCAAAAAGCGAATCAACTGAGCACCAACCAAACGTTAAAGACAGACTTTGCGCAATAGCTGCCTCGAGTGAGAGTAAAAAATACTTAGGCAAAGAATACACGATCAAAGAAATTGAGTCTCTGCCACCAAAAGATCAAGAAAAACTTTTTAACCTCTACGAAATTAAGTTTGGGAAAGAAATCGTTAGAACTCTTGGTCACGCTATTTTCAGTTTGTATTCTCGCCTGCTAGGAATAGCCACTCCGTTTGATCTACTCAGGATTCAACGTCAACTTAAAATCAGAGGAAGCGCTTACTAAAGACCTCAACGACGATCCGATTATAAGTCAGACCATGGGTAGACTACTTACTGAAATCCGTTACAAGTACGGAGTTTACCTATCGCCACTTACAACTATGCTGATTACCACTAAACACCTAGAATTCAACAAAAGTTCTATTATATTAAAAGAAGATGTCAACAGAAACGGAAGTGAATCAGCAACAGAACAACAGCGAGAACGAGGAGAGCAACCAAATTCAGAAGGCAGTTAAGTCAGTTACTAAAGCTAAAAATCCGAAGCGCGTAGAACAAGGTAAGAAGTTAGCCGAGCATAACAAAAAGATGAAGCAACAACTCGTTAAGATGAAACTAGCGGGCGAAGAAAGCAACGAAGAGGGCAATCAAAATAAGATCTATCAAACGGTTACAGAGAACAGAAGCTTGATACTCGGTGGACTGGGCATCGCGGGGGTTGCGGTCTACTTAATTTGGAGAAACAAGTCGAGCAGTTCACGACAAGTTAGCGTCCAACCAAAACGAGTAACAAACAAAGAACCAGATTTGGTTATGGATTGAATTTAAGAACTCCTTATTATTAAATATGAGTAACGCTAAATCAATCGACGTAAACGGAATCGCAAATACGGTTTATCACGGTGTCGTCGTTTCAGGAATTTCTATTGGTTACGCCATGCTATCGAGCAAACTATTTAAAATAAAACCACCGGATCTAAATAGATTGTCTGCCGAAGACGCGTTAAAATTAACCGCTTTGTCCAGTGGCGCGCTAGCCACCCAGGGTTGGTTGGTAGCGCAAGGTATTCTGCCCGCTAGCCTACCCACCGCTTAAAAAAATATAAAACATATACTATAAAAGAAATGGCAGAAGGAGGACCCGATCCCGAAGAAATACCTCTCTTGGACGATCAAGATCAAGAAAACGACCAAGAAACGTCCTTTATTGAACCTGGATTTGACGATACCAACACTTCATTTAATGAACTAAGAGTAGGAACAGTACCAATTGAACAAAAAGAACCTGTATTGGACGAACCATATGGAGGAACGGTAACAACAAAACCGATTAAACCAAAATTGGACACAAACCCAAGACCGATAACGTTACCCGGTGTTCCTTTAGAACGAGGGCGAGCGATATTCATAACTCACCCGATTGTAGAAGACTTTTACCGGTATTTTCAACTCGCCGGAAGAGAAGATGTACCGTCGGTACTTCACTATGAAAAGTTTGATTACCGCAGAGGCGTAGGTTTATTTTACAAACGCGAAGGCAAATACGGTGATGTGCTATTAACCAGCAAAAGAAATCCAGATTTTGTCGTCGGTCTTAAAACAATCGTCCAAAACGCCAAAGCTGCTGGATACACCGGAACGGGTGAAGCGCAAGATTTTATAAGATACAAATTAGGATTTAAAAATTTTGGAAGATCGGTGCAAAAAGCTGAATCAAAGTTAAAATCCATTCAACCCGAGAGCATTCCAATGCAAGAGCTACCGAAAATATCGGATCAAGTAAGTGAAATCGTAGAAGAGCTCACCCAAGATACAAACGTTCAAACAGAAGGATTAAACTATAGAGAGCTCTTAGGATTAGACAAACAATTGCGAACGATTAGAGGACAGATACGATTAAACGAAGCTAAAATTACAGAAATTCAAGAAGAAATAAGTAGTCTTGGGACTTCTGAAGATTCGGATCGTTTACGTGACTTGCAAGATCAACTCGAAGGACTACAAGCTCAAAGAGACATATTAAACGGTCAACTCAAAAGCCAAATATCGCGAATTAAAGAAGTAATTAGTTACGCTTTACATTCTGATGACACCCTGGGTGATAAGATTCGAACAGTATTTAGAGAACAAGGCGTCACAATCGTGAGCATTTTAACGGCTTTTAGTTTAGCTGTGAGCACCATCGTTAGTAGTATAGTAGCCAGCGTCAGAGCTGTTGGAACTCCTAAACCAACGCCCGAACCTGAACCCGCACCTAAACCAACGCCAGCCCCTCCCTCCAAAGGCGGGGTCACCGATTGGATCAAACGTCAACTTTGGAACCTGGCAAACGTATTGAAGAAACTCGGGTTGAAGGCTTTAGACGCTTTGCCAGGGATCATAGGTAGCATTTTGAGTTGGATTTTTAACGTGGCGAGTAAAGCGGTTGGATGGGTGGCAGAGCACGTTTGGACCTTGTTCGTGGGCGCGGGTGTTCTGCTTTTGACATACGTGCAAAAGAATGGGTAAAAAGGACAAAAAAAATAAATAAAAATTCGTCCCAAATTTGGGGCGAATTTTTTTTTTTTACGCCTTAATTCAAAACGTTTAAGTGAAAACCTTGTATAACATAAACCCAACGACACCCACTGCAACGGCTCCGACGGTTAATGATAGTTTCTCTTCGTTGTGGGCGTCTAAGGGTTTGCTTAAAACTGGCTCCCTCCTCGGTAACAATGCTGGTGGTTCTGGTTGAATCGCTTCTTCGTTAAAATCACCTTTCAAACTCCCTCCGTTATTCAAACTCGGTATGTATCTAGTCTTCATATCTGCAGTCGCGACTTGTAAATTATTGTTGTATCCCTCAAACGTGCCGATGCGTAAGTCCATGTCCGAAGGCACCAGGTACAAACCCGGGGCGACTACGAAATTCAACGGCGTTTTTGCGTATTGTAACGAATCTTGATATTGGTCGATCGACTGTTCGAGATCGGGACCCGAATTAATTAAAGATTCTACAATCGTAATAAATTGCCGTCGCGCGTCTAATCCGGTGCCGGTGGCCAAAACGCTGGTCTTGGTCTGCGCCTGTGCCCCTAGTAACGCGTAGACGTAAGCTCGAATTGATTCATTTACCTTGGTGATTCCCACGTCCGTCAAACGAGACTTTTTAGGAACGAAGTCCCACCAGGCCAAAGTTACCGCATCTGACTGTGAAATCCAGGTAACCGTGTATGTGCTCGCGTGACCAGAGCCTTTAGGTGGCTTCGCCCATCCAAATCCCATGTAAGTAGATCCCGCATATTTACCGTTGGTCACGTGTAAGTCGTGCGCGTCGTAGTTTTTACCCGGAACAGGTACGTATCCATTGTCGTAGTAGTAAGCTGTGCCTAATCCGTTCGACAAAGTGTCCCTCGTTTGTTTATACGATTTATTCGGGTCTACTCCGTATAAAAGGCACGTGTCGGTAAACTTCCGATGGTCGTAATTATTGTGTAACGCGTCATATACGTCGTCGCTCAGAATGGGCATCACGCAGTCGTAAAATGTTTTTCCTACGGTGTAATACACGTGAAAGTTAAATAAAGCCGAGACGTACGGATTAGGGTCGGACAGCAGATCAAAACCCACACCGCAGGCCGTCGTCGCGCAATAGACCGCGAAATTAAATTGATTTTGGTAAAACGATATCGCCTCGGCAGACCACCTATTTACTGCTTCATCCGTAGTTACTTTTGGTAATTTATACGCGTGCGTTAAATTTGGAAACTCGGCTGTAAAGGAATTGTCTTCGTTTACTAAAATATTTAGACTACTAAAATTGCCTCCCATTTATTTTACCAGTCTTTTACAGGTGCCGTTGGACAGACCAAGTTTTGATAAGCGGGTGGTGATTCTGATAATTTTGAACACCTTAAACATTCTGGTTTCTCTTCGTATTTAACCGACTTTGTAAAACTTATTCGCCAAGTTTTTTCATAAGATCTTTTTTTAAAACCGCCGCCCGTTCGTTGGCTAGCGCTTCTGCTCTTTCGTTGACTTGACGTTCAAATTCTTCTTTGGTGTGAGCTTTAGTTTCTTCCAATTTTGTAGACGTACGCGATCTGATCTTTTCTTTCATCTCGTTAAACTTTTTCAGCTCGGATAAAATAAGGACAAATTCTTCCTGGGATATGTCACCGTCTTCAATCGCGTGAGATACGTATTCTTCGATGGTATTTAATTTAGCGTCTGCCAAAATTCGAATTTGGTCGTGTTTTTTAGTTTTGTGGGTGAGTCTACGGGAGGCGTACTTTAGAATCGCGTAAGCGCCAAACGCACCGATAGCGATGCCTTCCATCACAAGCCCAACGGGACCGGTGATCACTCCCAAAATGGCGGGAATGCCTACTGCTGCCGATGTGGCGCCCAGTGCTTCTACTCCATATTCCACATATCCGAGTGCGTTAAAAGTCGTTTGATCTTTTTGTAACTACTTTCCCTCGCGTCGCGTTCTCTTTGGATTTGAGATTTAATTTCTTCGATCTTTCTTAGCCTGTAAACCTTTGTCTCCGCTTGTTCAACCGAGTTTAAAGTCAAATCTGGGTGTTTACTTAAATCTGGATATACGTTAGTCGTCATCTTTTATAATTACGCGTTTTAAAAAATGTCTAACTCGATTAAAATTTTGCCGATGTTATTCAAGAGCTCACCTCTGTCGTTTTTAACAGAAAAAGTCAATTCACTGATGTTCCTGTCGATTAACTTTTTAGGCGTTTCACAGTGATTACGGGTGCGAGGCTCGGTAGCTATCACGTACAGCAAGTCTAAAGTCCGCCCGTTATAAAAGTTGTCAAATGTATTTAATTGTTTGCAATGAATAAACGCGAGTTTCAAGGGGTTTAAATCGTACTTGCCTTCGTAAATAACGTTGGTAAAAGTTTTATTTTGGGTAAGTTTAATAGCTTGGACACTTCTTTGTTTAGTTGCAACTTGAGATTGGGGTCCGTAATGGCCAAAGTGACCCGTCTAGATTCCGAGTGAACCTTAAAAGAAACGCCCGGTACCGAGTTTAACAAAAAGTGAAACCAGTCTATGCCATAATAACCGGGGGATACCACGATGCTTCCTCTTTGTCCCTCGGGTAATGGTTCAGATGAGCTTCGAGAATAAAGTCTGTCGTATATAGGCCCAGTTAGCCCCGTCAAAGACAGTCTTTTAGTTAATTCTCTTTTGGGTCTCCTGGGGGAGTTGGTGGTGGTGGTAGGTCGAGTCGGGGGATTCCCTTCGTAGATTTCATCTAAAGCTTGTCTTTGCCCCTCGAGCAGTGAAGCTGATTTAATTTTTTTATCGTCGAGATCAAAAGCCAAATGAGCTCGCGTTTCTGATGGTTGTCTTTGGTTTAACTGATCTTCTAAAGCTGCGATTTCTTGGTTTAGCTGCTCAATTTTCATCAGCGATGATTCTGATTTCTTCCGCTAACTCGCCTCTTTTATTTGCTTGGATCAATCTGGATTTAGTTGTTTGTACTAATTCTGGATTGGGAGATGAGTCCGTTCTTTCCACTGAGGGTATACCGGGCGGTCGTTCGCCAAGTACCCCCGCTGGCCTACCGTCCAAGTTTGTATCCCACTCAATTTCAGTGGCGTTTGTTACGTTAAAATATCCAGCTTCAAACTGAATATTCTTTACTCGGACGACTTTGTCGCCTTTGGTGTTGTTGATCTCGTTTTTCAATCTAAACGTCTGCGGGTTCTCGGTCAAGTGAAAAGTGTGCGTCTCCATTTTATTATATACGTTTTATACGTCTTGTTTTGCGAGGTTAAACTTCTCCATAGCGTTTTTCCAATGCTTATCCGAGACTTGAAAAAGTTTTTTAACTTCAGATTCGATTTCCCCGGTTACGTCTTGATAACAGACTGCAATTAAAGCCTCCAACTGTTTACCTCGAGAGATTTTACCGTTTAAAACTTGGTTCAACTTGTATTCTATTTCACCCGCTTCGCCGTTTTGAAAACAAATGTTATACTTCTGCAACGTTTTTCTCGATTTTGGTGGCTTGGGTTTCCTCCAAACGTAATGCTTGTAGTATCGATCTCCCATTTCTGCGGGGGTGTACGAGGAAACCCATCCAAGAATTTGACCACAATTTGTACACACATATCTTTCATCTATTTCAAATATTTGGTGGTTGCAAGGCGGTCTCGGTTTCACATTTGTCGTTGCCCCAATTATGTGTACTTCCTTTAGATTCAACAAGTGACAAAGTTCTGCATCAGTCATTTTATATAAGGATTTATTTATTTAAAGTAAAAAAAAAATTAACCCCGGTTGTTACCAACCGAGGTTAAATTGATTTTTCAAATTTAATCTTCTTTTAATTCAAATCCGCTAAACGCTTGCAACGCCGACTTACTCGAAATTAGACCGTCGTTTCTAATTTTCAACATTGCCGCTGTCACTCTATACCTGACACTGGCTTCGCAAGACAGTGAACCGTGGGTACCGTAGTATACGTCTTTTGCACAAATAAATGATTGCGCGTCGCATCTCTTATTGATAAATTTATCGATATTTGACGAGTCGATGGATCTTTTTTGGTGATCAAATAGCGAAGCATAGGGATCTAATTTAACGTAAATTTGGTTTTTAGCCGTATAAGGCGGTTTAACTACATATTCGATTTTGTTCAATTCATCGATATCGCGACTGGCTTTGTAGGCATTTACGGTGTTAGACGGGAGATTAGACCCTTGAGACTCGATAAATTTATAAACGGCCAAATTTATGTGATCGAGTACGCTTGCCGTGGGTGATTGTATCTGGTAACAAATTTGACGGCCCTGGGTATTTTCGAACGTTTTATCTCGAGTGCCATATTTGTAAAGTGGGTTTATATCGTAACAGCGTTCTGTCGTCATAATCAACAGGCGTTTGTTTTGGTCGTTGTGATGGTAAAAAATGGGTGAAGTGTAGATCCCTTCTTTAACCACGGGATTTAAAATGATTAATTTACTCGGGTCAAAGGGGCCATAGGTAACATTGGGATCACAGTTGTCGGCATTTAGACGCTCGTGGTCGTCTGAAACGATAAATACTTGAGTTGACATGGTTCTTATTTTTCCAGCTTTGACTAAAATTTTTCTCATTTTATTCGGGCGGGATTTCTACTTTAATTAAATGTTCGACGTCAGCGTTGTGTTCAATAATTAATCCAATTTTGTATAAGTCCGCGTCGAGTTTAGTAGCTGAATCGGGCAATGACTCGTTTTGTCGCGCGTGTCTCAGCTTTTTATGCTTGCCGTCTACGAGCACCACGTGATCCATTCCTTCCAACTCGACACAATTTACGCAGCAGGTGCAGTACGTACAACCAAAACATTCGATACAATTGACACAGTCGTAACAGTCCTCGCAACTGTCCAAGGCATTCGAATTTCTGCAGTCGTATGAATTAAAACAAGCCGTGCAATTTATACATCTACCGCAATCGTCGCTGGTGAGGCAATCCTTACATCTGACGCAATCTTGGCACTCAAAACAATTGCGACATTCTTTGCAACCGGTGCATTTGCGTAAATTTTTAGAATTAAAACAACGCGAGCAATCGTACGAATCTATCAAGCCGGCCGAATTACTCGTGTCTTTGCAAAAATAACAATTCGCGTTTGTAGTTTGATCTTCCATTTATTTTTATGTAGTATTTATTTTTTTTTTGTCAATTCTTCTCGCGAGTTGTTTAGCCAGCGAGCTAGCGAGCGGCGCCGGGGTCAAAAGGTTAGCGGAAATTCCCCAAGATTTTTGGGTCGATGTACTACCCAAGGGTTTTGATCAAAAACCAGGGTTCACGTCATTCCAGGATTTTCCCATTTTTTTCCATTTTTCCCCACCAAAAATGTTTCGACGATTTTTTGGGTCGTATAGGTACCCAAGGGTTTTGAGCAAAAACCGGGCGAAAAGGGGCGTGTGGTCCGGAACTGTCCCTCTCCTACTACTACACATCTCGACGCAGGCCCAATGGTGTTTCATTCATTCAGTAAACTTCTGCTTCTGCTGGCTACTGTACAATCGCCAAATTCTGGCTGTCCCGTACAGATGACGCCGCAAGGGATCTGGTTGCAACTAAAAGAATTAATTTGTAAAACGAACTTGTTGGGACCGATCTAGAACAGCAAGATCAATTCTGTCAATCTCGGCCTTGAAAGCGCCAAGAGTCGCAGAACATCTGACGTGGTTTGGAAGACAATTCCATTCTGGAATTGTTCAAGGGTACAATGAGTGAAGATAGCTATTTTTGTTTGCCCAGATACGGTTGTAGATTAGGTCACCATGGTGATGTCTTGTAATAGGTCTTGCCACTCGATTTGTGTTGGGTCCGGGTATAGAAGTTGAAAAATATTGTTTGGGATGAGGCCATGTGTCTCCTTATAGAAGGTACACAGTCGGGCTTTCATTCGTCTAATATCGAGGGATTTCCAATCCAGTTTAGAGATGATGTCAGACACACTGGAGGTTTGTGAGTAATCGTTGAAAATGAACCTAGCAGCACCGTGACGTCGCTGTACTTTGTCAAGAGTGTCGATGTTGCTTTTCTGGTGTGGATCCCATATCGTCTGACAATATTCCAGGAGTGGCCCGGGTCGAACTAAGGCTTCGCAGCGCTATAGGATCTTTGGTACACAGACATGTACATGCAGAAACAAAAAGGGGATGCCTGCGAAAGCCCAATCATACCACAGATGTAATAACGAATTAGTTTCCCACTGATTTTGTTTTTGCCCGTGGCACGATTGGGCTTTCGTACATGCCGATATATATGCGTAAGTGTATTATGATCGTAACGCACGTTGCACCAGCAGCTCGTGACCATTCGTCACTAGCATGCACTGCGCTCGCGCTAGACAAGCGTCCCCCTTGCGTTGAGAGTATACATGTATTTTCAAGCCCAACAGGGCGTAAATCGAAGTAGAGACTAGTCCATATCCAAAACAAGCAATAATTGTCTGCGACCAGGGCTATTTCACCAAAGATTACATAGGACTAAATAGTAACCTTCCCAAGCCATAGCCATATAAACACCCAATCGAACGTGGCTGCGGTTGTAAAAATTGGGCGCCAGGAACAGAACGATGAGAGCGCTCTGTGATCCACCCTAAAAGTACAAGCTAGCCAGCTATGCTATCGAGTTCAAACGACGCGCGCTGAAACGAGAGGCGGACAGAAATTGAGAATTGGAAACCACATGTAGGTGGCCTCTAACAAGTCTTTTAAGTTGGTTTTGTGAGATCTCAAAAGATTCGTACTTGAGTGCAGGCTACCGAAGTAATTTATTCCTGCATCAACCATGGATGATCCTGCTTTTCCGGACAGCCACTACACGAGTACCACAACTGCTACAACGACCACCACAACGGTCCAATCCCCTCCCTTGAAGGTCGACATAGGCTATGTGAAATCCATACCGGGGATTCTACGGATCGTTCAGATCGTAAGTGTTGTGTTGTAAATTGTTGAAGGAAAAATCTCAGGAAAGACTTCTATTAGCTAAAAATTCCATACTTTATTTATTTAGTCATTGGCTACTTTCGAACTACAGTAAAATCTCGATAAGTAGAAACTCAGGGGAATGGACGAAAAGTTTGAGTTACTGTGCAAGTTTTCCTCAAACATCATCATTAAACATGTTTTTATGTGGTACATTAATAAACAATAAACCAATGAAGTTATGTACTGGTACCTGTGTACGTCTTGAGAATTCATTCATTTGCTTTGCTTGATCGGGCTGTTACCGCATAACGCAGCGCGCGGGCCAGTCAGTCAGTGTTTCCGTGCTGGGTCACGTGATACATGTACAAAGGGCTTGAGGGTGCATCATTTGTGCCTGATTTATTTTACGGTTGCGGTTGATGCCCACCCAGTGCTTGTCGACGTGACAATGGCAGCCCGTGTGAACATGCTCGGCTCATCAAGGAAAAACCGTGCGCGTGACCGTAATGACTCCTAATGAAGGCAAGCGTTCTTTAATCATGTTTTATTCATCATTCTTCAGTGTTTTTTTTTTAATTGGCCTGCCAAAAGTTCAAGATAAGCGGCTTTAGTGGTATTGACGTTTCAAGTTACAGATAGTTTATTGTACATAAAGGCCAATTCTTTTGTCGGGAATACAGAAAGATGTCAAGGTAAACAGAGTTTCGACTTAACGGCCTTCGACTAATCGAGATATTACTGTATAAAGATGTGTGTGGCGGTTACCGGTCATACTAATTAACGTCAACACCCGTCAACACATGATAGTAACGTCAACACACGTCAACACAAATGGAGTAAAATGTAAACTCAATTAAATAGAAATTATTTTAAGGCGTATACATTACAGTTCGATACGTGTATTTTCTGTTTTCAATGCATTTTGTAAGTGTTGACGGTGAGTTGACGCGGATCAGTACGGCCCACGGTTACCCCTACTACGAGAGGACCTTCCTTCGAGAACTCTAAGTCACTAACCCCATGATACTCCGTGACGAGGAGACAAGGTTTACATGGCGTCGTAGCACATCCGCAATGGAATTGAATTTTTGTGGTGAAATGATTCACAGCCATAAGAAAGCTATTAAATCAAATTTTCCCCTGTCAGAATATACCTACTTGATCTTTACCTCCTAAAAAGGGGATAGGCCTAAGACATGTAAGAAAAGTTTCAGAGCATGAGACGGAGTATTTAAAAAAAAAATGAGATTTTTGCTCACCAATTTCTCGCTTCCACCCGTTGACTGTCCCTCCGTTCATGCCGTTTGTGTTTATCAGACTGTGCATGCGTTGAACTCACCAATGACTGCACTTGCCCCGTATCTTGGCTTGGCCATTTTCAGTGGCAGGGGATGACATTGTGTTGTTTTCATTGTGAGACCATCCTGTCTGCTGCTGTGATCTGGAAACCTGCATTTGCTTTTGAAATTGTTCACACTTTGCCAATATAGCCTGAAAGTTGATCCCTGATGGCGCGCTTCTGGAACCCTTGGATAGGAAAAATAACATGCAAAGATTTTAGAATTTGTATTATTTTTTCATCCAGTTTCTTTTTTAAAAATCCAACTTGGAAAAAGGGCTTTGAAAAATATTTGCTAGTAATCAATTTGTAGAAACTGAAAAATTACCTGATCTAAAAGAGAAATATCCTGCCAAAAATTGACCCATCACTTCCAAAAATCTAAAATACTATACATGAAGAACAGCACAATGTGGCAGTCTCACATGCAATGAATATTTACGGTTTGAAATTTTGTGGTTATCTGTGGTTAAAATCCGATATAAAAACAGATCAAAATATTTTACACACTTGGATACTTTATAAGGTAATAAACATAAAGCAATATTCTACTTTTACGAAAGATTTTAATATTTATCTAACCTTTGCTGACAAAAACTGCGTAATGTCAACTCAACGGAATGTGGAACCCATCAACTGCAGGTAGATAAATCTTTGCTAGCTTGTACAATCTCGTTTTCAAGAAAGCACGCCGAATGAAAACAAACGTGTATGAACAAGGAGGCCTGGTACAATATCGCCGGACATGAAAGGTCATTAATAACATTCGCTTTTTACCCGTCTCCAGGTGACTTTTCCAAAATATTACGCGAGGAAGACAAAAGTAAAATTCTGACATGAGTGTTTCATGGAGTGGTTTCAGTAGGAAATTATTTTTCCAAAATTTATCGAACGTGATAGGACAACCCAATGTCAAATCCCCATAGGCAGACCAGGCAAGGGTTCCGGAAGCTCGCTGCGTGAGCTTTTACTTTCAGGCTCTATTCTTAAATAAATGTATTTGTCCCAGCTATACACGGCGCAGCACGTCACGCATCTCGTCCGATGTGAGTTTCCTGGTCATAGCAGCAGCCAGGCTGAACGAAATTCATTTGCTACTGGTTACCCCTCCCTCAAAATATGATTTTGTCACATCTAAACCAAGATTTTCACCCATTTGAATTGCCAAGACTGGCACTGGGTGCATTCATTTGCTGAGGTTTTATGAATGAAAATGAGGCTCCACCTGTAGCAATGCATGTTACTCGTCATTTGGCTTTTGTAATAAATATATATCCCCCCTCCTTTTCTCTGGAGGGTTATTCACCTATTATGCTAAAAAGTATGCAGTTGTTAAATGTGCTGTTGATTTTCCAGAACAACAGGCACATTTAATGTAATGTTGAACTGACACACATGCGGCCCCAACATTGCCACCTAAGCATGGCTGACTTAAAGTTCTCATCAGAAAGAAATTTTAACATAAAGAAGAATAAACCACGTCGAAATGGAAGCAGACTTACCAAAGAATCTTGTTATAACCTGAAAACAAAATAAAATACATAGGCCAGTCTACATGATTTTGTTGATGGAAGCATAAATTCCTCCATGTTTTGTTTATCATAATGTGTAAACACTTGACTTACCTGCATAAAAGGTAGTCTGAGTAACTTGGACTCTACAAATTGCCTTTTTTAAAAAACATTTTGTACATGATCAGGTGATACTAGAGTCCAAGTACCTTCCATAGGCTTTCCTTTCAATCCCTCATAATAGCTCGTATCTTGAATCAAAATCCTCCGAATTCACCTCCTTAACCCTAACCCCCCCCAAGGGTTGATGGCCCTAACCTTCCCCATTCACACAAAGTTAAACACCTATATGGAACTTTGTGCACAGAGGCTGTTGGACTTTGTTTTTATGAGGTATGCCAAACCCAATGCAAAAGCCAGCTGTTATGGACCTACTAGACCTATCCCCACAGAATTAAACACTTAACTACTGTTTAATTCTGTGTGGTTGGGGAAGGTTAGGGTTAAACTGTCTAAGGCGTCCACTTTAGGTTAAGTGGAATAGGAGATTCCAATAATAATGGTAAGGTTTACTCACATTTCGGAAGTAAAGAGAAATTTCCCCTTGAAATCGGAAACGCTCTTGTCGTCGAGCTCTAAATCTTGTTCAAATAACTATTCAAACTGTGTGTTAATGTCACAGAGAGGACGTCATGGTGCGCCAGCCTAGCACGCCGTGTTGGCACATGCGCTCCAATGACTGATCCCTGTCAGCGCTGCAATGTCCGGTGTACACTTTTGGTGTGATCACAACTACCGGACATTGTCGCGCTCAGGAATCGGTCATAGGTGAGCGTGTGCCAACACAGCATGCTTTTGGTGAATGATCCGCTAGGCCGGCACGCCATAACGTTGTTTCCAGGACTAATGTTGAAATTGCTATTTGAACAAGATGGCGACTTCGATCTCAACGACAAGAGCGTTGCCGTCCAGTGATGTCCATTGGTATGCAATCATTCACATTTTTTTTTTTAAGTTTTACTCATTTTATTTTTGAGGTGCCTAATTCCTCTTTCCCTCCAGACATTTTTTTTCATCAGTTCTACATGAACAATTTGGATGTCAGGTATGAGAAACCTTTATCGGGCTGTCTTGAAGCACCCAGCTAAATGCAGCCAGTTGCATGCGGCTGAAAAGAAAACTGCATTGAAATTTGCCGCAATGGATGATCATGGCAGTCTTGCAACTGTCGTATTTACCTTGCCAGTTTATCCGAGCTAACACTCTGTAAGAACTTTTGTTTGGTTTTGGTTAATTTCCCAGACTTGCCACTTGAGGGAGAAGGGAAAAAAGTTCTGGAAACTTTTTTTTTCTTTATTATTGTGATTGAATATGATTATCACCAACAAACAAATTCAGACAATGAGGAAAAGACAGATTTAGAAATGAATACAGCAGGCATCGAGAGTAAAGAAAAGTCAAGGATGAAACTTACATGTAGACCTAAGCACAAAATCAAGGAGAGAAACCCCTTGGGTTTCCACAGGTCAAAGAATGAGACAGACCCAAGGGGCGAGTGGCTGCCAGGGTGGAAAGGTTGACTGTTTCAAATTCAAAGTTGACCCACAGTGGTACTGTTTATGAAGTTGGGTGTGGTTGGGTTGGACCATGGTTGGACTCATTGGGCCTGTTTGTTTCATCTGGATCAGTGGTCCCAAAGCTGGTTTGCATCATCCACTAGGCAGGTTCTGGTGTAAGTTTAAACAATGTTGGATCACTGATTACATGCAGATCAAGATTGTGTAAAACAAACAGGCTGTACATGTATGTCAGTGTATGTGAATCAGCTAATCAGATCACCATGGGTTGCTGCATTATTCTGTGGCACCAACCCTAAGGACAAGCGGTTGGGTAGTTGGTGGGCATACTTCTGAACAGATACCGGTATGACATTTTGGCCGGCAGTTTTGTCACCACTGATGTATTGTGCCCAAGGTTGAAAGTTTGTTTTATTAATTAATTCCATAATCTTTTTCAAATCAGAATAGTAGAAGTGGTAACATGTCAGGAAACATTAATTAATGTGCGTACAGTTCCTTAAACAAAGTTACTGGCCAATTGTGAACTTCCACATACATGTACGAAGTGTGTCACACTTACATGTACTTACAAATGTACACATCTTTGACTTCAAGTTACTTATTTTATGTTGCATTAACTTTCAATTGGAGTTTTAAATCATTTTTACAATGCATAATTAATGTACATTGAGGCCTATCGTGAAATTGTTGTGAAAAAGTATAATGTACTGGAAGTCTAGTCTTTAGTCATGAACCATGCAGTACATGGGTAAAGTGCATGCATTGGGCATCAGCATTTGCCATATCTGTGTACCATATACATGTACATGCACCTGTACATATGAAGAGTTAGAGGTTAATGTTATGACAGAGGAGAATGATGCGGTCAAAGTTCATGCATTCCTGAATGAAGGAACCTGGGGAATTCCATGCCAGCAAGCCGGAGGCGTTTCACCACTGGAGTTCATTAGCTTGAACAAAAAGGCTCCATAAGCTAGAGGGGGGACGAAATCATAATCTAATAATGTTCATACTTTGGAAATTAACCCAGTCCCCAATTAGGCAGTGGCTGTCCAGTTGCCACATAAATGCAGTAGCTATGTGTACAAGGCAGTAAAACTGTAAGACACGTACAGTACATGTCCATCATCTACATGTACATGTACATGTACCAGTAAATAATTTTACATGTACATGTAAATGCTATAAATCGTGCAGGAATAACAGAAAGTAAACTGAAGATGTGTGCTCGTTATGAGGGTAAGCCTTGGCCCTTTGCATGTACATGTAGGCCTACTCTACAGGTACATGTAAATGACTGTACCATATTGATCTCTGTACACCTCTTGGCCTGCATCTATCAACACCAAGTGCACATCTTGCATGCAGAACTTTACCATACATGTATATTCTCAAAAGGTTGAGTCTGATTGCTAATTAGTGTGTCAAAAACTGAAGACTGAGTATTGGTGATGAAACTTGTTGAGGTGTCCAGTCCATCCCTCACAGTGACTACATAGCACTTATGTTTTCTAGAGCCCAACATGTACAAATGTTTGTCAGTAAGACCTGGAATAATGAGATCATGTACATTTACTACTGGTATGCTTTTTGGCACTTGGCTTGGGTTTTTGTTTTCATTCACATGTACCATGACCTTGAACATATTATGAGTGGCTGCCAACTTCAGGTTGTTATGGCACTGTATATTCAGGGAGTTGGGAGGAGAAAAATGGTACCAGTAGAGCCCTTTACAATAAGAATCAAAATCCAAGGTACAAAAGTGAAAAATGCTCTGAGACAGATCCACAAAACATTGCACTTTCTACTCTCATTGCCCAAGGTAAAAGAATTAGACTTCTTCAACCAAGATTTCCCTCACAAAGTCATAGGGGCATGCTGTTTCCGCCTTGTCCTTTCCGTGGGTGTGTGCGGTTAGGCTTGTATTGCATTGAGACAATTTCTTTTGTTTGGAAAGTACAAACTGTGTTGTGGGACCTTTTTCTTCCCCACAACATTTTCGGTCCGAAAGTAGTCGAAAATGTGAGTGTACATGTACATGTATGTCCCCACAGCTACTGAACAGGTGTTCAGTACATGTCTCTGGAAGAATCTTGTCAGCACACTAAACTTGAGATTTCCTTCTATGTACTTGTACCATAGAGTGTCCCATAGAGATTTCAAATTTGGTATGTGTATTGCACTTGATGGTCCTACCTCCTGAAAAGCTTAAATTGCATTTGAGGTCAAAAAGGTCAATCTTGCTGTAATCACAAATTTTCAGGGTTTATGCGTTGGCTTGGTGGGGCAATTGTCACCTTTGGGTATGTTTGTTAATACATCATTATTGGAGATCATTTCTGTAAAGTCCCACTTTTCCGTGCCCGACCTTTCTTCGCACTAATTCCCCGATCGCTAACACCCATTCCCACCATATACATGTTGAAGTTTCTTCTTTGAGTTTGCGAAGCTCTTTCGGTTGAGCTTTAAATCTGTTACCTTGCCAGGCCCCATTAGAAGTCTCTCCAACCCTCCCTTGCACAATTGTTCTATTAAACCTGGCCAAATCTTGTGTGCCTGCGCACATGAAGTGTCAAACACTTGTCCTTGGACCGGATCTCCATCTGCAAACATCTCAGCCCAAATCTGGGGCTTTCAACTTTATACATGTACATACTGTATGTAATATTACATGACATACATGTACCAGTACATGTACAAGAGGGAAGAACTTCATAAATGGTGAATGGAATGATTACCATCATTTCCAGTATCAACGCTCTTGAGGTCTCAGTATTATTAATAGTTTGATATTGGTAAATTTGTCGGATAGATTTCAAGGTAATATTGAATAATCCAGTAATGGATTCTATTCAAATAAAATCCCAACAACACACCACGTAAGAGTCTGCTGAATGGCTGAATCCGATGGAATCTGCCATCTCACATCGGCAAATTTCAACAGAATATACGCCCGTCAGTGTGATTGAATTCAACATCTACAGCGGTAAGCGGTTTCACCGTTGCTTACACACCGCTTTTCGTGTACATGCACTGCGCTTTCAACTGCCAAGAATAAAATTCTCATGTGCAGACCAGGGCATTTCCACTTTCTGTTGTCATCCATTTTACTTGTCATTCAGTTGCAGCTTCATTTGCGTGCTAAATTAAGTCAATTCATTGTTTCAATGAGGCAAGGTCAATTCAAGATAAAATGAACTGGTGTCATGGAAGGGCTGATCTGAAGCTCATTCGTACATGTGTATTCATTCTTAGTGACCTACGATGACTGTGCTGTTTTGTGCACATGCTGTTGGAATATGAATTGCCATATTACTCCACCGTAGCCCACATTTCTTGTCATTTGAAGCCAATATGGGTCAGACATCTGCTGAAGTGTTATCTTTCGGATAAGGAAAAGTAACAATTCTTGGTTCAAATTTCAAAGGTCAAGGTCGCCATAGGGTAGGGTGACACTTACCCAGGTGTAAAGCATTTATAACTAGTGTAACTGACATTCTATCCATCTGCTTTCTGACAACACACTGTTATGGAGTTGCCAATCTCATCAGAGGAAAAGAATGGAAATTCAATTCAAGTTTACTGTTGATTAAAGAATTGAATGCTTTTCCTTCTAGCCTATTCTGGTCTTACTCAAATCTGATCATTAAACTTGGATGTTGTGTTCCTTTCAGGGTCCAAATCAGTAGAGTCACTCTGATGGGAAATGATGTTCTTAGCAAAGTACATTTAATGCCATGCATCATGGGTCACGCTGCATCAGTTTTGAAATAAGGAGTGATATGTTATCAAAGACATTCATTTCATTTATTCATCTTCATTCATAAATTCTGCTTTGTAGTGGTACATCTGTGAGGCGATTATGTACTTTTGCCCTAGATTTTTGTTTAAATTTATCCTTCATGTTAATCATAATGCTGTTTACAAATTGTTGAATTGCCAGCAGATGAAATTGGAACCAAGACAATAATTACAAATTTACAATCCTTTTTGAAGCCTTTTTGAACTTTTGGTTTTTGAAATGTAATCATAAGCTCAAAGAATGGAACAGAGATATGGAAATTAAAGTACATAAATCCCAATGTTGAAGCATGTACCATGTATACAGACATATAGCTAACCCGTGTCTCCCCCCCCAAAAAAAGAGAAATACACGTACATGTAGAAGCAGAGAGAGAAGAAATGTGCAAAGCAGATTAAACCTTTGCCATGTACATCACAGTGCCCAAGAATATAAGAATGATTCTACTAGTGTATTCATTCTTCCAAGGTCTACGTCTCCCTTGCTGTCCAGCAAGAGTACTTTGTAAGTTGTGCATGATGATATACTCATCTAGTGACCATTTTTTGGGGGTGTTTTTCTTTCATCAGTGTGTTCTGCTACTGTACTGGATCTTGTTGGCATCTTGTCCAGTAGGGGGTTACCCTCTGGGTATATCCATCGTATCCTGGATCTTCACCATAATATTCTTTGTGATATTCCTGTTGCAACTGGACAAGCGAGTGCCGGCTGTTCACTGGGTCCTGACGGTAAGTACATGATCAGATCAGGTGCCCTGGAGCTTTGTAAGCAGGTTATGATTAGTCTTCAGAAGTTACATGTACACGTACCTATGTACTTTCAAGTATTGAATGGCAAATGGCAGAAAATCATTGGGAACCTTCCAAGTTGGTTTGCATTTGCTTTTGACTCTAAAACTCGGCAAAATATTGATATCTATGGGGCTTTTAATGAGTCTTCCCAGCTACACTGTAGATTAAAAAAAAATAAGAAAAATAAACGTGTCCATACACATGCATGTAGAACTCAGTGTTCTGTTGTGTAGTCAATTGGAGCTGACAGTGCAGACAGTTCCGAACTGAAAAACATTCGCCTGATGGACTAGGTGAGACTTGAACAGGGGTCACCCCATTTGGGAGGCCATTTAGTGAACTCGCCCAGACCCTGCCAGATGTTTCCACCATCAGGTTAAGAATTGTTTTTTTGAATTCTGGATTTTAAGGGGGGAGGAGCCCGGCCATGAATTAGGGCTCATGTGTCTTGTCAGCTACAAGCACAGGGCTTTGTGTTCCTTGAAAGTTGATGTCCAAAGAATGTGCTGATGGTTTACTGCAGAATGGAGGATTTCTTTTAGAATTCTTGAAGGTTCTATAGCAACGGTGGATAATGACTTTTACTCTTTGTTTAACATTGTTGCACATGTAAGACAACATAGAAAAGAATATGTTGACTTTTTTTCCTTCATCACCAATCTGAGGTACCTGTTTTGTCTCTCCTTTGCTTCCCGTTGTTTTAGGAGTTATTTCACGACCTAGGATGGGCCATATTGCATTTCATTGCGGCTTGTTTAGTAGCCAACTTCGCTGCTAATATTTACTCCTTCTTGGGATTCTACTATAACCATGGATGTGTGTCTTTTTCAGCTGTGAGTATTATCTACATGCTTGATTTGCAGTTGTAACGACTCTGCCAATTTCCTTACCAACTGGTGGATTTATTTCAAGATGCCCAGTCAATCCTTTATCCATGTTTTCACTGTCAGATAACTATTATGTGTCCAAAATATACATACATGTATAAATGAGAAAGTTTGTCCAGAACAGTCATACACTGTACAGATACATGTAGGGTCCAATCAAAAGGTGTCTTAGTACCGTGTGGCTGTACATGGTTTCCCAGGGATCGGCCACCATTACTTCAGGAAAGTATTTGACATAACCTTGACAGAGGGGCTTTTTTTATAAGGGAATGAATATGTGCGTGACTGGTCTTAAATGTGCTTTTTGACTCGGGAGAATGGATGCATTATCAGTGTTCATTTTCCTTCTTAAATGTTAGTTCAAGACCAACCAAGCCTATACATGTATTTATTCCCATTCATAAATACCATTTTAGTCAGCGAGTCAAAAGAAGTCAATATATGATAAATTTCCAAGGATTTTGTTCAAGACTTTTACCTTCATATTCCTGAGCACCCCTGTCCATTTTGTGGTATATTCCATGTGCAAGTAATCCAAAGAATCTCCTTTTATGGACTTGGGGCACGCATGGTGAGTTCTGCTTGCTGCAGTGCATATGCTCTTGACCAATAGGAATAGATTGCCATTTGGTGCCAGCTATTTTTTATGTAGCATACATTATCAAATCGTAGTGGGTGGTATCAAATGTTAATACACAGTCACGTTGTCCATTGTTAAATAGGGGTATAGAATAACTGTAAATACTTAATCCAAGTGCATACCAGCTACTGCTTGCGCCATGTGCAATGTATCATACGGTTATCATTATCATTCCTGTCCCACACTGGGTGTTGGCTCCAGGTTTTTCTCCCGCCTTTGAAGGCTGGACTACAGTGTAAATACTGTATATGTTACTGCAGTCTTTGCTACCTAAAATGGTGGGTGCGTGTGTCAGGTCAGCGTGGGTCATTGAGAGTACCCTAAACTGTTTCATCTGTCCAACAACATCTGGTTTACATTTTAAATTGCAGGTGCTTGGGTTCGCCGTGACTATCCTGTACGGAATCAGCACCTTCTTTGACTTCCGCCGATTCCAAGCTGGTGGGGGACTGAGCCGACTGACTGGGGGGAGCGGAGCCACAGGAGCACCTGCCGCTACCACCACCACCACTGTCACCACCACTGAGTACTCGGCAGAGAAGGGGGGTGACATGCCCCCTGCTTACCCCAACCCCTAGGCTCCACTTGACTGGATATGGGTCTAGAACCTGCCCTGATGCCCTGAGCTAGCTGGTGTTTTCCCATACTGTCCCTATAAATGTCACTGCATTTCTGCTGTTGTGCACGTGATGTGCAAACAACATGTACAAAGTCACCCACAATGTTGTATTTGTTTACATCCTTCAGAATGTTCAGTTTTAGCAGTACTTATGTAAAGTGAGGACAACAGCATATTTGAGCACTTGCATTAGACCCCTTTGCTCTATAGACTATATGTGCATGCACAAGCGAGGGCACCTTGCTACCTAGTAACGACATCCCGTGGTGCTGGCATGTTGCATGCACATGGTGGTTCACACTTCAGTTACAGACAGTCATTCAATTCTTTTGAACTGAAAGAAGAACTTCACCTGTATGTCCAACGTACATGTACCAGCTAGAGATGGAGAATTAAACAATGAAATGTCGGGACTTTTGGGAGACTCAGTTGATGGGGGTGACTGCAGCATATCACTGGACTGTATAATATATTCTGCATAGTGTAATACATGTGTAAAACTTACATGTACTTGTTCTCTAGTTAGTCGTAGCCATGTAGAATTATTGTAAACTAGTGTCCTTTATTTGATACCAATGTCTGTTTATGAAGCTGTATAGCCTACAAAACTGTTGAGCTGTATTTTTCCAATTGCCGTGCATAAATATTATTGAAAGCTTGATTTTCCTTCTTTTTTTAAAATTGTAATCTATTGAGAATCATGAGGTTAAATGTAAAGTGGTCTTGTGCCTTGAATATGCTAATATTTAGTATTTCAACATGTAAGAAAACTATAATTGTGCTTGGTTTAGCTTGATGTAGAGAGGGCAGATTTTACTCCTTTATGATGTATAAAAAGAATGACATCGTTGTGTGCTGTGGTTGACACTGCATGTCCATATAAATGTACACTGACAGTGGTTTGAATAAATACGGACTTTACACTTGCATCGGATGGGGACAAAGGTCACTGCCGAATTTAGGAAGTGGATACATGCATATTTGTGTGATTATTAAAAATGTTGATCTGTATGCTGGACGTGAACAAGGCAGTGTTTAGGTGCATCATGTCAGAGAAAAGAAGACCATGTGGCATATATAGTCTAGGCTGTTGTGCCCTGCACCTGTCCCTGTGTAAAACTGTTAGCGATAAGACAAAGGTCATGTGTTTTGACTGTATAATGGAGTGACTTACTCTTGGGTTGTGAGCCATGAATAGCACCTTAGATGGTTTTGAGGTGTTGGGCGTACAGTTGGACAGTGAAAATCAGTAGGAATTTAACCCAAATTGGTGGGTTAGTTTCATTCTTGGCCCTATTCGTCCAGCTGTGTTTAGCGGTGAGATAATTTGTGCACAGAAAAATGAAGTTGGCATGTCTCTTATGAAAGGTGTGGAATCTGGCCTCTTTAGCAATATTGACAATTGTTTATGGTCATTGACTTGGTGTGAATTCATTGTACGGATGAATTAGGGGTCATCCATTTTTGTCATCATTCTTCCTGACCCCCTGCCCCTCTAAAAGATTACAAAATAAAATGATTGTAAGGCTGTTAATGTGCAGTAGACCACCAGAGAATAATGGCAGGAGGAAAAACTTTGTCCATGACAGGCCTCGACATTTGCGGTTTCTGATTGCCCGGGACAGATTTCTTCTTTCAGTTCGGACAAGTGAAAATTAAGGACAAATTGCCCGATGGACAGGTACTTTTTTCTTAAAATATATGTGAAAATGTCCATTTTTTGTGGCCAAGAACAGCAGTCAGCAAATGTACCTTTGATTTAATTTTTTTCCCTCTTCACAAAAGCTTACAGAAAGTGGTAAAAAGTATACAGCGAGGCCTATGTGGTTACAATGATTTGTTGCATCCTTGCGTACATGTACAAACTTGCATGCTGTGCATTTAGCAGGGCACCTTTCCACACAAGGGAAAATGCATACATGAACTTTAAAACACACTTGTGTCTGGGTACCAAACCTCATTGCACACACAGCGCTACAGAGCTTTGAGGGAAGCTTGAAGACTCTTTCACATGTGACTGTGATTTCAAAGTTAATGATTTTTGCCTGGTGGTTGTGTCTGTACTTTTTCATATATGACACCAGGCAAAAACCGTTGAGTGGTTATGAAATAGCCTTTGCCCGAGCTTGTATGAATGATGCATCAGAGTCCTGCGCACTCTCAGCACACACACAGTAGTTGGGGGGTGATAGTTAGCCGGTCGATGATAATCATCATTTTTAAGATGTTTCTAAAGCGAACGCAACCAATTCACCCCCTTCCCCCAGCGTACGGTTTGTATGCTTGTGAAAATGATGACAAACATGGATGACCCCTTACCAACCTTTTCCTGTTATTTGAATATATTCATTGTTTGAGGACGAAATTTAAAGCTTATAAAGTGAAAATAAAATGAATGTGTGACATTGTCATTTCGTGATGATTCAATTCTAAATTCTGATTTGCATGATAGCATTTGTTGAAAGCACACATTATGTGAGCACAATGTGCATGTTTTTTATTTTTACCAAAATACTTCCTAGTTTTATCAGGTTTCAGTACTTAACAAATATGTTAGAATACAGTTTATTATGTACAAATAGGAAAAAAATTTCTGTTTACTCTTCATGGAGATTTTTTTCTTATCTGTTCATTGCCTTGGACAGTCGGGGTTGAAAGTGCCGTTAGGTGACATGTAGAAAAAACCTAATCCTGGAAATGACAGTGACGCGTCAGTTTACTGAAGTTGCTCAGACATATTTCTTTGAAAATGCTTGAAAGAAATATTCAGTGTGCTTGCTTATTGGCCACTGTGAAGTTCTATGAAATTTTCATCACAGTTGTTTTTATTCCACTTGTTCGATTTTTTTTCTCAAGTCACAACAGCCCAAAGTACTTGTTTTTCATTGTGTAATGAAAGATTGTATTTTTTGAAAGTGGGACTATTTTGTTTTCCTTTTTGCTTTTAGTGCGTTCTTGAATCCTATAAAAGTCTAGCAAATGGAAGGCAACATGCACTGTGTCTTAATTGTGTTAGTTGTTCCTAGGAGTGTTGCAGATTGTTCATCTCAGAGTGATAGGTGGCCAGACAGAAATACACTGATACGAAATTGATCTCGAGTTGAGTATTGGTGTCGGTGACAAAGCCATAATTAGTGCTGGAAAAAATTATAATAGTGTGGTCAGATTGTGATTACACAATTTCAGTTGAATGGGAAAGCGTTTTTGTTTTGTTTCTGGTTTGTTTTGTTTTAGTTATTGTTTTTCTGTTTTATTTACAGATTGGGTTTGTCACTTTTAATAATTCATAACACAAAGTGCCTAAAAAGACAGTGGTTGTATTTTTTCCTTCCCAGAAGTTCATCAAATTGAAACGTATCTTTTGCGTTTGACAGGATTAATCAGCAGTGGAAGTGAAGTCGTTATGAATTGTTCTGCAGTGGCCTTAATTTCTCGTTGACATAATGGAATTATATCTTGTTACTTGACACATGTGTATGCCTTGTAGGGGGATGATCAGTGTGCACACACACACACACTGAGTACAGTTCTCATATCAAGGTTGTCAGTACCAGTACATAAACCTTGTTTTTACCTAATTGAGTCGTTTCTTCAGTACATGTAGGTGAAGTTTAAAGTAGCATTCTGTGGTTGTGTGAGGTCATATGCCAAAGCAGTGAAGAAATAAATTTGCAGCTTTTTTCCCTAGTCCAGCCCTTGCATTGTACATGTATGCAACATTGTCAGTAATGTGCACCAGAGTAGAGACCACTTAATCAGGGTACCAATCTCTTGTTTGTTTGGTCAAGCAAGTTGCCGTCCTTCAGAAAAATTGACCTTTTGTGACGGTAGACCAATCCAGTAAGCCCCACCCACTGCACACGTGGGCGCTTAGCACTTCCATTCCACACTACGTGTTCTACCCTTGCATCGTACGCGCATGCACGCACGTCAGATGTAAATCACAGCCATGATTGGTCAGAAAACAGGGCAAGTTTCATGGATCAGTCTATTGGACACTGAGCTACTGTACACATGCATCACTTTGTACTTCATTCAGAAACATTAATAACATTGAAAGTAGATGCAAAGACTTTGTAAACACTAAGGCCCTGCTGACTTTGATACAGACAGTCTCACTTCTCTTTTCACTCTTTATTAAGAGAAATTAACTCACACATTTTGTGTGGCTGAATGTTGTTTCTCAAGAACTCTGAAAAGAAGCCAACCCAGCCTCAACAGATCAATCCTGTTGCAAGTGTTTCAAGCTTGTGTCCACTGCCTTGCCCTCGTGCACTGTCTTGCACTGCCCACTGATTGGGTGTTGATTGAGAAAAGCTGTCCATATTGCTTTGCATTTCCTTTTGCAGTACTTTATGGGAAGAAAGTAAGTGTTGCAAACACTTGAACTGGGTAGTTTTTGCAAAAAGTTATTACTAGTAAATTTCACTATTTAAATACACCTTTAGTGGCTCTACTGGCTGTGTGACAGATTGAATGTAGCAAATTTTGTATGATCATTTCTTGCGATTATGAAAGAAGCACAGATTTCCATGGTAAAGGGGGAGCCAGTAAGTTGTGCAAGCAGTCTTTTTTTCATATTGTACTTATCTTCCTTTCACTCGAATATTTCACACCTGCTTTCTGCATCTGATCGCAGGCTACAACTAGAATGAAACCAAGTTCTTTTTTGGGGGGGGGTTTATAGATAAAAAACCTTTTCACATAAATTAATTCCCCTTTACGTTTAACAGTGGAAACTGATGAAAATTTTGAGCTGTCCATCTTGGACCACAAAAACTTGTTGGAAATCAAACCAAGCCCTATTCGCTCTTTGCATGCTGCTGCCATAGGCATGCAGAGCCTCGAACTGGCAGCTTATACAAATGCGTCAGAATTCCTCTGTCCAGTGGCACGGTATAAGAACTAACGCAGCAAGTGCAAAATTACATAAGCAACATACGAATCTCTGCATTGGCTATATTTATTGTATAAAGCTGACAGATCGAGGCTCTGCATGTGGAGCACTGCTTATGGCAGCAGTGTGCTAAGCGAATTTTGTCAAAATTGACTGTTTCCAGCCTGCAAGCAGTTTCACTCATGAAATTTATACTTTTGTTTTTAGTTTTTAATTGTTGGCACATATACCTGTAACGCAGTGTTATCTTTGTTCAATCTTTCTGTAGCTCCTTAATTTGATGGCCTTGATCATGATAGCTGTGTGTGTTTTCTGGAATGGCTATCCAATCTTCGTCTGTGTAACAGCGATGGTTTTTACAATATTCCTCTTCATTTTGTTCCTGATCCATCTGGACAAGCGAATCACGGTGATCAACTGGCCAGCAACTGTAAGTACAATAAGATAAGGGTTTATCGTCAGGGTACTTGTTTTGCTTTTATTCATTTGTTAGTCATTTTAACATGTTCTTATTTTGATTTTATTCGATTATTTTGTTTGATGTATTTTTGGTTTTTAGTTATTTTATCTTATTTTTATTTGTGTTCTCAACTTCCAAACTATGCTGTGTGCTATTCTGCTTATGATATGGAGTGAAAGGATTTAAAAATCATTCTGAAGTACATTTTGCTCCGCCGTGTGCCTCATACCATTGAGGTATGCATCTTAAGTTAATTCTATGGTTGTCATGTCTTTTTACCTTGAGAGAGGGTGGTCAGTCGGGAAACTAGCCAAATATAAGGGTGGGTTTGAAACAAGAACCTTAGAATTAACTACATGCTTACCAGCACTGCTGGTGTAATAAGTCAAAGGGTAATATGAAATGCTTATATATGTGTGTGTGCGTGAGTTTGTTTCTGCATTCAATTGGGGACCCTGAACAATAGAGGACAATAAGGTACCCGATTGACAGAAGATCCCCGATTGACAGAGGGTCCCCGATTGACAACTGTGTACAAAACATATGGGTGGTCTTCTAAAAAAGTTAAAGTACAAACAAAAGAGGAACAATAGGGGGTCCCCAGTTGCAGGCAAATACACACTTGTGTGTGGGTGTGTGTGTGTGTAGGGGGGTGAAACCACTGTGTAGCCATGCCTAGGAGGGGGGGAGATTTGCAAATCAATGTTTTGAGCAATGTACCTCTTTGGAGTCCATGGGAACATCTTTGGAAGTTGGAGTAAATAAGGCGGGAAAAAATCCAGACCACTTTAAGCTGAGATTGGCCTTGTTGATGGAACCACATTCATAGTAACTTGTATGTGGTTGTAATAGTAAAATTCTGCTTAGGACGACAATGGCAGAACAGTTTGCAAAGTGAGGGTAGTTATGACACCATGAGGCATTGGCCATTAATAGAGTAATCCATTACATCCTGCTCCATCATGGGACCTGCTAAAAGTGTGGGGGGGGGCATGCCTTCCCAGTTCAAAAATGGGGCTGCCACTGCCTTGCCAGTTTCTAAAGAGACATTTCAGCTAAGGTTATGGTCCCCTGGTGTGAATGGGGTAAGGCGGAGGACTTTCAGGGTGGGGGGAGGGCGGCAAAAGCACTTAGCAGTAGCAAAATGCCAAGGTTTTCCCAAGGAACTTAGGGATTTCTGTGTCATTTTTTTACTTTACCCATTCTTTCTCTGCGGTTTTTTTCTTTTAGACCTTAATGCCATAGCCTAAACTTTAAAGATAAACATTTAAATCGCTCAGCTTCATTTCTGGCTGCAAGTGACTTCAGAAAACTCTCCCTTGATGTACGACCTGATACCTCAAGCACTGCTGAGGTATAGAGATTCAAGTGCTCATCTTTTCTGCCTAAATTGAGTAATTTCAAACAGGGACATGTAGTCCTAGCCTATTTGCACTTTGAAAGGATGAGATATCCTGTCCTCGTCAACCTCACATTGAGGGGACGATGTCCTTTTCAGGAAAGTTTGGACCGGATTGTGGAGACCCATTTTGACTCATTTATCCCCGCAAAACTACTGTTCAGCAGGTGTGTTGTCCCCATAACTGCAGAATAACTGTGTGTTATTACATAGAATCAACTGTACAGTGTAATTGTAGGGCAACATAATCATAAGTCTTTAATCTGAGTATTTTCATCACGATTATTTTCCCTCTCTTCTCAGGACCTGATTAACAACATCATATGGTCTATACAACATTTCATTTCGGCTTGTATTCTGGCTGCTCGAGCTGCAAACAGATGGTATTGGTACAACTATTACCATGGATGCGCAGCCTTCACAGCTGTGAGTATAATTTCTACTAGCCCAAGATCTTTTTTATGTTAAGATGAAACCATTCATGGCAAACACTACTTCTTTTGTTAAATTGTTAGCTAAATGATGATCTTAGCAGTGCACAGCTGTTGTGTCATTTTTCCACCAATTAGTTTGATTTGTGCTAGGTTTTTCTAAGGCACCTTCACCCAGGCCCCTTATTTAAATTTTCATAAAAATTCTGAACATCACTGTAACCAGGTTATGTACCCTTTCAATGAATAGAAATCCATTTGCATTCTTTCTAGCAAAGTACTGCAATGTTAATTGGCAAATGCTATCATCACAGTTGGTCAGTTGGTCAATTGTTGTGTGAATAAGCGTACATGTACTCATTGAAAGTGTACTGTTATTTTCCGAATGGCCAGCACTGGTCATGCATGTGCGATGGCCAGTCAACATGCCAATTTGCATGCGATAGCTTTGCATGTGCCACTATGCACAGGGTGGGGTGGACATGGACTGTCTTTTTATATGACATATATTCATGGTTAGCATAAAGTGCCATTTTAGTGCTTTTTCAAGAGAGATTACGTGTACAGTCATTTTCTAGTTCTAGATTTTTCCTAGTTCCGGATCATCCGAAATAAAAACCTACATTTACCTCTGTTGTGTTGTTCTTCAGTTCTACATTCCAAGACAAGTTCTCCTTGGAAGGTGAAATGTGGGCTTCTTGTCGGTACAAAAATTGATCCCTGAAAAATTCTAGAAAAGAAATTCTTGCCAATGTTCCAATCCGCATTTTGACAGTTTTCAACACTTTGTCAAAAATCATGAGAGCCCAAAAATCGAGAAAACTTTACAGGGCGATAGGTCACTCATCTCATGTGATTCCAAATACTTTTTCATACTCAACAGTTTACATCTGATACCTGTTTAATCAAAATGAGTTGTAAAGTTTCCATTAGTTTTAAAATTAACCAAAAACTGAATGCATATTTTGTCCTAGTTTCAGATCGTTCATTATTTGCATGCATTAATACGTGTACATTGCAAAGTCAACTACACAGACGTAGGAGAAATGTATACGTAATGGGTTCGTCAACTGTACTGCATGGGGAAGAGTGTTGTTGATTGCTTGCTGCACAGCTGAAAAAGTCAGTCAAAATTTACGCAAGTCCTACGTTTTAGTTCATTGGTATTCTTGTTTGTGAAATAGTTTTCTCTAAATTATGAAATTCTTCATTAGAATATCAGCTTGTTATAATGGTTCTGGCTGCAAAATGGATTTCACGCGCAGTTACTTTTTATTTGTGAAGAAGTTTTTGTCATGATCTGGAACTGGTTAAACCAGTCCAGAATTAGGAAAACTGTCCTTGTCACTTTCGTAGATCCTGTAAGTCTAAATTAGAAGCTAAGAAAATTTGCTGTGAAAGTAATTCGGTAGTATTTTCAACACACAAGGCAGACTACCGACCACATTTCACCAGAATTCAAGGATATCTTGTAGCTGCAATCTGACTGAATAATTTTTGCAATCTGGAACTAGGAAAACGACTGGTTATCGTTTTTGGAAGCACTCCTGATTTTTCTTTCATTTCTTGTTGAAAAATCGTTACATTCACTCACAATTTTTTTTAGTTGGAGGACTTGTTGGCAACTGTGCAACTATGTATAAACTGTCTTACTTGGTTTAAAAAAAAAATAATAGCCGGCAATTAAGCGTTACCTTCTTGCGATATTGTTTTTATAATTAAAAATACTGAGAAATTATTTTGTGGGGAATTGTATGTATTGAGAGCAATTAAGGTTTTTTATTTTTGTGATGGTGGGGGATCATACTCTTACTTTGTTGAAAGAAATATAAAAATTGAACAGTAGTTAATAATGCCCATTTAGGTTTGTTTATCAGGTTGTTTACAATGTCTTGTGAAAACAACAAGTGAAAGTAACTTATCAATGAAACAGGGCACTTGTTGTTTTCCTTAGACAAAAATAATTGGGGGTATTTGTGTAGTGTCCTGTACAACGGTTTTTGTGGGTGTAAATGAATCTTGTGTGCCAGCCAACAATGCCAAAAGTAGTTATGTTATACGTGCATGTGTAATAACTGGCCTTGGCTTCGGCTATGAATGGCAATGACTCAGCCTTGGCCTTGGCCTCGTAGACCTTGGCCTTAAAGGTTGTGGATGTGACTCCAACACGTGTGGATATTTCAACCTTTGATCCTAAGACTCATTAGAGTTTGCCTAGGGGCCCCGCTTAATGCAGAAAGATGTGACAAAGCTGAGGCAAAATCCCTATTGAGTAAGTATATTCTTACAAACTATAACAATGGATTCTGTGGCAATAGAGTATGCAGCTTAATTGGCTTTGTACTGCTTATCAGAATCTGCTGCTGTTTTTGTTGAAATCGAGAATGTGTAACAAATTTTGATCATTATGATATATTGTTGCGTTTAAGGGAGGAAGGAAGCAGGCAGGGAGGTGTTTCAAAGTCTCAAAAACTGCTAAAGATTGAACAACCTTTACCTCCAAGGTCTAGCATAAATCGCAAAAAATTGTTGGATTTGGAATAAAAGGTTCAAATCCAGCAAGCTACATGTGTGGTTTTTTAATGCAGCAACAAAAAGTAATGCTGCGATGAGATAGAGGGCTCCCATAGGGAATTCAGATGGTTTTGTACCCCTTACAGTCCCCACACTCAGGCTCTCCAGAATTGAGGCCCAACTTGTGACTATATTGAATGAAACCATTTACAGGTGCTTGGATTTGCTCTGTTCATCCTGTACGGAGTGAGCACCTTCTTTAGCTTCCGCCAATTCCAAGCTGGAGGTGGACTGAGCCAGCTGAGAGGACGCGGAGGGCAGAGTGCCACAGCAACAACCGTCACCACCAGCACCACCCAACAGGGCCCACCACCACCATATCCAGAGGAGAAATAAGCTAGCCTGTCCCCCATACCACTCCATACCCTGTCAGTTGACATGGCCACGTGGCATGCCTCAACCACCTCATGCTCACTGTATCCTGGGCTTGCATCTACAGGTTTTGCTAAACTGTCTGGACCTAGACTAGGTTCAGGTCCTTTGCCTAGGATATCCATGGCCATGCAAATGCAGAGTATTTACTCAAAGTGAGTGCATTAAAATCTGGCCACCTAACTGATATGAGCAGGAAAGTTTTCAAGATCATTACAGAAAAATTGGGCCTGATGTGCAAAATAACTTACTCCTGATAATTTTTTTAGTAAGAGGTAGCACTATGTTTTGCCTTTTTGGGGGGCGGGGGTAAGGGCATTGGGAAACCTTCCTGGATACACTGTGCTTTCGTGCTCTGATTGGTTTATGCTAAAAGTTAAGTTTACTTAGTACGTAAGCTTAACCATAGGCTGCTGGGGAACCCGGTTTCTGATACCTTGGGCTCATATGCATAGCCGGGGTGCCCGAAATCGGACAAAAGAGCTGGGCCTTGTAACAAAAGACCGTACTCAGAACAAAAGACCTGCTGCTTGGCATTGCCATCATTTCTCGGCTTGACTTTATCAGAGATAATCCGTCACTCTTTTGGAATAGTATACTACTGTTTTCAGCATAGCGCACCTGCGGATTAGCACTGCAGATGAAAGTGCTCTGGCTCCCCATTGATGAGCAACGCAGCACCGCTACATGCTAATCCAGCCGCGTTTGAAAAGATACCACTGGCATTCACTGGGAACAAAGGAAATTACACAATTCTGGGCTCTCTTTACAGAGTGGCAAGCCTGGCTGAAATACTCGGGCATCAATGGAGGTTGCCTGTGGACTTAAAGTAGCCACCAAACAGTCATTCATGTGGGTGTAAACGTCCATCTAATGAAATGATGAATTTTTTTGAGGAATTTCGAAAATGGAAAATCTTGAAAATCTCCCGTATGTGTGCACTGCATTTTTTAAAGGAACTGGCAGCAAGTGGTAAATGCACTCTTTTTTTATTCTACTGAAAGCATGGAATGTAAATGCTGTCACTCACAAGACAAAGATGTATTTAGTTCCAGGATTGGAAAATAAATCTCAAGATGAGGAATAGGACAAAAAATACAGGGATTAAACAATTATAAGATCCGGCCTGTACATGTTGAGAGTCATTAACCCTAACCGCCGGGGCTCTTTTGGTTAGGATACACCCTTAATCCTTCAAAATTCTCCAACTGCCCCATGACTAAATTGAATACCGAGGCCCCAGTCGTCCAAAATGATGTTTGTTGAATATGGTCTGTTAAGGGGTGCCCACTGCTTCAATCCTTCAAAATCCTTCTGCAATTCCTCTCATGTTGAGGCAGTGTGACTGGTATCCTTGAGCAGTATGGAGGATTGTGGGCATGAATTTATGCATGGCTGAACGTAACACAAGTTCTAACCCCCAACCTTGAGACAATGCATCCTTCGCCATGCTGCCTCAATCTTCCGAAACCGCCCAAAGGATTTTGAAGGATTGAGGATGGTCAGCGTTGAGACACAAAAGTTAACTGAAGTGGTAATGTAACATTAACTTTTAGATGTAGCAATTTTAGCATGCATCCAGCAGTTTTTTCAAAGAATTTTTCTCTTTCCAGGGCATAGAAATGGAACGTTCTCATTGAAAATCCACAGTCATATGTAGTTGTTGGTTTCCTTAAGATAGGCTATCCCTGTTTGATTTTCTGTAAATATGTGTGTTTTGTGAACAATTATCAATGTCAGTATCAGTTGGGAGTGGTAGAAGTTTATTTAGTCATAAGGTCATTATTCTTGAGTATCCAACCTGTGTTCATAATGCATGTTTGTAGGTAGTGTTTGACAGCAGGTAGTAACAGAAAAGAATATGTTGGTTTTTTTAGGAAAGTGTGCTGTATGGGCATTCTTCACCATACATTCAAATAAGTATAAATCCTGTGATTATATTGCAGCAGTGAACACCACAATTGCAGTCTTTGTCCAAGGTTAGTCACCATACCTGTTCATTTCTTACCATAAATAGTTGCACTCTCTGTCAGTATACAAGAATGTGGAGTTATTCTAGGTGTATGTTCAACAAGTCATCAGGTAAAGAAATGTAGAAAACCACTTTTATGTCATTTCATTTTCACAATTATAAACTCAGACCAAAAGGGTTTTAGGCATTGTCATCATGCGTTACGTCATGGAAATATTTTTCCATGTATGTTTAGTATCATTTCAGGAAAATACTATGTCTAAATTGTGTTTGCATAACTAGGAGCAGAGTTCTTTGTACTGAGTATTCATTCCACTTTTGCAAGTTTTGCGCATGTTGTAGACAGAATTGAAATAATTACAATCATTATAGCAGTAAAAAATTTAATCAAGCTGAAAATGGAAGTAGGAAATGAAATAGTTGAGTTGAAATAAAGTGCTTTGAGCGTAACAGCTAGAAAAGTTCAATTGTCTCTTAATGTTTTTCTAAATGCAGGTTGAAATACAAGTTTGTGACTTGGCAGATAAATTATAGGTGCACTTTGTAGTCCTAACTTAACCCAATTCAGAATATTCCTTGGTTACTGGAAGTGCACCATACCTGTTAGCAGACACATAATTTCATGTTGCACTTTGAAGTGCCAGGTAATGGATTCCAAATCCATTACGACCACAAACTCCAACTCGACCAGCGAGCTTCCCGGGGTCGGCTGGCCGCTCTGAGTCAGGTGAAGCAGCGGGTACCGCCGAGTGGTTAAGATGTCTGCATCAGTAAACAGGAGGTCGTGGGTTCGAGTCCCACCCGAGTAAGCTTGTGACTTTTTTCGCAAGCTGTAGGACAAGCACTGAGCACACAGTGTTTATCAATTAACCCTCCTCAATCTTCACCTGTTGGAGGACTGAGGAGTGTTAGGGTTAATATATACCTTGGGTAAGGGCAAAACCCGTTATATAAATGGATAGAGCTTGTTTGTTATTCTTCCCAATTCCCATCAAGTTGATGTAGTCCCTTGTCACCACTCAACAGTCTTGCTTCACTCGGCGTGGAGTGCTTTTGAGTGTCACAGGCGGAATGTAAGTTTTAAAATGATGGTGGTCAGCCAAATGACACAAAACACAAATGACAAAGTAACACTGACCAGATTTTTGATGACCATTCAAACAATTTAAAAATCAAGGTTTAATTCCAATGACTTCAAATTAACAAAGGTTCCCAACACATTGAATACAATATTCAAATTAATTAGATTGCATAAATATATAAATTTTGAGGAAAATAATGAACTTTAGTAAACTAAACGTATATTATATTCAAACAACTCTGTGGGAAAAATTTCACCCAGCAACACGGGAAGTAGCTCCAGCAATAACCAAGGACTCTTGCGTAACTTTAAACCACAGCCATGTACTTCAGACAGCATTACACTATTAGTGTATTTACATTTGAAGTAGTTAAAGGGTATCCCTTCATAAATATAACTAGATCCACCCCATACCATGGTTTAGAAGTAAATATCTAGTCAATGTATACACAATTGCTATTTTTCAAAGCTTGAATAACAAAAGGGTTTCTGTTTTGACTCCATATACATGTATGCTTATGAAATGAAATAAAAGTGAAAACAGAAACAATTAAGGTCAACAGACAAGAAAGCCAGAACTAAACCTGAACTGAAATGACCCAAAAGAAACAATCTATGAGCTGGAGAGACCTTCCTATATTGTTTTTATTTTGATAACAAAACTAGAATCAGACAGGAATTTTGTACAAAGTATTATTAGCTATGAACATACATGCACAAGTTTTCTGTGTTCAACACTACATTCAAGTGCAATGCACAATTAATTTGCAGGACAGGAAATACATGCAGCTGTTGATCTTGGACACATTCCAGCTATTCATATCACTTTTTAGTCAAGGAAACTTCCTTTTTGGTTTTCCTGTGCAAAGAGCAGAAAGGATGTGCTTTTGTAATACTTTATGTTGAACCTGTGCCTAGCAACAAGGATTTAAAATGAACTACTATACTCTCGACATGTAGTGGCTTGAATAATGCACAATGAAAATCTGCAGTTCTCAGAAATATGCCACATGATTTCATTTACATAAGTTAGCTGAATTTCATAAGTGAGAAGAACAAAAAATGTCTGAATCGTTTCTGATAGCTCAATATGTTGAGTGCACGCTCCTTATGAAGAAAATCTTTATCATGATGGGGTATTCATACATTACTTTATCAAATGAGTTTATCTCTGGTGAACAAAGTTAAGCATCAAATTTCCTAATTAAGCTAAGAACCTGACATGTATGCATTAGAATTCATAGCATTGGTTTTACGTTACTGTAACTGATCACCATGCTATATACATGCGGTTTTTTATCAAAGATCTTCTTTTTCTTCCCGGTCAATGTTTCTGTTCCATAGGGATGCACATGAGTAGCCCTTTTGTGTACATCCTCCATAACTAAAGCATTGATCAGGAAGATGGCTGCCATGCATAAACTCTATAAACATCATCAGGCAATCCACTTTTATAGAGGCAGCTGATGACGGTTTAACATGTCAATTATTCCTTGAGCCTTCTATGGCAAATTTGAGTTCAAGCCTGCTTTGTTTTACGCACACAAATATAGCATACGAGAGGTTGGTGGAGATGAAACATATGTTGAACTTGAACTCGGCTGCTGCAGTGCACCTGTGTTGCAGAACTTGGCTGCTGCGGCCCACCTGTGTTGCAGAACATATCCCTTGCAGTTCAAGGTGGAATTTTGGAGTCTTGTAAATTATGAGCTTGTGGTGACTTTCAAATTGATCACATGATTTTCAAGAGTTGGTTTCAATGTCTTGCCTAAAAATCTTAGCATTTTTCAAGAGTCTTTTTTTTAATAAATAATACATTTGGCAAGAGGTTACAGAAGCAGAAAAGGTTACTTTTCATTACAGGTTTTTCCCTTACACCGACGTAAAAAAGATTAGTTTTGGCAGTGAGTGGTGAGCTCAGTCATACTCGGAGCCGATGGTTATGCTCATCTCATCTCCAATGATCAGCGTCTGGTGAAACCACTTGTTGGTGTCTAGCACGACTGTGGACAAATTGGGAACGTGGAGCAGCGAATTAGTCACAGGCTGAAAGTGAAAGACCTAAAGCCAGGATGCAAGCCTCTGCAGCTTCCGTAGGCTGGGACATGATGAGGCATTTTGGACTGAAAATTGAGCAAGTGTCTGTTTACGTAGTCAGCCTAGAGTGAGATGGAACCATACGGTAAATTGCACATGTGTGACTGGTGTAGATCAAAAATAACATGATACTACAACCAGAAACAAGGTCGCTTGCCACAGGAAATGTACAGCTGTTGAATTCTTCAAATGCAGGCAAGCCTGAAACAGGGATTTCTGGCAGAGAATTTGGTGACATCCTGAAAAGGGCAGATTTTGTTTACAGAGTGGAAGCTGGTTGAAAAATTCTGAAAGTTTAATTTAAAGTGGAATCTTGAAAAAGCACAAGACAAGTTACATGTACTTGGCATCACATGGCACTAAATATGTTGGATTAAGTCAAATATACAGGGGTGAGCTAGGAGGAAACTGAAATATCCACAACACAATCATCAGAGGGTTTGAGGGACCCACAGCAGCATTTGTGTATTTGTGTTTGCCTTAAAGCAACCCTTAAAATACCCATTTCTGTGTCAACTTTTATATGTAAGACCAGGGTTGATAAAAATCACGATTTTTAAAAAATATATTAAAAATCCAGATTTTTGGGATTTAAATCAATCTTTGCATAATTTGTCCAGAAGGGTTTTGGTCCTGAAGTTCAAGACATGAAATACCATGTGGTGACTAAAGGACCCATTAATGACTGCTGCGGTTAAGTTTATCATATGTTGAACAGTTTCTTTCTAAGCAAGCGCAAAAGTTTGCTAACTCCAGTTACATGTACTTCTACGCTGAAATACACACAAACTCTTGGTATGAATAAACTGTTTAAGCAAATTTCAATGAAAAAACAAAATACTTCAAGATCAGCGTCTTTACTTCTTCAATGCGGACCATTCACAAAAGTGTGCCTCTGAGAGTTTGCAACGCGTTGGCCAATCATGAAGTGCAAAATCTGCCGACCCAATGCGGGTTTGAAAAGGGTCGATAGATATCGCACGCTGTGATTGGCCAATGTGTTGCAAACTCTTGGAGGTGCACTACTGTGAATCGCCCGTATTGGGATAAAATTCTTGTACTTGCTAACACAACATGCCTTATGAATGTAACATTTCAAAAGACTTTATTGAATAAGTACATATCTTTGGTGTTCCAATTTTTGTGATATTTAGAAATATTGCTGTCCTTAATATTTGGCAATACTGCTTTATCAAAATGCGTGATGGAATGGCTATAGAATTCTATATACATGTAATTAAGCAGTCATACAAAATGTAGAGTGGTGAACAGTACATGTACATGCATGCCTGTACATGTACCTGCACATGCAAACCTGTGCATGTCCATGTACCTGCACATGCAAACCTGTACATGTCCAATGCAAACCTGTACATGTACATGTACCTGCACATGCAAACCTGTACATGTACGTGTACCTGCACATGCAAACCTGTACATGTACATGTACCTGCACATGCAAACCTGTACATGTCCATGTACCTGCACATGCAAACCTGTGCATGTCCATGTACCTGCACACGCAAACCTGTACATGTACATGTACCTGCACATGCAAACCTGTACATGTACATGTAAATGTTGAGTAAGTGTAAAGAGAAACATTATACACAAAACGACCCCATTCTGGTTGTGTGGAAATATTTTAAAGACATCGGTACATTAAATTCAGCCATTTCTTCCTTTCAAATACCCAAAAAGAATTTCAGGTTTCTTTAACATGATTTTTAAAAAGATTTTTACAAAGTTTTTTTAAAGTAATTTAAATCATGATTTAAATCAATACTTTAAATCATTTGATTTAAATCAAACGTTGTTGGTTACCGCCATATTGCTAAACCAGGATTTTCCAGATTTTGAAAGAGACTGTTTGATAAATCCCCAAAATAGGAAAATCTCGATGAAAAAAATCCTGAAATCAGGAAGAATCCTGATGACAAAAAAAGAAATCAGGACAAATACTGACAAATCTCACCCCTGTTTGAATGTAATGGGTAGAATTGGTCATGAAAAGGTTTCTGGGGAGAATGGATCATTTGTAAAAAGAACATTTCCTTCAACTGCAACACCCCAAATCACTAAATCATGAAAATTTGGACAGAGGTTAAGAACAAATGACACTGTTAAACTTTCACTCTGACATGTGAATACCAGCGCTCTATCCCTTGAGCTTCACAAAGAAAAAAAACCAATAAAATCCTGAGACAGGTAGCTTCCAATTTAATGCGAACTTTATGTCAGATTTAGTTGTGTAATTACAGGACATGCACACAAAAAAGCTTAGCAGTGCCATCAAAAATTTACCCTTGTGCTATAACCATTTACATGTACCTCACTATTCTTTGAACTTGTTAAGCCATCCTTACTCTATTTGTTTAACTTATGTGGTACTCAAGGTACGTCTTCCAAAATTTCTGAACATTTCTGCAAAATTTCAAAAGAAACTTCCTTAATGTGAGCATCACTGGAGTCCATACTCATGGACAGCAATACTGGTGTGAGTGGGACACTGCTGTGGTTGACAGCACTCTATATTAGTTTGAGTTCCTTATCTCTTGACTGGTCTTGAGCCCCCGGGGACTTGAGCTAGACAGAGAAATCTATGCATTGTAAGAGAAACCTTACTGATTTCGCCGGGATGGACCTCCACTTCCAGAGTTTGGCATTCCAAGTAGCATTCTGGTGGGGGTTCCAAGGTCCACCTCTTGTGACCTTTGACCTGTGCTTGCCAAGATGGTAGCTCCACGTCATCAATCTGTGGTGTAAGATAGACCAAATAGGGAAAACAAAGAGGTGCTAACATAGTAATGGGAGCCTTATGAAATGTTTGGTGGCAGCAAACATACCGGCCCTATGTGACCAGTCCACTATTCTTTGGTTATGTGCAAGCTCAAACTGACACATGTGACCAGGTACACTGTAATCAGGAATATGTCGCTGAGGTCATTTTACATAATGGCCGAGTAAAGTGGGGATGTGGGTAAAAATGTTGAAAAAAATCGAAGTGGTGGTTTCTGTATATTTTGGAAGTGTATTAAAAGGTACTACCAACATACTTGTAATATGTACCTCTTTAAAGCTTATGAAATTCTCCTTCTGACCACGTACAAACAAAAAGTCAATTTGAGACTCATTCCTGATTTCGTTGGGTTGGGTCACATAGAACAGCGGACCAGTGATGTGGACTGGTATGTTTACCATCACCAAGCATCCCATTATAAAGTTGAGCAAAGAAACTTGTACACCACATTTCCAGGAAACAAGCCAATGGCAATATGGTGTGCAGATGAACAGGCTTCATGGCTTCCCACTAGCACACCGGAACACAGGTATTGACTAATGGGGAACCAACAACATAGGGCCGGGCAGCTCAGCTACCAGAGCACCAATGGGATGTTTTAAAGATGGCAGGTTTGAATCCCATTCCAGTCAATTTCTTTGTTGTAATTTTTTTTTATCTTTGTAATTGACTTGTAATACACACAGGATGAAATAATTATAATAACGACGGCATAGTCTTGTCAGCACAGGGACACAAAATGATAAAAATGACATGCACAAATTGATACTGGTGCTTCAAGACAATAACCAGTCATAAATTAGTATCACTTTGGAGACAGGGTAAATGACAGTAAATCTAAAAAAAAAAGACATTATATAGTCAAACCTCATTAATAAGAGCATTGTTATCACAACATTCTGCTTATAACGTGGAATTTTTATTTTTCATCCACCTGTTCATCATTGTTTCAATTTGTGATCATACAAGGTTCCTGTTAAAACAAAATACTCTGGGAAGTCAGAAGGACCTCTTATTAATGAGGTTCTACTGTATAACACGGGCGACTTATAAAGGATTCCAATAACGGAAGGAATGTATTTTCAGGATGGAGAGTATTTTCACGTTGCAGTTTGCAAGAAATCATGAAGTTAAAACATGCTCCACATTTGGTTTTGATTCCTAAAGAAACTACTGTTCTGCAGATATGCAACTTATAACAATGTGCAACTGATAAAAACACAGTCACAATCCACCCCAACTTGAAGCACTCCCTCATCGGCAAAAGAGAGACAGGTTGGTGAGATTCTTTCATCTGGGCGCCCAGTACACACTCTTGAAGACTGTGTGTCAACAGAAATTCGTTGTGCATGCACAGCGAGTGCCACGGCAAACATATTTGAACCTGTGCACCCACACGGTGAGTTACCACTGAAGGATCATATCCTGCTACATGTACATAAAAGTGAACCATCTCATATTCCTATACAGAGTGGATACTAGTTCACTGGCGGCGGAAGGGGGGAGGGCAGGGGAGCCAACGGCCCCCCCATACTTTTGACCGGAGGGGTATCCCCCCCCTTTTTGCAGGTCCTATAATAGGGTGGGGCCCAATGGATTGGTCTATTTATGGCTGATACCCGATAATCTCACAACTGCCTCCCCCCAACTTTGAAAATCATTCCAAAGCTATTGTACTGGTTCATTTTTTCTGGCTTTGTCTGAAAGTTATGACTGTGGCTGGCAATAACAAGTGCCCCTATGGGAAGTCATTGGCCAGCGGCTGTGGCCACTTCTCACAGAGAAGTGTATTACTCCTAGCCACGGTCACCTGATATGGGATGCGCCCCTTACATGCATGTGCGCCCCATAGCCAGGGCTGCCCATGAAGATCCAGTCAGTCTTGCTGGATTCGGATTCTGGTGGCAGGAAGTACGGCCGGTGGTAGTGCTGGCGAAGGGTATTGGCTGCTGTGGAATCGCAGTTACTCCTTGAAATGGAGAGACAACATATCGATAGGTTAATTTAGCAAGTGATGAATGGAAGGGAGAAGATATGCAGATATAATTTGTCCCTCAGGCATTCATATAAATTAGTGAGAAATATGAAGTGAGAAAAAATCTGTACATAGAAGTTAATTACACAAGTGAGCCATTTAACACACTGCAGAATGCTGACCGGTTTTTGTTTGAAACTGCTTTCAGATAGCCAAAATCGACATGTTTCACTACAGAAGAAACAGTAACTACACTTGAGATGCAACCTTACCCCTTGGTCAAATGAACAGGCCATTTGCAGTTTTACTTATCTTCAAATGCAACCTAGCAAGGGTTCATTCAAAGTAGATTAACCACTTGTCGCTGGGTGGTTTGAAAAATGCAGTGCACATAATCAGGACTTTTTCAAGATTTTCAGTTTTCAAAATTCTTCAAAAATTCATCATTTCAATTAATGGACGTGTACACCCCCACGAATTACTGTCTGGTGCCACTCTGGTCCGACAGACAAAACCTATTGACGCCCGGGTATTTCAGCCAGGCCTGCAGCCTTGTAAAAAGAGCCCAGATTGTGCGGTGTTATGTAACTTTCTTTTGTTCACGAACCTGGCACAGTGCGCTGCTGACCTCTTTTAAATAGGGGCCAGATTAGCATGCAGGGGTGCTGTGTAGCTCATCGCTGCAGTGGTGGAGCGCATTTGTCCCCAGTGGTAATCAAAATGCCCCAAACCGTGGTGTACTGTTTCAAAACAAGGCTAGATTATCTCCACTATTGAGAGTGAAAAAATGTCAGTAATGCCCAGCAGCCTGGTCTTTTGTTCCGAGTACCGTCTTTTATTACAAGGCCCAGTTCCCTTTGTCCAATTTCGGAGACCCCGGCCATGTGTATATAAAACACACGGTGCCAGAAACCGGGCTCCCCGGCAGGAAGTGTTTAAACTGCATGCAAATGTCCATTTGCAATAGCAAGTTTATTTTGTGACTGCCCTGAATGGTTAGATCTCATGGTCATCAGTCTGTTAGGTGTTAAGTAAGATTTTACTCAAATCAAAAAGGGATTTTTCTTTTCTCAGACATACCATCCGATGTACCAAGGAGCAGAACCATCTGATAAATTCGCTCTCTCTGGTGCCATCTCAAGAACTTCCTTCAGGCTGTCAAAATTTGTTCTATACGGGAAGAACTGGCAGTCGGGAGAGTTACTTTCAAGCACAGGGCTCTTGTCACTGTAAATCTCCTTGAAGAAATCAAAACTGAGGACCTGTAGTGCCGTCCACTGTTCCATTCCATCCGTGACCACAACTGGCCTTGCTGTGTAGGCATACAGTCGCTCAAACTCTTCCTGCGTCAGGCCAGACAGCTTCTTGATCTCTTCGACATCCCGGCAGATGCTGCAGTTCACCGGCGGCCGGAACAGGTCTTGGAGTGTTTCTGGCACAGCCATCAGGCATGTCTCAGTGTCCATGTTGGCATCCATGACCCTTTCCATCCAGACCTGGCTGAGGCTCCGGTGGACTTGCTCCAAGCGGGGGTCTTCGAGAAAATTGCTGCCCACCACAAGCAGCATGATGGCAATGTAGGCCAGGACTAATGCCAGGACCACTGCCCAGAAGAATCCCAAAGTGACAATCCTGACGATCCTGGAGGTTGACTTGGATTGGCTAAGGGTCTGCAGTTTCTTAAATGACGGCAGTTGGGTTAACTGGTCCCCTGCTGTACCAAGTTCTTGCAGCCGCTGATGAATCTCTGTAAATCTCTTGCGTACATCCATCTCTAAGTTTGCAAGGGATACTGTCACTGGTAGTAATGGCTCTTGTTCTGCATTTAAATTAATTGTAGCTGATTGGAGTCAAGCTTTCTCACTTTCACATAATTACAAAGATCAATATGGCTAAGCATGGCACAGAAAACTGCAATAATTAGTAAATATAAGAAAAAGAAAGTTGTAACGACATGGTCCCTTCTCAGCTTTAATTTGAGACTAACAAGCCAGCACTAGCACATACTGCCTTCTAAGTTTTATCAAGGATCACTCAACGTTGTCCAACATCAGTCAAGCTATGGCCAAACTATCCCTTAAACTATGAGGCTCATCAATCTGCACCTCAGAGAGGCAGAACAATGAGCCCTGTACAGTTCAGGAGGTAGTCTGGCCAAGCAAAAGTTCTCTCTTGATGCTGCTGTCATCCATGATGCTGTGACAGCTCCTTCCCCAATTCCTCCAAGTCTGTGTGAATGTCTGGGCACCTCTATGGTCTAAGTTTACTTACATTTTTCAAGGCCCTCAGTAAAAATTAAGGTGCTACTTCAAAAGTGGCTATCCTGAATTTTGTCATTTTTGAACATTTTAATAAAGTGGGGCAGCCTGAGAGACTTGACTAGCTGTCAGTTCAAGTAACTAGGACTCTATAAATTGCCTTTGGGGGCAACAATACAGTTTGAGTGACCTAATATACTGGCAGGCCAAAAAATTCTCCATTCCCCCCCCAAAAAAAGTGCACAATGCCCACTACGGCTGAGACAATTTGAATAATTCAGTATTTGAATGTTCGACCTTCAATTTGATCGAATATCTGAATATTCGGTCGTACTGACCAGCAGATTGTTGAGGAACAAACCTTATACAAAATCAGTTGCAATAACACACATAATTGTACATTATGATCAATATAATAGCTTCTCACATCTAGCAGTATCTCCAGCCATGATTTAGCAAAATTTAAGAGATGAACAAGACTTACAGCCCTGTCGAAACTGTCTATTGCCTTTGAATTGTTTAATGAATAATTTACTTTTTAAATCATTGTAAGATTTCTGATGCTTTTCATTTGAATCTGCTGGAAACAAGCCTTCATCTAGTGCATTTTCTCTCATTTAAAACAAAAGAAAATTTCCCCTTCCATTTCATAAACTTTGTATTCAAATATTCAAATTCGAAAAATAATATTTCAATATTCAACAATCGATCAAATATTCAGTTATTCAGATATTCAGAACAGCCCCACTGCCCACCAACATTTCAAATTGTTTCACCAGACCCTATCCTGCTGAAAATATGGTCATCTTTACAAAGAAAAGAATCTGAATGGTTGAGGTACATGTACATGTAATTCAGTTTGCTTAAGGCTGACAAAATTAAATGCTTGTTTATCATCACCGTCCATCCAATCCCCCCCCATCTCTTTTTGGGGGATATTTGATATTTTGTGGTACTCTGTGCCACAAAAAATGGTCTAGTGTCTTTCACTGTGTTGCAGCAGTAGTCTTGCACTGCACACTACGGTTGCACATTGGTTACGCTTCAAGGTCATAGTGTGAACTGTGTCTGACCTTTGTGAGCCCCTGGACATTTTTCTCAATAGCAATAGCATCGCAGTGCAAATATCAAATATGAAAGGCCCTCCCTGCTGAAAAATTTGTCTTTAGGTGATGATGCACTTTATTAATTTTGATCAACGCAAACTGAAGTAGTGAGAAATTTCCCGTTCAAATCTGTTAATCTTAAGTATAAGATATTAGTTGTCAGGACAACTGAGAGAGGAATATTATCTTAAGCATGTTGGATTTGGTCAGTTGGAATGATCAGTTGATCTAATAGCAAGGATGGGTTACCCTATCAATGCGATAGTTATCACATTTCCTGAGCAAAATAAATATTGGTCGCTCACCTTCCGGAATTATCCTGTCCTTGCTGATGTTTGACTCCTACTTTCACTTTGATTTAGAAGATTTTGTTTGTGGTTCAATTTCTTTTCCTCTACGGTGGCTCAGAAAATTTGTGTGCATAACATATGCAAGCAGACATGGAGTCTCTATTGGCCTCAAGCTGGACCAAGGGAAGGTGCCATTTTCTCAGCAGAAGCGCTTTTAGTAGAAACTGAAATTTGCTGGTTCATGAACAACTACGAAACGTACGTGTCACAGTTGCATCGCTACAAGGCATTCTTTTCAACAGATGAGGGGGTGCTTCTGCTTGAGGCGGATTGACGCAGTATCAAGAAATGCTTCCTACATAAGCCTTTAAAGCACTTTTTTTATGAATAAAGATACACATAGAAAGAATGGATATTGCTCCGTTTTCCAGTCTTCTGCTTATTAAAAGATACTGTTCGTTAAGAGAATGAGATCTGCGTCACCTAACACTTAATCGGGCAATCTACATCATACATGTTGTCAGTTGCACCACAAAGTGACGTAATGTGGATAGTTGCTCCACCACGAAGTGTGTACAAAGTCTATGAATGGTACATCATTTCATGGTGCACTAAAACTATCCTATATGTCACTTCGTAGTGAAACCGACAATGTAAATGTATCATCCACAAGCACTGTGGCGCATACACATGCACGATTGACCATGACAAAACACCACCGAACCGAAATCCATGGTGGTCTTGGTAATTGCTTAATCACAGATTATAAATAACTAGGCCTATCCCACAATCCACCTCCAGCAAACCCTGGAGTTTCTGGTTCCTCGTCTGCCGCGCTCCTATCCTATAACAGAGTACCCCCAATTTCCCCTGACTCAACTGTCTGACAGGGGTTCGTCGTCTCCCGCGTTATACCAGTACATGCTAGGCTAGTCCCACGGGCTGTAGTGGCTCTCTTTTACACAGATAAGACTCTTTTAAGAGACAGATTGTAAAAGCGAGCCACTACAGCCCTATTTGTGGGGCTAATGCTAGGCCTACAGGCCTAGGCTATATATACACGGGGAGGGGGGCAGCTGCCGACAACAAATAGTTCTGCCTACAATTTAGTACAAGCAATCATGACGAGATCAATGATAGTCCAACAGTACATGTAGATAGGACCATGGAGGTAGAATCACACCTCCATGATTGGACTTACATGATGTAGAAACGCACACACGTCTTTAACCGCAGCTGGGAAGACACTTTCAGCGCCTCGATGACTTGATCCTCATTGATGCTGCGTCGCCAGCAGGTCAGTAGGCCTACCACTAAATGACTCTCAGTTTCCGCATCATTTGCGAAAGGGTACGGGTCCGGTCTCACGGTGGCTTTGTAGCACGCCGCCACGCGTCACCTGCTCGTGTGCTCGGAGGATGCCCAGTGTCATCAATGTAGCTTCTAATTTGGTGTGTAGTTCTTTCTCCCTGGACTTGAAGTTGCTCAGCATCTCAATCATGTCAATTAATAACCTTCAAATTCAGAAAATATTGACCCGAAAATCTTAAAAGAATAATATCATTTGAATAATTTAAGGGTCTTAAAATTTTATCAACTCCAACTACATGTAGATAAAATCGGCCCGGGGCCTCGGATTCCCAAACGTGACGCGCTTTTTGAAGATCATCGAACTCAGGGATTTTCTTGTTGAAATAAAAAGGAAAAAAAAGAGTGATTAACCGTGACCTATTATTTACAATATACTTTCACTGTTTCGTGTTTTCCTAGTAATTGTTTACTTTCTTTTAGGCAACTTTTGAAAAAGGTTCTTTGGAATCTTCTTTCGGTGAACCAATGGTGATGCGTAAACCATGGAGGAAGTGGGAAAAAGATTTAATTAAAACCGGAATGACATAGCGACCCCGTCAAGATTAAGAAAGGCAGAGATACGTGGAATAAAAAAAAATTACGTCCGGTGCAGTTTGTTTTCACTGTTGAAATAATCAGGGAAAAATAAAAAATAAGTGCGCCATACATTATGTATAGGACGCGCCATGCCCTCACTCAATGGAGCTATGGTGTACTTTTTACGACACACATTTCTCTCTCTCCCCCGAGCCTCCCTCCAGGCGACGCAACTACACGACACGACGGGTCAAACCGTCGCCTTCTTGCCATTACTTTTGTACAAGCGTCGCATCGTGCGTCGTGCCGTCGCCCGTCGCGCCGTCTGGTTGCGTCGCCTGGAGGGAGGCAAGAGAGAGAGAGAGAGAGAGAGAGAGAGAGAGAGAGAGAGAGAGAGAGAGAGAGAGAGAGAGAGAGAGAGAGAGAGAGAGAGAGAGAGAGAGAGAGAGAGAGAGAGAGAGAGAGAATTGGCTGTCGTAAATAGTACACCATAAAATAGTACACCATATGCGCATGCAGTAGCCTAGCCGTGCGCGCGGTTCGTCGTGTAGTCTTTCTTCGTGCGTTGGTTTTAAACTACTCTCCTCCAGCCAGCTCCTTAAGCGACTATCCATTTCGCCGCGTCCGCCTTGATCAAAGGCTAATCACGAACCGGATCAGCCATTCAAAATGGCGGCGTCCACGACGAATGCACGAGACAGTCAGATCGTCGCTGCGTAGTTGATTAAGACGCTCCAACAATACACTGTAGAGGGAGTAATTATGTTTCGAAGAATTTACGGACGCTTGGTAGGTGGATTCCTTTGCAAGTTTCATCGTTTAGCCTGGGCATTTAGCTTACCATGCCTACCTGACATGCCTGCTGAGCAGGATCCGTCATGTCCCTCAAGTCCGTGTGCTTGATTGCAAAGGCCAAAGCGCGTGGCCAAGTTGTCATTTGTTACGGCGCGCGGCTCAAGACCCGGAGACCATGGAGAAATAAGAACAGACCCAGGCTCTAAACCTGCAGCAGGATATTGAGGAGTTATCTCCCCCCGGGAAGGTTGCAAGACTATCCTTTTATCATTTCAAATTAGGCCTAGGCCTAATTCCTGCAGAGTGACACTAAAAAAAAAGTGAGGCCCACTGGCACTGACAATTATTACAGTGCCAGATGTTAAATTTTCTTTTTTTGTGGTTTGTCACGTTTGAGTGTGGGCTTGGCATTACAAATTTCCAGTACTAGGCCTACGAATATTGCCTTTTTTAACATTTCGACATAAGTCTACATTACTGAGCGTGTTCAAATTTTAAACGAAATGATTTATCGAGTCCTAGTTTCTCAGACTAATCTTGGAGGATATTTGTTCAAGGAATAAAATTGCACTTGGTAGGAGTTCTATCTTGCAAATACAAATTCATAATTGCACTGTTCGATAACAAACACTTTTACTCAAAAGCAGGGAAGGAGTTCCATGTAAGAACAACACTAAGTTTCCCTTAAAATGTTACAACAGTCATCAGAAGGTGAAAACATGTCCTTAAAAGTGAACTTTAGCTAAGAAAATTAGCATTTACTTAGCAGACACTTTTCCAGACAAGTCCCATCTAGGTTTATGCACAAGTTTTGTCCATGGAACTCTTTCCAAAAGCAGTGTCGAACACTTTGCCAATTTCCCACCCACCACTTCGCTAATTTTGCCACTTTGCCCATTTGCCACATGGCCCACAGGCCACTTTGCCCACGCATCACTTCACCCACAGTCTTTGCCAAAATTGAATAGAGAGAGACACATTAAAAACACTACCCAACTCCTGAATCCACCCTGAATGCCAAGAAAGATATGAAGGTCATATAGCATTTAAAGGATATAGTGCATTTAGAAAATGTCAGTATAAACCAATGCATAGCTGAAAGTGGGCTGGGCACACATTAGCAAGAACAGCATGCAGTGGCTGGGAATACGAGCCACTCCTGTGACAACATACAGTACATCCCGAATTTTGAAAATCCCCAAAATGACGTGAAATGATAAAAAACCTTAGAAATATTTCATTGAGTTTACAAAAAAAGAGTCGTCTTCTTGTATCTATGTATTTCCCATTTTTATGAGGTCTCAGTGCACGCTGTTGCAAAATTTCAGTGTTGTAACGGAAACCATGCTTTGGAAAAAGCTTTTAGTGTGTCTGAGTCCTGATGTTTGGATTATTGTATCCGAAGTATTGGTTACAATACACCTGTTAAAAGGATGCGGAGATTTGTCGGTTAATTACAGAATGGCTTGCTTGTGAAATTAGGGCATGCATTATTACCACGCGAAATGTGTTGGCGAAGTGGCATGTGGGCAAAGTGGCACATGGGCGAAGTGGCTGTGGGCAAAGTGACTATAAAATCTCAAAAGTGGGGTTGCAACCACCGTACAATGTAAATCCTGAAAGGAATATACCAAAATGCCCGCCAGTGGCATAACTAAGGAGGGCCATGGGGGACACTGGTTGCGACCTGCTGGAGGCCTGAGCCCCCATGGTCCCCCTTTGATTAAATAGTACCAGAACCAACTGTGATACGTCAGAGATCATACGTTTCACCCCTACCATTTAGATCTTACTAGCACCTCGAGCACAACTGGTTCAAGAAATCATAGAGAAACACTGAACGCATACACAAACAGGGGTCTAAGAAGTCGGCATTTGGTGTATACATACTTACAGACAGACCCAGTCACTAATATGTGTAAGCCAATGAGTCATAACCATGCACTATTTGTGTCTTTTGCTATTTAGAATTTGATGTCAAGATGGCGAGGCCTGTCAGATAATTTGACATTAACCGAGGGAGAGCAAAAACTGAAGGGTATTCTGGAAGCAAGGTTTCCTAAAGCTACACTGATCCAAGTTCAAGACATATCAGGTAGAGTGAAAAAAGGATATCAAAAACCTAAAAGATGGACTCAGATTATTATCTTGGTTCTGACCTTTGTGGTCTGATGCAATTTACTGTTTATTGGAAATTCTGGTTGAATCTGTGGGGTCCATCTTTGTTAGCTGTCATAATTGAAGCAGAAGCTACATACTTTCATTTCGCAAAGGCACACATGAATCAAGGTTGATTAAAAAGAAAAAATATGGAACACCCCTACTTTGGTTTAAAATGTTTTAAAAGTATTCTTTGTTGGCCACGATTTTTGGTCACTTACATGTACATGTAAGCACTCAGTTCATTCAAGTTGTTCATGACTTGCTCTAAACATGTATACTTCGCAATAGTTATTACTGTCAAAAAAAATCAGAGGACTTGAGTTCCCACCCTTGGTCTTTTATATCATATGAGCAGTTTAAAGAGAAACACTTATAAATGCCTGTCTCTTTACTTTTAAGCCATTATTGTTATGCAAAAGCTGTAGAGAGCCATTTTATTTGTAGCTTGCATTGGCAATTTAGCTGTCAGATTTCGTGGTTTTCGTGGTTGTTCTGCCTCCAATGATTGTAGTACATGTATTATTGTGCACTTTGTATAGATTCCAGGTACTACAAACAGGTTTTTTTCATCCTGGAAATCAATCAATGAAGCTGTGACCCAAAGTGGAAAGTCCCTGAATAATTCTGTCAAGGAAGTGTCTCAGGGAGTCACGAGGCACTGTGCCATTTTTGAACACAACTATATGTACAAATAATAATTGTTTAAAAAAAAAGTATAAGTGGGCAGCATTATGGGCGGGAGTGGCATGAGATGGAGGACAATGGAGGTGTCTGGGGGGGGTTCATCCAGCAATGAATGAACTTACATGTAACCTCACTGACTGACTTGAATAACATTCTGGAGAAGGCTTGCTTTTTGGGGAGGAGAGAGGAAGCAATAGTCAAACAATCAATGATTAATATTGTCAGGATTTAAATCTTTTATTTCCTCACGGAACAGCAGCTTAATAGCATCTGATGGAACCATCCCTTGTTTAACAGCGTGTCAGGAGTTCTCGTTGTCTTTTGGTGGTTGCTGTTTTTGCCATGACTCATTTGGTGAGAATATTGTTGATCTTGTCTCTGAACTACATGTATGTGTAGGTGGATGTGGGGCAATGTACCAGGTCAACATTGAATCGGACGACTTTGCAGGCAAGAGAACCCTACAGCAGCACCGCATGGTCACCCAGGTCTGCCTTTTTTCATTTCAATTTCACTGTTCTGTTTCTCCCTAATTCTTCAGTTAATAAAAACCTGTGTCGCAGATTAGTGCTATTTTTCTGAATGGTTTGTAAAGGTTCCACTTACAGGTGTATGTAAATTTCTTCCTTTTGGGTGGTTTTCCTTTAACTCTTTCTAGTGACATTTCCTGGGATTTCGTTTGATTTTACATATTCATTGTATGTTTTTAAAGCTGTAACATGGCATATGTGAGATAGGGGTGACAGAAAGAGGCAGAATACAAAGCTTAGTATTTGAAAACTGGGTGCCGTGATTGGTGTTCTAGTGTGAGAATCTTATTCTAGGTGAATAATCACTGAGAGTTTACTCAAAAAAATGTGCCTGTCATTTGGTGATGGAAATCATCATTATCTGACATGGTTTAGTGAGCTACTAGGCCCTGGTTGGTTACAAATGACAACCACAAATATTACACCAGGATGTAAAATTTGTAATTTTTAAAGTGTTGTGATAGTGCCTTGGGCTTTATCAGAAACTGAGTTCACACTTGGCGTGCACTGCATTGTGTGGGAGATCTATTGATATATCCATTAAAGGCTCACCACACCTGGTTTAGCATGATCACATGCATTGTTGAGTTCTTATGTGGGTTTTTCCCTCTCGTTTTCTATTATCAGCTAACTGTATCCCTACATCAGGTGACTGCCCCTCATTGACCAATCAGAGGCCAGCAAAGTTACATAGGTGTTCTAGAAGGAAATAATACCGTCCTCGTTTTGTTGATATTAACTGTTTACTTTCCTATCAGTAGTTACACATACATGTACATGTACTTTCCCACAATTGATATATAACATCAATACAGAGAGCAAACCGATTCCTCTTTTGGTATTATTTCACACCGTACTGATTCATTTTCGGTACAGCTATTTGTCTTTTTTTAAGAGTAATGTTTCAATGACAAAAGGGGATTTCACCCAGACAAGTCTTTGTGAGTCCCTGACTTGTCCCGTTTTAAGCGCATTTCATTGTATTTGTGTTTGTTTAATCACGAGAGGAACCTGCAGCTGGCCCCTTGTGCAACCTGTTTGCATGGACATGTCTCTGTCAACGTTTATCGTCCGTTGAACAAATATTTGCCGAATGTAATTTTTCAAGTGGCGTGTTCCCCCCCCCAAAAAAAAATATTAAAAAATATTTTGCATTTTGTTGTGCTTTGTATTTCCTCAATGCTGACTCACCAGGCATTTTTGACAAGGACCCTTCCTGCATTCTAACATCTTCTAATGTTTAAAGTTCTACTTTGAAGTCATCCATATTCCTCAACCTGATTCTTGCTTTTTTAAGGAATCATTGAAGCGTTTTTAAACAGATACATTTTCATGGTGTGCTTCACTAGATGTGGAATCTTAAAATAATCCATATCTTCATGACCACAAAAGGCCAAAAAAAAACCATGCCTCATATTTAGGTTGTTTCTAGACTTTTCTTATTTTGAGGGTGTAATCCTGAATGTGTGGAGGAAATTTTGGGAAGACTTAAAATTGGAAAAATAGTCTATTGTAGTTTGAATGTACTGCACTCAACTGGTACTTTTAAAGTATTATTTATTTCATGCTTCCAGACTTCTGTATGTTATTTTACATGTTTTTAATCGGTAGTTGAAGAGTGAAAATAAATTCCTACCTACTTACCTAACCAGTTTCCATATGCCATGTTATAGGAAGCAAAACTATTTTTTGAGAGTGGACCTAATCAATTGTGACATTGTCCATCGCCTCCATATTTTCTGCAGCCAGTAGGTGACTCAACTAGTGCCATTAATATTTATGTGAATGACTTTAACTGTTTCATGATGCAATTCACACATACATGTAACTTTCTTATAAAGCACCATGCACGATAAGCATTTCAGGCTCTGGACAAAAAATCTGGCTGGCACCCCCTGAATCATTGAGATGTCTTTGAATAGTTATCAAATGATCAAAGTGGTCGTTTCCATGAAACTTAACCACTTTAGTTGATGTGGCACTTTAGTACCCATCTACATGTACAACAGGGTTTCATTCTTTTTTTAATGCATTACTTCCTTATTATTTTTTTTCCTCCAGGTATTAGCCGAAGAAGTGAAGCAGATGCATGGGTTGAGAATTTCCACCTCCGTCCCAGAAAAGAATGATGCAAGTACCAGGTGATAATATAAAAAGCCTGTAAGTGGTTTCCTGAAAGAAATATCCCGGGAAGTGTGTGGGGAAAATATTAACCTCAACAGGCATGCACGGATGTTTATGTGGTCCTGATGGAAAGGATACTGTGTTTTGGAATTGGCATCGTTTGGTACTAACTGCCTTCAAATGTGCTAATGTTACAATATGTGAACGTGGAAAACAAGTTTACACTTCTCATATTTGTCATTTTTTCTTTTTTTTATACTAAGGATTTCTGGTAGAGTCAGCCTAGACAAACACTGCATCAGGTTTTATTTGGAACCAGAGTCATGTTCCTTTGTTTAATGTGAACTGACGACTGGTTTCCATGGTCCTCCCTCAAGGCCCCTTGATAACACCAGCACCTGCTCCATTTACATAAGTGTTCATGCAAACAGGTGTTCATTTCTGGTCAAAGGAAGTCTCAACATTTGATGCAAAATATGGGACAGAGAGACCCCCCCCCTTTGTGATAGTCATTATTTAACCAAACCTCAGGAATTTCTTTTCAGACATCAAAGGGGGATGTGTTAGGTAACAATAGTCTGGAGTGTCTCTAGGGTCTGTCCCATATCTTGCCAGATATAAGTTTCAATGGCTGGTGGTTTGTTTTTCTGGACTGTGGGGTTATGAATTGCACCAGCTGGGTTTAGGTTCAGTTGCCCAGCTGCATTGTGGGTATGAACTCTGGCGAAGGGAGGGGGGTAGCAGGGACCATCCCCAACAAACATTTAAGAAAAAGAATAAATTCTGTAAGAAAGGCCACGAGGGGATTTATTTTATTTCCCTTTCTTCCAAAATCATATAAAAATACCACAAAAGGTAGCCTCACCCCTTTAAAAGACAATCACAAATACCTCAGACGGTTTCCCTATTCAACAAAACAGAACATGAACATATGATAATGACCGCTACATAAAGAACCCTCTGACAGTTTAATCCAACCCTAATGGTCAAGAGTCTGTGTGAAGCGCAGCATGCAGAACTTGCCACACACGCCCCAAGTCCATATATGGAGGTTCTTCTGGATATCTTGTACAAGGAATATACAATAAAATGGACATGGGTGTTTGGGAAAATGAAAGTAAAATTCTTAAACAAAATCATTGGAAATCTGTTATATATTAACTTCTTTTGACTCTGACTAAAAAAAGGTATGTATGAGCAGGGATAAACGTGCATTTAAGACCGGCCAAGCACTTATCAAAGGCTACATGAAATATTCAAATTTTCATGCCCCTCCTTTTTGACTCTCAAAAAAAGTGTGGTTCTGGATTCACCCTTGTGTAGGGATCAACAGGAAATTTTTGTCAACTTAAGTCAGCCCATGGATTTTTTTGCTCCAATCATATCCAGTAGCTGTATATGGGATGTGACGACCGTACTCACTACCTATTAATTTGGAAAGTCCTAAAGCTTAATACAGACTAAAATTAAGTCGCTTGGGTGTCAGTTCCCACTTCGGTTTGAATCATGCATCGCAAATCCTGTTTTGAATGTCATTCCAGTGTATTTATACCATGACTGTCATTTTAGCATTATGTATTCCATGGCATGCCAGTTTGTATGCAGTACTGGTAATTTTTATCCACATCTGTTGAAAAACAGGGAGTTCGCTGTTGAAATTCTGTGACACACCAGTCACGAGTTCTCATCTTTCAAGGTTCCAAGCTCATGGGTATGCGGTTAAAATACATGAGATATGAATGAGAGAAAGACCTTTATTTGGATTAGTCAGAAGAGCCGTGAGGTCCTTCAGCAAACATCACAAATGCATCACAAAAAAGGGCCAAGAAGAACACTCAAATTTATAGCTGAATTTATATTATCCTATTATTTAATTAAAACCAGAAATTCAAAGTTCACCTGAGAGATGTTTTTGTCAGAATCTGATCTACAAAATGTAGTAAAACACATAAAAACCCTGTGTATGTGGTGGAACAAATTTACAGTGTAATGGGTTCTTGTTATTCTTATTATTTACAAACCACCCACCCAGCATTGGGTTCCAAACCAATGGCAGATGGGGGGGTGTGAACGGGTCATTGGCATGTACTAACGGAACATGCTATCCTAAATGACAGTGGAATGGGGAAATCAGGTTTGCATTTTACCAATTTTTCTGTCTAGTTAGGAAATGAAAACCCGTCTAGCGAAGCTTATAATATGTGGTATTCGGGCTTAGGGTAATAATGGTTGGCACCAGGGAAATCTTTTTTATGTGTACAGGCTTGGCATAGTAGTTCCAGCACCCTCCCCCCCCGCAAAAAAGCACCATTTTCTTGTCTGGCTAAGTGGTTGAATTGACGGAAACAAGTTCCTATGTTGTTGACTGACTAAGTTGGCTGACTTATATGGTGCATGGAAGGAAACGAGAACTTGACTTCCCCAAAAATTCCTATTAAAATTCAGTGAGGCCATTATGAAAGAATTTAGGGGAAGTTTGGCTACTACGGATGGAGTTGTTACTAGAATGTCATTGTTATAGTGGGTGTGGTGGACTGGGCCTTTGATGGAATAACTTCTGAGTGACATAATTACAACGCAGCGATTCCTCATTACGCTACTACAGAGGAAGAAAACTCGCGTAGAATACACGTAGTGTGGTTTTGTTGACGTCAATTGGCCTGTTCGGTCGTGTATCTTTCACTGACAATTTTGTGGAGAGAAATAAACAGGAGTTTTACACCATGACGCAAACAGGCTTTTTTCCCGCTCCCATCCCAATAGCTTCTCAACTCGTTGGTTTCCATCCCAGTTAAAGAGAAACCGTCTAGAGGAGGGACCGTCACTAAGAGTTTGAGGAAGTCATTTTACAGAACGTACGATGTTGTCAACACTGCACTTCTGAACCATTCCAGAATTCGACGACCAACCTTCTGCTTGCAAACACATCAAACTGCTTTCAGGTGTTTCTTTAACCTGCTTTCTTGTTATCTTTAGGTTTTTCTCCGATGGCATGTAGTTTTAACAATCGTTTCGTTAATTTCAGTTTTGTTGCTTATAGTTTCCCCCTCTTTTTATAGGAGAGACTTTGTTTTGTTTTCATGTACATGTACATGACTACGTGGAAGTCTCATTTCAGGATAGACTTACTGGATGAGGAGGTGAGGCCCCATTGACTCCCTTTATGCATCGAGTTTCCTAGCTTACCGTAGAATTTATTTAGATTCAAGTACCAGGCTTTTTTCAGACGCTCCTAAGTACGGGGAATCCCCTCAACCTTCCCTGCGCGATCACAACGATGAGATAGACATCAGAACAAAAGGGCGCCCACGCACGGCACGTGCTATTTACGGATTACACGGAGCGAGGGATTTTCCCACTTGAGTCCCGCTCGAGCGTGAAGTGAAAACGGCATATAAAATCTTGCTCGTATACGCAGTACTTAGTACGGTCGACAGAAGTCGCACTAGTTGTGCGCACACGTATATGTACGTACGAGTACTGTGATGTATAGTAATGGATGACCTGTGGCAGTGGGAAATCCTATAATAGCCAATGAGAGACCCGATCTAAAACTTCATGAGGAAATCAATGGTCAGTCGATCTCAGTAGAATTGCCACACTTAGTGTTGAACTGACAACATCAACGCGGATGTAATCATATTGCACCTCAGTATTCAAATTGTTGTTTTCTGAACACGGTTTTCCCGTCAAGTTCTCAACAATTCTCCAGGGGTTTCACTTTACTCACTTCACCATGGATGCAGACTTGGCAATTGATTTGTTCTGCATCTCCGTCACCGTAAACTTATGCACGGCGTTGTTCTTCGCTTGGCGGGGATTGGCCGGCTGGCTGATCAGAAGGTTCTCTGAAGAGCCGGACGGAACGTGGCGACGGTTACTGTTCGTTCTACAAGACGAGAAACCGTGGTTTCTTGCCAGATTGTAAGTGACAAAATACTGTCCTTTTTAAAATTCAGTTGTCACAGTTCAACGAACGACGTCTTTCAGGTCCGCCAGACAATCTGAAGAGTTTTAATGCCCTAGCTAAAAGCGGTAAAATTGGCAGACAAAAGAATTCAAGTTTGTTTTGAAGGACTGATATGGGAGTGGTTTAGAACATACAGTTTTTCCCGATGTTTGAAACTCTGAAAAGCAATTGGCCCACGTAGCATTTGCCCAGTAAAAATGTTCGGTGGCTCGCTGAGAAAAGAAATGTCAGTAGGTTACAGACTTTAAAATAATTTTAAACTCACTATAAAAAGGTACCGAGAGTTTGAACACATTTCTATAAGCACTTGTTTGTACTACGTTTAAACATGTTTCACCCGCAACATGTTTCAACATTTACATTAAACTTATAGGAATGTGTTTAAAATGCTAAGCGGATTTCACAGAGCGAAATGTGTACACTGGTTAAGCATTACAAATTCAACACATTCCTAAATACGCTTCAGTAAACATGTCAGGTTTGAAAAAGTGGGTGCAAAAATGTGTCTAAACCCTAAACGCCGTTTTTACCTTTTTTTAAAAGAATAGCATACCATAATTGACAATTTTTAAATGTAATGTTACTATTTTTTATTAGATTAATTTCTTCAGAGAAAAAAGACTTTTGCTGACGTAGGCCTATGTGCGAAAGGAAATTTTTTTACAGAAACCATTAGGACTTCAGTAACAAATCAATGATTCTCAAAACTTTTCTCATATTTTTCATGTGTAATTTTTATGCGAACGCTGATGATATTTTTCTGTATATTACCATAAACAGGGGCGGATCCAAGATTTGTTTATTAGGAGTGGGTGAGATATTTATGTTGGGGGGGGGTTATTACATGTAGTTGTAACCTTTGGTGAAGCCATTTCATCTCTTTGTTTTGTCCATAACCGTACACGCAATAAAAGACCCCTACACGGTTTATGCTTTTTTGGGGGGGGTTTCAACGTTTAAACGTATGCCGCCTCCCCCCAAAATGGCAATGGTTTGACCCACCCACCCTCATGCATCTGTGCAAGGTACAGTTCAAGCTTGGGGCTTTCTGTTCCAAGTTGCTTCAAATACGCATTTCCACGGGGAAACTTAAACCGCCAGTGCAGGATGAGATTGGTGTTTTCCAAGGAACCCGGAGGGCTCATGCAGGATAAGAATTCTGCACTGAAATGATTCACCGTCCCGTCGTTGCTAATTCAAAGTCAAACAAATACATGTCTTTCTCTTTTTATCTATCCACGTACTTATTTCAATTTTGGTAATAAAACGGGGCAAGGACAATCGACCAAACCGCAGCAAAAGCACAACTTCGTTTTCAAACACAGTCGTCCGATCACCTAAGACGGCCCGAGTGTTTCGTTGACCCTCACGTAGAATGTTTGTGCAAGGTTAACAGAGTGGATTTTTAAACCAATGTATCCAATTTAATATTTGGAAAAAAATGATCGCGAAAAACTACCAGTATGGTTGCAAAAACAGATTGTAGAAAAAAAGAAATTTTGACGATGACAGTCCATTTAAGGGGTGTTCGTCCGATTATTCCAGGAGGATCCAAACCCCATTCAGACAATGTATACATCCTGAAATGATTATTATAAAAATTCAAAATGGCGGCAGCAGTGTACATCGGGATTTTACACGACTGGTATCCGTCAGAAATATGCACGGGAAGAGCTTTCTTACTTTTAGTTAAATGGGAAAACAAAGAAGTACGTATTTTTACAATTGATGACAATTTAGAAGTGAAAATATGAAGTGTCTGGGGCGTTCTTTCACATCATATGTTTATTTTAGAGTTATACAGACGCGCATTTGAACTGGATTTTTAGTGGCTGGACTCACTGATATGTTGTATCCATGGAGAACCTTTTAAGCTCAAACAAGAGTTCCAACGCTCTGGTGAAAAAAGGAAGTCTCCTGGGGAAAAAAATAATACCCTTTTAAGAAAAAGTGTCAAGTCTTTACGGTCGACCGAGGATCACGCTTGAATTGGCAAGCTCTTCAAGTTGAGCGCCGGGACACCGGGGGATTCGCACGCGGATATACGTCTCCCGGATTGACAATAGCTGACAAAAGTGTTGCAATCAGGGAAATGACGCCATGGTCTGTAATTACCCGGCTGCTTTTAATTCCAGGATGCCGTCACGGATGTGAGCGTTGATATATTACTTTGCATAATAAACTGATTTCTGTAAGCGGGAAATGTGCATAATGTTAACTGTCGTCACACCCAGGACTAGCTGAGCATGCAGTGTTCGCGGAATTTCAGGGGCTAATGTTTGGTTTTTGATGGCCGCTTTTGACGAGACTAAGTGCATTATGAGCTTTCCAGAGTTGTTTTCTAACCTCATTTGGAGAAATGAAAGTGCAGCAAATGATGACGAATACGCAGTCAAATGAAAGCATTATCACTGTTGCGAGAGCCAAATTGGTCTTAAAATAGATTTCGATTTGTGACATTAAAAGCAAGACTCCCCTTCTCGGGGCGTAGCACACAGAAAGAAATTATGAAACATTGAAATGCCCATTCTTACAGTCACCAAAGTTAATTCAAAACGATGCAGAACGAGCAAAATAGGTATCAGCATGTGGCAGGTTAATCAAAATTATGGGTGTTCATGCTCACTCCAAATGTTTCAATTGATCGAGACTCACTTTAACGTTTGGCACGTGGTGCAAACGAGAATCAAAATTGATAACGTGAGTGCCGTGTTGTACTTTTATTTATGGGATTTTTCTTGTTGAAAAACAAAACAAGGTTTTACCCAGCCAATTTTCAACTTTTCCCATTCCATTTGTTTCAAAAGAGATTTCCTGTTATGAACGTTGCATCCGGTTCCAGGAAATACCCATTAAAGTTGCATTAACAGTATTTTCTTAGTAAAATAACTGAATACGCGATTTCACAAAAAAGCGTCAGCAAATTCCATAACTGCTCGCTTCTTAGTGATTTCGCTCCGGAAAGTGTTCGGTGTGTGCAGAATTCGTCCTGTGTTCGTTATTGTGTCCTTTTGAAGATTTGCAGGACCAGCAAATGAAAATGAAAGTGCAAAATCAAAATAAAGTACAAAAGAAAGGCTCCTAGGAAGCAACGTGGAATTGAACGTCACATCACTCACATAGCTTGGCAAAAAAAAATCACATCTGCCGGGAAAACCTGCAATAACCTGGATATAATCCAGTCGATAGAATTTTTAGTAGTATTTTTGATGATCTGGCTCTGTGGGGAGTTGTGACTTGAGTTAATGGTCTTTGTCATGTTTGTTCCCTTTTCAGTTTGTTGATCCTCGTTCAGTCAACAGTCCTTTGTTGGGCGGGTGTTGCTCTTCTACTTCAAGGTGAAGTTCTACAGAAACCGTTCCTCGGACTTGCAGCTTCTGGCCGGGTTTGCTTCGCCATTAACATAGGCTGTTACATGTATGTCCTGGTCCAGGATGCGCTGCTACAGCGCCACCTACCCAACTACTACATCACCTTCATGCATCATTTGGTAGCGGCCGTCGTCTATCTCGTCTTCTTGGAGTTCAGACAGAATGCACTGGGAGGCACGGTGGGGTTATTTTTTGCCGGAGCCGCGCCGTTTTTCGAGACCTCTGACCTGTTGAAGGAGCTACACGTGGAGACGCACCGGCCGGGGCACAGCACCAGCTCCATCTTCAGTGGACTGTCTGCCCTGGTTTTCAGAGTCCTGCTTCCCGCTGGGTTCGTGGCCTATTCGTACGTCGTGGCCTCGCCATTCACCATGGACATCCTGGTCATGTCTTGCTACTTCCTGAGCTTAGTCTTCTTCGGGATGCTGAATGTCTGGTTCGTGTACTCGGCTGTGGACTCGCTCCGCGCTCACTACCGCGCCAAGTCGGCCTGGACGTACATGCGCCCCCTCCAGTCGGGCGAACCGCACGGGCTGGTCGTCAGGCAAGTCCAGGCCAAACGTCCTGCGACCTTGGCCTTCACCACCAAGCGCAACGACCTGAACTTCCTCCCGCCTTGCTCCAACATCAACCTAGCATCGAACTCTCCAACGACCAGGAATGTCACAAACGCTAAAGATTATCACAAGATCGACATAGCGGCATTCTTCAACACTTTCGGCGCATCGCCTCAAAGCCTTGAGTGTCAGTCACCGTCACCGCAAGATAGCACAGCACCAGGAGCCTCGACTCCCGGGCCGAACGAAGCACCAGTCAGCCAAGAACAGAACCATACACTACCAAGCCCAATAACCTGTGAAACAGAACCCGCATTACCCTCGGACATTGAGGCCCACTAGTGAACGCATGTGATGATTTACAGGGAGCATCCCTGTCAACAGGGCCGGCGAAACATATCAGGCCTTCAGAGGCATCCACTTATGAATTGGGCAAACAGTTAATTCTGGATATAAAACGAGCATTTTGAGTCCTCTGTTTCCAATGTTATTAGTCGATACTAAAAGCCCCACTCCGTGGTCATACCCCACTCCCTCCTCGCAGCCAGTACATATGTATAATACTCCTCAAACTGAGTTAATTCTGACTATAATGGACACCGTGAATATTTTGGGCGTTAATTCTCTTGCCTCTTTAGTGCAGAATTCGCACCAGTCCACTTGTATTTTATTTTTAAATAAGATACTGGACGCTTTAGAGCATGGATAGGGTGTATCACGGACGGATGCTCCATACCAAATATTGACTGTGACATCACCCATTTGTGTTTGCTTCCGGTTTCACGCCCTGTGTACCGGGAAAAAGGGCTCAAATAAAATAATAAAGTGGACACATAAAATAATGTCCCATTAATTGCCTTACTCATACATGAAACAAGCATACCTACAATGCCCAAAGGTTGTAAACATTGGCATGAAACAGTAAATTCCAGTGTAAGCGAGCTGATTTTTAAGTATAGCATTCACAAAAATATCTGTGTTTTATTTATAATTTATAACTTTTAAAGTTCTTTTTGTCGATCGTTTATAACAGAGATTTCCCAAACTTGTATAAACGGGTAGTCAGTTAACTCCATGCTTTCCTTAGAAATCAAAGTTAATTTGTTTCTAAAATATAACATCCCTGGTCTAGTAATGAGTGGAGGAATTAATTACACAATTAACAGTGAAAAGACATCGTTCAGTAATCACATGTTGCGACTCACTTACTTTTGCATCAAACCCATTTGGAAATTTATTGTTCTTTATGCCTGTTGAATGTTGACGGTCCTGAGAAAACGATGTTCCCATCCTAATTACTGACAATCTACAGTTGTCTTTCTGGATGACAGAATATCTGGCATTATTCTAACTTTTAGTGCTTATCTTGTTGCAATTTAATAGAGCTGCAGAGGCAGAAGATGTTGCTAAACAACTTTATGCCCGGAGCAAAGAAAATAAAAAAACAAAACAAAAAAGTGTAGCATTTGGCTGGTGACCAGATCGTACTACAACATCCTCTGTGCTCAGTAAAATCCGTACTTAGGAGGTCCATTATAGTGCATCGTATGTCAGATGGCAAGCCGAGAATGAGGACCGGTGTAGAAGTTAGAACACTGCATTTGTGCATAGAGAATCTGGGTCAGATGCATTGCAAGGTCGCTGAGACAAATTTCGTCTCAATGCACACAAGCTCTAAATGTCTTTGGAACAATACCCAGCAACGTCCACTGTGTACAATGCCTGTTCAATATCACAGTAGTTCTAATACCCATTTCTTTCCTTTCAGTCTGTGCAAATCAGGAAACAATATCAAAGAGCTGCTAAGCACAGAATTGTGTGAAGCACAGAAAATGCAGATTACCAGCCAAGCGCCATCTAAATTATGTTACTTGGGACTGGTTCTCCTCTCATTTTTGCTCAGCACAGAAATCTCTGCTCAGCAACTCCTTGAAATTGGGGCCTGGTCTGGATTCCAAAATCCAGGCTATGCAATTAAATAGTCTAAATGTGACCAAACCTAACAAAATGAGTCATGAGTCTTCTGAGTAACTTTTAAGTGAAAGGTCTTGAAGAGAATCCCTGTACTGTATAAATCAATGAGAACCCTCAACATTTTTCACGCATATATTGTCTATTTTCAACAGGATGCCAAAATGGTTGATACATCAATACAAAGCCCTCATTTTGCTCATCCTCACACGAAAACACAATACGGGCGATTCACAATAGTACACCTCCAAGAGTTTGCAACGTGTTGGCCTATCACGTGCGAAATCTGTCCACATTTTCCAAACGCGCATTGGGTCCACAGATTTTGCGCACTGTGATTGGCCAATGCATTGCAAACTCTTGGAGGCGCAGTATTGTAAAACGCCCGCATTACCAAACTTATGGCCTTAAGATTCATTTTGTTAAATCTGGCCATAAATAGTTCTGAAATATTTTGTCACTATATGTATAAAAATCAAGAAGTTACTGTACAAGGAACAAGATAGATCTACCTTTTACATTGATCTACCTACAATGAAGGAGAGAACAATTTTAATCTAGGCTTATTTATAAAAGTGTACTGATTGCAATGCAATTGCAGGTTTTAATCATGGAGGTTTGTTCATAAAGACAGGTGGAGGGTTCTATTCAAAATTGCAAGGGAATTTTGATGTCTATAATTTCCTTCAGACCAACTGAAAGATTGGATTATTCTTCTGATGTTAATTTGAAGCGTACATGCCTGTATCTTCATGCTGGAATAAATGCAACAGTCAAAGAAGTTTTCAAGATGCCTTTCTAAATTGATTTCTAAAGCAGGTGTCAGGTAATTGATTGGCAAAAAACAGTGGGGTTAAACAGGCAGCCTTCAACTTGTCTGCTCACTACCATGATCAATTGATCAATTGATCATAAACATGTATACACACAAAATAATCAAAATTTAAAAACATCACTCGAGAGTGATCACTTGTAAGAGATCTGCCACAGAAGGTGACATGCTCCGCCGTCAACAGAGTCCCAAACGAGGTGTACAGTGCTCTCTGCAAAAATAACACTGCCGCAAAACTTACCATGGGAAAACACCTTTTCATAGGCAAAGAATATGGGAAAAACAAAATCCACACCTGCAACCAAGCTTTAAAATAACAGTCTCATTTAACATGGCCACAACACAATGCATGTGCTCATTTGTGCCTGAAACATAAAGGGTACATGGATCACTTTTGGCAGAATGTGCACAAAACTGCACGAAGCAAAGTTGTGTCTTTGAGTGGGCCTCTACATTCGGCAAGGGCAATGATCAGTTGGTCTAACTTATCTTTGATAAATGCTGGAACTGGACCTTGTGCACAGGGAACATAATTCACTACAAAACTTGTGATTAAAGGAAAAAAAAAAGTCAAAGGCAGTGAACGCCACAACACCAATATATATCCCAACTGCTCATCCTGTACTGAAATGTATGTAAATTTGATTTGATGAAACACTGCACGCTTATCATTCCATTACTTTGTCACTTTAACTTGATTTAGATAACCACCAGAAAGTTGAACTTTTGCTACAGTACAGACCTTTACAGAAAGTTATTTTGATTATGCTGTCAACTTTTTGAAAATAATATTAGTGCTGGAAATTACTGGCGTTTGAATACAAACAAGAAGCAACAGCACGAGGAGTCCCATTGAAATGAGCCGGGCTAATAATAACTCGAATGTCTAAAATTTCACCTAATTTAGCAAACTAATTTCTAAACTTATAAAGACCTTGATATGGACTGTGGATACAACTACTCGGAACAAAGCCAGTTTGTATTACAGTTTGATGGCAAATCAAACCATCATACTGACATTTTAATGGAGGGCTAATGGCCTTGGGGTTTGGTGAAGTGAACCCAAGATTATGTGGGTAAATCCTGCAGATTAAGGATTGGAGTCAAGCTTGTTGGGGTATAGAGCATGCGTTGCCAAACAAGACACTTTGCCACTTACTGCTTCTTCCTGCCGAGGTTTAACTGAAGTATACAGCTGAGATACTTCTTTTCAAGTTACTGTTGCATAAAAGGCCTGATTACTTGACATTTCTTACAGTAGTTATTGGTTGGACTTTGAAAGCATTTGCTAGACAGGTTGGTTAGATTCACAAACAGTCCTCTGACAATCAAATCTTTTGACAGTGCATTAGCCTTTGCATCATGAGATTGCTGTCGGCTGTTGGTAATGACGCGCCCTGCGTGCTTTCCGCAGGGTATGGAAGATATCATCCTCGTCGTTGCTGGAATCCTCTGAATCCTCGTGAAAGTCGTCGTGTTGCCAATCCCGAAGCCCATCTCGTTTGTACTCCCAGAAACCGTGACTTCCATCCCACTTAAAAAAAAAAACAAACCAATCAATCAAACGTGTGATAGAGCCACCAAATTATGCACTTCTCTTCTTTCATCATCAGAGAACACTGTAAATTCTCCAGCCCTACGAGCACACCATTAACCCACAACGGAATCTGCACTCCAGTCTGAACAGAGGATCACCATTCTTAGTGTCCCTCAGCATGCCATTTTCAACAACTGTTCCTGTCTGTTTACGATTGAATTTCCATGACATGCTGTATCCAAATTTCTATTGCACTGGACTGCACTCGTTCTCTCTCATGCCATGAGAGAAGATTCTCTTCCTAAAAATTTGCTATAATATCCCATTCCCACATTTCGATTTTTTATCACCTCCCTAAAATGGTTAGTTTCCACTGCCCTTTAAATCTGTCAAACAGATTGGATAATTAAAAAATAAAAAGAATCTTCCACTGCATAAATTACAGTCTCTCACCGATGAACTGATGATGTTATTTTCATAAGGATGCCATGAGACGTCGCGGACACATCCTCGATGACCGTCCAGCTTCCTCACAATCTTCCCGGTCAAGACATCATAAACTAGAGAGAGATCAATACTCAAAATTTCAATAAAAAGACACAGCAATAACTCCAAAGTCCCCCTCCACAGGCCTATGCGCTGACGGTATCTCACTTTGTTTACACATACACTTCACTCCTTAGGAAAGGACACATGTGTAATGACGTCATCAATGCACAGGCCTATTTGCTCTGGACAGCAGTCTGGCCAAGTTGTAAAGACATTCACACAAGCAATCAGAAGCCTGTGGGGCTCAAGTGCCAACTTAGTGTGATTTTCTAGCAGCTATTCTTCCAAGCTTTAACAAACCACTGAGAACAATGTAACAAACTTTGCAAAGCCAACTGTTTGATCGTAACGAGATGTAGAGAATGCCTTGTTTTTTGACGCTGACCAATTTTCTCTGTTGACCACTTGTCATCTTTCCATGAAATATTTGTGATGTCTGAGTAAATCTTTTCAAAGAGCAAGTCAGCTCTTCCCAAGTTAACCAGAAACTGTGCATAAGCACTGGACAGGAGCATAGGTAGGACTGAGATGCCACAGGGCCTGCTAAAAAAACCGGAACTTATAATCCTGGCAAATGACATCGAAGCGGGCATCTGAGTATAGTGAGAGGAACGCATAACTACAGCTTGCTCTCCATTACAACCATGTCCAGTTCCACTTTTCGCATTTGATTCGATGGCTTTTAAGTTGTCTGTTCTATTTAAAATTCTACATTTTACCATATTTGACGACATCTGTTGCATGAAGCACATGTATATTATGAAATTTTTAACTCCAAACTGTGCACGGTTACATTGCAGTATGGTTGTAACACAGAACTGGTAGACATTGATCAACAGCCCAGCCCAACACGAGCACGACCATGATGTAGTTGGTTCCTGACTTGTTAGGGACAATATTCCTATTCGTACAACCACTGCGATTGGGAACCACTGACTGACATGATGCATGGTGCAGCGCAGTGCAGCAAGCACAAACTGACTCACACACCCACACGAGGTACATGTTCAGACAGTTCACTGCGCTTTGCAGTACTTGGTACGCATGGTGTGCTGGATCTTCAAGTCATTTTGACGATCATGCAGATGAAGGCAGCCTTGTTTTTAAGGCTACTACAGAGAAAGAGCTGTACACATGCATGCCGTGCACGACTATCACTGACATGGAATAGAGGTGAAAATCAACGCATTCCGTTTGTGTTTTCTTTTCTGGCCTTTTTTTAGAGCCAGAAGGGGAAAACAAGGAATAACTGAATTCTGGGGGTCTACGAAAAGAAATCGGAAATCCTGATAAAAGTGGTCGTTAAATGAAGCGAGCAAATAAAAACATCAGTGATTTTGCTTCAGAGGAAGACAAGAACTTCCAGGATGAAAGCAACGGTCACTTACTGACAACCCCTCCTGTTGCACAACCACAGTAGATGTATTTCTGGAATGAGAGAAAAATGACAATACTCTTGTTACAATCATTTCCTTCAAGCAATTCTTAATTTTGATTAACATTCTTAGTCACTGGCAATTGTTCCCTGGGTTTACTCTACAAAACTATGGACAAATACTATGAGTTGTGCCCTGATTACTAGAGGTCAAGTTCTATTATGTCTCTACTCTCACAAGTCCAGTCACAAGACCAGTCACAAGTCCATGCAAGTCCATCACAAGTCATCCAGTCTCAAGCCCAGTCTTGAGCTTTTCAAGTGAACTCTGTGTAAAGGTATTCCTTTGTTGCTAGTCATCCTGTTGCTTGTGACAGACAAGTGATTGGTCTTGTGATTGGTCTTGTGACTGGTCTTGTGACTGGTCTTGTGACTGGTCTTGTGACTGGTCTTGTGACTGATCTTGTGACTGGACTTGTGATTGACTCAACTGCAGCCCTAGCACTCACCTGGTCAGTTGTGAACATCGGGGAGAAATGACAGCGGATGCAGGTGTGGAGGACACCGTGACCTCGATAGGTCAACAGAGACGTGTCTCCCTTGATGATATTTTTTCTTCTTGCTGTAAGAGGGTCCAAAAAAGGAAAGAAAAGGTTTGACTTTCTGGAAGAATTTGGTCACTCCACAACATGCCACAGCCACATCCTATTCTCAAGTGATCAGACTGTTGAATAAACCAGTTTGCTATTTTTAAGAGCCCAAGGTCATTTGAGAACAAAGCATCTGACGACACGCCAGTTTGAACATGCTCTGTGCCTGCCAGTCAATATACAGCCATACATTCATGTTCTCAAATTACCAGCAATGCACTTCAATTTGAGTTTGCGGTGTCTGAATACTGAACTCCCTCACTGGCGCAATTTCATGCATTGAACAATACAACGTTCAGAGAAAGTATCCGACTGTATACAAATGCTGTCACCATAGTGCTGTTCTCTTTATTTCAGATGTAAAAAGCAACATTCGCTTTAACAAGGCGTATGATGTTTGAATAGATTGCCACCACCCCTTCATGTTTGACGCATTGGTCAAAATGATATTCCATGCTAGCGTCAGCAATAACACACTCGGTAACTTAACACTTCAGTCCTTGAGAACTCCTGGCCAATCAGAATCTCAGACATGGTCATCAACAGTTGGTGACTTAACCAAAGTATTCACAGCTTACAAACTCTAACTTACATCGCCTGGGCACCTGCTGCCAGCGATAGTCCCAGTGCTGACCAGCAACAGCCCTCTTGCAGTTGGCGACTGCCGAGGCAGGAGAGAAGACCCTGAGATCCCACAGCTTGACACTCTGGTCCTTGGAGTTGGTGATGAGGTGTCGTCCATCACCCTGAAATCACAAAAGAATTATCGCCACTTAAGTCCTGTTTGCATTGGACTTGATCATGTAAAAATTATTGCCATGAGCGGGAAAACATTTCACAGTGGTAATTCATTATGATGCAACTGCATTTGGATCATTATCGCCTCACAGCAAGTGTTGAATCAATAATTTACTGTAGCATGCTTTTCAGAATCTCATGAGGGCACCCTGGCTGTGGACTTTGCCTGTGATGAAAATAAATGTATCTGATAAAAAAGTACTCTCTTCTTAGGAATTTTATTGCCAGATACAACTCTCAATGAAACTTCCCTACCACCCTACCTGACATCTGTCCATGACTTGAACAGCTTTGGAACAAGAAATTGCGTCAATACAGAATTTTTAAGGAAATGTAGTCGATAGTGTGCTCTTCTGAAATACGCAACAACCTATAAATCTGATCCATGCTAGAAAAAGAGACAGCATACTGCAGCAAGACATGGCGTTACGTGCACACATGGGTTAACGCACGCCTGGTGAGGGACGTGCTGAACATACATGAGCCATTAATGTTGGAATGTAAGGTTGCCAAGCAGGTGTCTGGCACCCAGATAAAAAATTCCCTCCAAAGTGTCTCTTCCCTCCAGTGAGGGGGTGCTTCAAGTTGGCAAGGACTGACCAAGGTTGACGAAAGACTTTAGTTCATTCATGACATGACAAACAATATCGAATGGAACCAATACGGAATCCAATGTGTGCCCGCCTACCTTGGAGTCCACGCACGTGATCCCGTCCGTGTGCCCCGCCAGCATGCCCACCGGGTCACACTGTGTGTCGCTCAGCATCCTACGGTCCCACACCTTACACAGTCCATCATCCCCGCCGGAGAAGAGGATCTGTGAGGACTCGTCAGCAAACCGGACAGAGTTGATGTCATCTTCATGAGCATCTATCTGTAATGGTGAAGGTAAGAGAGGGCATGAAAGGAGAGAATAACTATGATTTAACTTTTGGAACTAGATACACTATTTAACCCCCCCCCAAAAAAAAGGGGTGCAGATGAAGTATTGCATGCAGAAGATGTACATGTAAACTGTAACTTGTGTTCATAGCCAACAGAAATGACTGAGTACTTTTAACTATGGACAGTGCTTTCTGACTCGGGCAAAGCAGTGTTGTAGTCATATGGGCCGGGTCCGTCACAAGGACTTTCACAAGTAGCAGGACAAACAAATGACGGAGGAATACTTAAGTCACATTTGACCTGAATAGCTTGAGACGTGGCTGAGTGATTTGTGATGGGCTGTGGTGGACTTGCAAGGATTTGCAATGGGCTCAATTACAACACCAAGGTTGGGTGGTTAAGATATCTGTACTGGGATGATGTGGGTTCAAATCCCACCCAAACGAGCTTATGAATGTTTTCCTCACAAACTCTTGAACTGCAGTGAGTGCATAATGCTTCGGAAAAAAAATGTCCATAAGGGTACAATCAGATGCTTGTTGCAAAAATCTAGCAATGGCATTACAGAACTCTAGCATGGGCCACGATTTTAGGAATCAAACATGAGTACTTCAGGTTGACATTTAATTTAAAAAAGAAAGAAATTCAGGCCCTGAGAACTCTTTACTGAATGTGTCTATTACAAAGCTTAAAGTCAAACAAATATTTACCCAAAACATTTCATATCAGAAAACTCACCCTCAAGCTGGTATGAACTGTATGAGTGACATTACACAAGCTGTAACATGGTCTTACCCTCATTGTTTATTTGAGAGTGGACATAAGGTCCTACTCAGCTTAAGACATATCCCAAGCTATGTCTTAAGCTGAGTAGGACCTTATGTATATGTCTTAGGCTGAGTAGGACCTTATGTATATGTTTTAGGCTGAGTAGGACCTTCTGTATATGTCTTAGGCTGAGTAGGACCTTACGTATATGCCATAGGCTGAGTAGGACCTTATGTATATGTCTTAGGCTGAGTAGGACCTTATGTATATGTCTTAGGCTGAGTAGGACCTTATGTATATGTCTTAGGCTGAGTAGGACCTTATGTATATGTCTTAGGCTGAGTAGGACCTTATATCCACTCTCAAATAAACAAACATGGACTTACCCTCATTGTTCGTTTATTGATCTCTCTGTCAAATATGTATAAGAAACCATCATTCGCACTGCCAAGAAAAACAGAGACCAGAAATTGAAAGAGGAGTTAATGTATAATTCACAAAGAGGTAACATAAAACTGGTCATCCAACTTCACAGTTTTTTTAATCTTCATTACCAAAAAATGTTATTATTTATCATTTACATTCATAATGCAAATCTTGTAATTAACACTTTGCATTACTTGATCTAACTTTCATTTCATTTTAAACTGTGGAACTAAAGTTTCTTTCTTGGAAAAGAAAATACTTTCACTGTGTTGAAAGGTAATTACTAGTCCATAACAGCAGACAACATATTTGGCAAAATTAATTGTAAATTTACTAATTCCATGTAGTTTGGTAAGACAGAATTTTCTCAAAACTTAAGTAGCATACCCGGCCAAGATTTCTCTGTTGTTGCTGGAGAATTGTACCGAAAAAGGACAGAAATGGCCATCACCTGGTTCCATGTCCAACGCCACGTGGGTCTGGAAATCTCCTCGCACATTGCATAAGTGAACTGTTTTGAGTTCAAAGATCAAGAGTTGTAAAGTCACTACAAATTGCTTGCTTTAGAAAAAAATAATAATTCATTAAGCAAGAAAAGAGGAAAAAGTTGCAATTCCCTAAACGCATTCCATTCAGATCAATAATTAAGATTATTCTTCAAACACGTCCTTGTTAAATCATGACTCTTTCTTCGCATTGCTTGCTGTTCAAAAAGTTCAAGTTCTCCAGACAAAAGTATTACAATGCTTTGACTTACTGTACTCTGACCAGCTGGAGTAGATGAGGTAATTCCCATCAGGGCTGCAAAAAGAATAGAAAGAAAAGTCTTATCGGCTCAACTGCTTCCAATTAATAGCTGAATATTCTTTTCTAATACTGCTCACCTAAGAATTTGCCATCATTTTTGAATTTACAGTTATTAATTTTAATACAAAAACATTTTACAGATCTTCCAATCAATATGGTAAGAACTTTAAAAAATATGCATATACTGTACTTTAAAGATCTTCCACATTAAAAAAATACTCATCGTGTTTTTTTTTCAAATTTAATGCGACCGAAAAGTTTAGTTGCTTCTTTGGTATGATGTGATGGTTATGCTTATACTGTAAATCACCACCTAAACAAGGCCGTGTAATTATCAAACTACAGTATTAACGTGGCCTTTGCAAATCTTTCTAAACTATAAGAATGTTTTGGATGGTTTTGTAGGACTGAGAGAGGTTGAAATAAGACCAAAAGCACTTTGCATGAGGGCTAATGCCCCTTAAAAGCGAAATATTTGCCAAAAGTTCCTTGTAAAAAGGCCCAGGGAATTCAGGTAAAGTGTGGAGTTCATTCCAGTTAATTTGTGCATATTGCCACAGAAAAGACTCTCAAAAACGTGCCAAAGTAGGGAAGGGTGCAAAACCTACAATGTGTCCCTTCAAAAGTGCCAAGATTTTTCAAAATTATGTGTGGTCAAGGACAACAATTTCAAATCAAACTAGCTTTGGGACACAATGCAAGTTATGCAACAGCAACAGAGCCAAGATTTTGTCCCCTTCCAAGACTGTGCTCGGTCAACCACACGAGGACAACAGGTCAAGATCTGAGAACACCCTCTCCTCCGTATCGCCAATTTCAGACCCATGTACTCTCACCTGAAAGCCGTGTCCAGTATACTCCATCCGACATTCCGTGCCTTGATCTCTTTGAATTTCATGAATTGGCCATTGGTGGTGTCGTAGATCCTCAGCGTTTGGTCCTGGCATGCCGAGAGGAAGACAGAGCCATCTTTGGAGTAGTTGCCGCAGAAGGCCTTGGTGCAGTACTGGGCCACTGTCCGCATGGAGTTGGGTAAGAAGCTGGGAGGAATGGTAAAGAGATAGGATATGAATGAAGTGAAAGGCCTTGGAAGTCTACAGTTCTTGTGCAAAGAAACACCTGTGAACTTACTGAAGTATAGTGGGAATGCTGACAGCATCACTGAATAGAAATAAAGAGATTCTTTATAGCAACGGACACAAAACATGGACACAGACAGTCAGCAAAGTTGGATCATATTCAGTTTTGCTGATTGTCTGCATCAAGTTGTCAGTGTAAGCCCAAACAAAACGTGCACGATGGTATATGTATGGCAGGCACAATGGAACACCGCACATTTTGTGTGTTTTCTCTATTTGACTATGAAATAAAATCCAAAACCTGTCCACAAATTAGCTGACTGTAAATAAAATTTTGGTACATCAAAATTAACTATGTTTACACGTAGTAGTTTAGCTTCAGGAAGTGATACATCCACCTCCCCCCCCCCCAAAAAAATCCCTGACTTTGCATACAAATATGTCCAAGTTTGGAACGCGATTCTGTTTGAAGTTTTGGCTGGGTGTTGTCAACTCCTGTCTATTCCCCACTTGTGTCTCGACATCTTATATATTGTGTGCGATCGCTGCAATCATACAGAAGACAGGTTTATCCCCTCAATGGGGGCAAAGATGAAATCTGGCTCACACTCAAATGCAGTTACCACCAAGCGCTAATGAGTTTGTGCACATTCAGCTGAAAAATAGTACTTTGTCAAAATGTGCAAGACGATTGCATGCAAGTGATGTGTTCAGTCTACAAACATCATTGCTTGCTAAAGTCTTGTTTATGCAGAAAGTCCACCAACAGTTGACGGAACATTTTAAAAGTGGGAGGGGGGAACCCCCGACCATTAGACTGAAAAGAAAATTCAATTATGAAGTTGCAATGTACCACCAACGGCTGGTAGCCTATAAAGTTGGAGGGGGAGGGGCAACAACCCCCAGCCCCCTCCGTTCCACCGCCGGTGAAGTCCACCACATACCCTTATGACTACAACATCCACATCCAAGGAGGAAAACCTCAGACATTCCTACTCTACTCTGAGTGCTTTCACTTACAACAGCACAAATTCCAATTTGTTTTAGATGGCAACATGAAAGGACATGTCTAAGTATGGCTCCAAACCTGTTTACTCAGACAGGCAGACTCAAGATGGAACAGTGTGTTCAATATTGGAACAGCTGGTGTTCTGATTGTTCAGAAAATGCTAAGTGCATGTATTTAGACACGCTTGCCACTACAGGAAGATGTCTTCAAGACATATAGGAACACAGAGATTGTTCTCAATTTCAAGTATATTAGAGAGAGAGGGCCAATTACTTGTCTCACCTCTCTGATACCAAAGAGCGGTCGCCTCTGGAAAAGGTACCAAGGCCGCAACATTTTCCAATGGCTCTCTGGCAATAAGATAATAAAGAAATGTCAAAAAAAGGAGGTCCAACAGTTGTCATGCTTGTTGGATTTTGCTTGTTACTCTGCATTGAAAAATCATAAAACAGTACTGTACAACTTGGAAATACCTAAAAAGAGTAAGATGAGAGGCAATTATGTAATCTTCACTCATTACTCAAAGACAGGGTTGTAGCTACACTGGCCAGCGCCGGCTGGTGCTAGCCACCACTCAACATTACCAGCTGGCACTGGGGATGAAAACGAAGCTTGCCCGCCAGCACAAATTACAATGCATACTACATTATTGCAATTTTTTAGTGTTGAGACAGAAAAATGGACTGTTTTTATTTTTTCAAAAATTGTCAAAAAACAGCCGGCACAAAAAAATTCATACTCTGGACCTAACCTCCTGAGATTAGGTCCAGAGTACATGTATGTTGCTTGCAGAATCTAAGCTCTGACTTTTTGTAGGGAGATGAAATTCAGTTCTTCAATGTGTATCACTGTGCTTTACAGGGGACATGGGAAGATTTGAATACACAGTTTTCATGGGGATCACTCAACTGGTCGAACAACTTTTGAATTTCTGTTCAGCAAATTTTGCACCAAGTCTGAATTTACAAATACTAAACTCAGCGGAAGTGGGGTTGACAAAGGGTTACTAGAGGGGCTTTTACTGACCTTGCTCAGCATGGTGGAGACTGGTGTTACCTTTGGCAGTGCCCCACTGTGATTCATCCCTGCTCTAAACAGCATCTCTTGTTTCAAATCACTCACCTGTGCAGTTGAAAGACAAACCAATCAAAAGGCATTTTACGGAAGGGTTTTCAGAAAAAGTCTTGTTCAGTGGACTCTGGTGTTAGGAAACATGAAGGAGAGGCGATCCCTTTTTCAAGGGAGAAGGAATTGGATTACATCATGCATGTCATGAGACTTCCACTTACAAGTATAACTGGACAGTGTGTCTGACCATAACTCTGGTATTTGCTATGAAGCACACTACAGCAGACCCGGAGAGCCCAATTAGACTTGATGGTTGACAATCTGAAGTATTCACAAAACCTAAGGTATTCTCAGTCCTTTTTATTTCCACAATTCATCATTTTAAAGATATTCAGAAATCTGCATGTAAAAATGTTTGAATATGCAAATGAGTACTCCGCAGGAAATGTCGAGAGGACGCTGAAAGAGCTCCCTTCCCCACTAGTTCCACCCCCCACAAGCGTAAAAACCCCATCCAACAGGTGTGCGAGAGTCGACTAATGTGACGGGATGCCATTACTGCTGTGACATTAAACTCGAGTGAATGTTTTGAGATTTGAAGTACTTATTTTGGCAAGTCAAAGTGCCCTTTCGGTCAGAGAGGTACCCAAAGCATGCGTAGCACATGCGCACAAGTATGGTGTCACTGCAGTAAATGGCCTCTAATTCTGGTTGATGGATTAGCCTGTACTGGCCAGTGACAATATTTTCCCCTGGATCAGGTGCCAGTCTATATTGGCTTCTCTCCAGCTGATGTCTGTACTCATATCTAGTCCTGTGTAGTGACAGGCAAGTTTAGAGTGAAGGTGGGCTTGCCCAGCTAAAACATGTGCACCTGGATTTGAACCTTAGACCTTTTGAACACAGACCAGCATCAGTGACTTGACCACTGTATCATACATTACTAGTAATGCAGTGGCATAGCTGAATACACAATTTAGCATTTTCCTGTATTAAGGGGCCCAATTCACGGAACTTTGCTGGTCAACTTACATCGATGGCTCTCGTGTCTGGATTGAGGTCGGCTGAAACACAAACAAAATAAATGTTATCAGGAAAATAGCAAAACTTGTGAAAAAAATTGGGTCAGGATTGAACTGGCTGATTCAGCTTTAACATTCAGTCTCATTATATTGAGTAGAGGCATTGGAAATACAGATAAAGTGATTCATAATGTCAAACACTTTGAACTGTGTGTGATGATCACTTTCTGAATAAATTACATTAACTGCTTCGAGTGGTAGAGCAAAGTTACATGTCGCCATCCTCAGTGATCCCTTGATCATTGTGTGTCTACCAAAGACATTATTAAAATAATTTTTGTAATGAATATCTTACAGCTTTGTGTGATCAATAAAATTTGGACATCATGGTTGGGGGTAACGTTTACTTTTCTTCTTGAGATGTCACTTCTGTATTTTCAGTCAACCACATGACATGTAGTAGAACTGTGGTAAAGAAAGTTTCCTTTTTTGAGGGGGGGTGGGGATTCTTACAGATATTTGTTACCTTGAGGACAGCATTCTATGAGTGAATCATCATCGCTGTCTCCAAAATCCAAGTCAGGTCCAGAGGAAATCAGTCGAATCTGACCACTAGGGGAGAAAATATTACAAAATTGTGGATGCCTAGTGTACAACTAGGTCAAACATTTCTGGGACCTGTTTGTGGAACAAAGACTAATGTCCATGACCATACCTGTACACAATGTTGCCAGGTCCCTTATTTTGTTACTTACTGTGAAAACCAATCAGGTGGCGAAATTAGGGACCCGGCAACTATATGGTTATGGACAGGGAAGCATGGACGGAACTTTACAATATTTCATAGTTTGTGTGCCAGTTGACTAGATGATGGCCAAAACGGTCCAAAGCCCATCTGATGAAGATGACACTGTTTCAGTTGTACTGGCTGAGGATCCATTTTCAGATCTTGGCAATGGTCCTTAATTATGGTATAGCACAATTTCAGATATCAAACAAATACAATATTCACCAAATATCCGAAACCTTTCATGTTAGCTGAAGGTGTAATGCTTCGAGGAGGGAGGGAACCAAACAACATCAATAATAGGTGGTGCTGCTCAGGAGGGTCATGCTATTTAGCATCAACAAGCCTCAACAAAGCATCAACTAATTATTAAACCATATTTATACAAAAAAGTTTATATTTACAACATTAATTAGGCTCCTTCATATCATATTCAATGGCTCTGCATTATTTATGAGTGTGGAAATTGGAGTGATGCACCCAACATTTACATGTAGGGCCTAGGGCCAACAAGTATAACCCAGTTGAATGGCATTAGGAATAATGGGATTTAAGCTTCCAATCCTTGGTATTTCTCAGGTGATCAGCGCATTATGACGATCAAGCTGACACAAATAGGCCTGGTTATGTAAGTGAATGCAGATCAAGTTATCAATAATAACATCATGTTGTCATGTTGATCGATCGACTTACCTTCGCATTAAATAGGCCAACAGTTCCGCGTAGTCCATTTCCGACTCGTCTCTGCCCCTAGCTCTAGACCCGGCATTGCCAGAACCCAAATCTTGCCTTGACCTCTCATCGCTTTGTCTGGACCCCATTAGAAATACGAGAAATCCAGGGTTACTTTGGTTTCATCAGTCACCGGTGCGTCATTAACTCTTGATCGTTGTGCCCGGCAACTTGTCGGAAACGCAGTTGGATCAAGTTAAATAACAGTGTTTACACAGGCCCAATGCTATGGCCGTGCGCAGTGCATGCTAGTGCTGGTGCTGTCTGTGGTAAAAGAATAGAGGGCGCTGCTTTCGCACCCTTGTTCATAGATTTACTGCAAAAGCTCTATTTGGCCATCGGGCATTGTTCCAGCGGAATAAACAATCTTTTTTTGCAGCATGGAGGAAGGGATATTGCAGATACCGAAACAGTCCAAGGGTGAATCCAGCCTCATAACCAAATTTCGGAGGACCTGGGGGGGGACCAAAATTTTGGGGAAAAAATTCATTGAACTTTTTTATGGCCTTTCTGGGGGGCGGGGCTACGTCTGTTATTTTTCATACGCTTTTGGGAAGAAAAAAAATGAAATAAAGGCCCATAACCTTTGTCTCATTTCCTTAAAACAAATGATTCTTTTGGCTCTTTTTTTGCAGGGGGGTGGAACCGTTTGTTGATGTTTGATACACACATAATAGGTCACGTAACTTAGCGGACGCAATCGTACGTCTGTTACTATTAAGCGTATAATAACTGGCCAACTAAATAATCAGTGTTGCAAATGTCTCGAATGCAGTCAACACGTTTTCAACCCCAAAAGACAACCTTACAGTGAATTGGATTAGTACGGTAACCGCTCAACCTCTCCCACCTTTGTCATCTCTCGCACAATTGCGAAAACTTTCTTTAACTTGGTAGAAATTGTTTGGTACGCTTTCCACTGCGGGTCGCACTGTATCGCCCCGAATCGTCATCATTTCAAAAGCAAGGAAGACCTATGAACGAAGCCAACAATTGAATTTCCTCGAAGGAATATGATGATATTGCAAAACATCAAAGAGTCGACTTAAGGTGTTGTACCTTCATCACCAAAAATCAGGAAGACTCAATTCACGATCTTCTTGTCAAGCAGTGCAATAACTCTCCTTTATTTTCCTGTCGTACTTACTATGTCAACTTTACATCCTGTTTTGCTACGTTTAATTATGTTATTTTCGTATGTGTTTTTCCAAATGACTCTTATTTCTGTGTTTTTTTCCAGTAAAGGTGTACCGGACAATTCGGAATGACTGACTGGTTTATAATAATTTTCAGATGTGAATCTCATGATCAGTGTGCATGAATTGCAGTGTTAATTGTTCCACTGGGAAGGCACAAGTCGGTTCAGTGCTCACCTCATCCTACTAGGGCATAATGCACAGTATTTGTAGTAAAATGATGTTTGGCCCATGTTTCGTGATACACCCCCACACATAACAGTGCAAATCGGATAGAAATAGCACCACCTGGGCATTGTGACGCTCAGGAATCAGATAAAATAAAAGATTATGAGCACCAAGTCACTTTTTGATGTTTGCTAAATATTTGTTATCCTCCGATACCCTCTCAAAAATTCCCTGCACGCGTTACTATGCTTACAATAATTCTCACCATTAGTTTGAAATAGCGCCCCCATTTCATTTCAGGTTGCATCACCCATGCGTCACCGGAGATCAGCGATTGCTCTACACGTGAATGAAATGCCCGGTGCAATCAGAAATCATAGCCTGCGCCACCGGACACCTACGCCGGCGGCGCAGAGATAGCAATGCATGAATTCTAATTTCTTTTCATTTTCAAGAGTGTGAAAAAGGGAGAATGCTACTTCCGCCCTACATGTTTTTCTCAATCTCAACTTTTTTTTTCTGCTGATGTCTTGACACTAATTTGACAATCAGACATTCTGTTCTCGCAAAATGTCCGTTACTTTCCATAAGCTCGACAGAATATGTTCATTCACATTGTGCTCAATGTGCGTGCATGGGATGAGTGTGAGCTTCTCATTAACTCAGATCATGGAGCTATTGAGTAGCTTCATGCTCAGACCATTAAAACAAAACAGGGCATCGTTGTAAGAACGTCCAGAATTAGCTGTAAGTGAAGATTAAAAATTTTCCTTGCTAACATGTAACATAAAGAACATGAAATGAAACTATCTGGTCTCCATAATCACCCCCCCCAAAAAAACCTTTTCGCAGCCCAAGCCCATTGCAAGACGCCATCTCACATTAGTCTGGCTCTTTCCTTCCTTACGAAGTGTATTTAATAAACTTTGTGCGTAGTAGGTAACCATACATCCACAAACAACGCTAAGCCATGACAACATTAAACAATTTATGGCTATAGCTGTGGGTTTCGCCCGTCACACACCACAGTACTCAGTCGTAGCCTTAGCTTATAACCCAGCCTTAGACTCGGCGTTTTCGGTATACACCTACCGTGTATGTATGATGAACGCGTACCTTCCAACATCTAGAATGTACATGGATCTGAGGCATATCGGTCGTCGGTTCTGCGATTCTCTTCAGGGAAACGTCTGTAAATAACTGTTTTCTTCGAGAATCATATTTTCGGAAAGAGTTCCATACGTGGACATCACTTATTTTCCCTTGCAGTGCCAGTGGTTTGCCAAGCCATCAGAAAGTGATGACAATGTTCCATAATGTCAAATTTAGCAGTGAAAATATTAATTTATCGATAATTGAATTTATGATTTGCAAAATGACCTGGACTGGTCTCATATTATTTGTGCGCAGAATGTAAAGTGGTGTTCGTGTACATGGTGTATGGAACTCTTTCCTGTTGTTTTATACTCGTGTAGGCCTAGGCATGCTATGCATGATTGGTCTGTGGCTACGTTGCTGTGTTTAAAAATATATATCGTGGAGTACCCTAATAAATTCAAATATTCGCTCATCCAACTTTCCCGTCGTGAAACTCTTCAACAAAATTATGCACTGATGTTAATTTAACTGTTGATGACCGATTGTCACTTTGCAGCTACATGTATGTGCGAATAAAAAGTTTTTCCACGGAGAATTCGGGAAAAATGTCAGCAGAGCATAAAACCTTACTTTACAGACTAAATTCTACAAAATAAACTGGTTAAAATTGTCTAGAAAATGGATAAACGATCCCTGTTCATTCATGATTGATGTTGGATGTCTAATACAGGCACTAATGACGACTTTGATCAACTTTTGCCAAGTATTGAGGGCGTTATCAAAAATACGGAGCCTGAAAAAGTACTGCGCACTATACTTTTGAGATTTCCGTTGGCAACGACAGGCGCGGATTCGGTGGCATTGTACTTGTGACTTTTTTCATAAATACACGTAGAAAGAGAAATTTTGTCATAATATCCAGATACATGTAAGTCAAGCTTTCAACTTCTGAAAATGGAGCTATAAAAATTCAGTACATTTAAGAATAAATTTTGGTCAAGTACTAAGTGCGCGAATTATGGTGACTCGCGGATAGGCCAAGACTATGTCGTAGACATAGGATTAGCCCAACCAGTCACTGAGATGAGTGTGTGGCTATGTTAATATTAATGTTAATGACTAATGTTATTGCTTCGCTCACTTTGTGCCTGTAGGCCTTTACCCCCAGAACTGTGGGGTCCGTCCTCTGCCACGGTGGGAGTTTGGCAAATAATTAGACAATTTAAAAGGAATAGAAATTTTCAACAGGGCCAGAAGTCTTGTTCATCTCTTAAATCTTGCTAAATCGTGGCTGGAGATACTCCTAGATGTGAGAGGCTATTGTATTGATCATAATGTACAATTGTGTGTGTTATTACCGGTCGGTGTGACCGAATATTCAGATATTCGGTTAAATTGAAGATCAAATATTTGAATAGTGAATTATTCGAACTGACTCAGCCCTAGTATTAGGCTATAGGATGTACCAAAAATTGTCAAAATATCACTTCTTTAAATGAGGCATACTGAAAATATTGTTGATCTGTTGACGCCGACCTGCCTTAACGTGGTGCACTTTGGGTTTTTGCCTCCACTTCCTTGCAGGAGCAATATTTTTACCTTGTATTACACAGTTAAGGACACTTCATAAAGCTCTCAGCATTCCCATTCATAAATTTGAGTTTACACACCAGCTACAAAGTTCCAATGAAATTCTTTTTCGGCCTGGTTTTCCAATTTTTTTTTTTCAAAGTGCGCAATGAACTCTAAAATGCACCCCTGAACTAGGGCAATAATTTTCTTACAGACTTGTAACTTGGGCTTGTTCTGGAGTTGTAACCCTAGTCAAATGCGCTCCGATAGTCGAAATGTTAAAAGAGCCGGGATAATCATATTGCAAATATTTTGACCATGCAGGAATTACACTGCTGTTGCCAGAACAAACTTCTTACCAATACTGTCTCAGGCTGTATGCCCTGGTAGTTAAGTGCTGGGGTTCAGTCCCATTTCTTGCCCCAAAGAAGGGACAGTCATTTTGCTACGATCATATACATGTGTTGTATGGATAAGCAATTAGCGTGACACATCCAAGTGTGTCATACATACTGTAAGTTACCATGTTCTTTGCTTTTCACCTGTGTGTATAAAATGTTTTTTCTCATAACAACTCTGCATTAACCCACCCAAAAAATGTTTAGTGTCATCGGTATTCCTCCATGGTGTCATCTACTGTGACCGGACTCTCAATTTACATCATGTACCCTTGTCTCTGCAGTTTTGTTTGCATGTAAAAAAAAGTACATGTACATTGTACGTGTTGAAACTCGTTGAAATTCAAATCTGTAAGGATACACTTCAAACTAGGTAAATCTCACCATTTTGCCATTTTTTGTCTGTTTTGTAGGTGTAGCAAGTGGAAGTGATTTCAAATAATGCAATTTACTGAGTGGAGGTCACTGTATCACCTTGACTCATAGCATGGCATCAGATGTACATGTTCACCCATCACAGGTAAGGTGACTTGTCAATTTGGAGCACTGAAATACTCACCGTATTTGCCCAGTTTCCTCCCTGTCCCCAAATGCAGTGTGGTCCTACATGTACTTGTTTATTGTGGCGTACATGTTAAGTAAAAGTTTACACCTTAGGGACAAGGTACATTTCCACAGTATGAGAGATGACTTACAGTAGCACAGTTTTTCTGGAAGGGTGTAGGTGGTAAATTTCAGTAAAATGGTTTTAGCAAAAAAAGGTGACCATTGTAATTCACAATACATGTAGGCCAACAAAAATAAAAATATCATAAATTGATGAGCGAAATGACATTAAAACATTTGATCCCGGCATGCCTGGTCTTGGACCAATCGATGACATGCAAGCAAAGGAGTTTACAGCTAGACTGGTTGATGTCTAGCTCCATGATGCCCAGACGTGTGCATGAAAAGGAATGCAAGACTGATACATTGGGCCCAATTTCATGGCACTGCTTAATGCAAGCGAAAAATTGGCGCTTACCATAGCAGAAATTTCTGTGCTTACGGTGAACGTATTTCATGGGTTAGTGAGGAATTCTAGCTTGTGCTCATGCGTACATCCTGTAACTAAAGATTCTGTGTTTACAAGGTTTGCCAAGAATTTTTCCATCAGCACAGTTAGCACAGAATTTTGCAGTAAGCAGCGCCATGAAATTGGGCCCTGTTCACAATGGAAAGTCACCTGTTAATTGTCTGCTGCCCTTTAATCATGTGGATACCTTTTCCAGTGTCCAGTAAACTTCCTGAGGAAATCTTTGATAGTCCATGGTTTCCAGTTACATATGGCAACCATGTTGCAACTAGTAAATCACCTGTTGGCACACGGCAAAGCAAAGGATGTGTGTATGTTATTTGTGAATTCAAAAACTTTTTGATTCAGCAACAATTAATTCATACAGACTCCTGTTTGAATGTTTTGTGACATCCATAAGACCAACCCACCATGTGGGCCCATGTGTTTGCATTGTGTACAGTGTGTAACATGGAGAACCTCATACAAAAATGACAGCATAATTTGCAGCGAAAAATGTGCAATCCCATGGGGTCATTTTTGTGGAAGCACTAGTTCAGGGCAGTTGTCAGCTGGAGAAAAATCATGATTTGTTTTTCCAATTCAAAAAATCAGATATTAAAAATTTAAATCATACTTTTAACAATTTGAATCATTTTATTCATTTAAATAGATTTTTATTTTTTCCCCATTTGTACCATTTGCTTAAAATGTAGGTTTTTCAAATGAGTGCATTTACATGACTCATTGAAAGTCAAGCATAACCATTCGTTAACATACATACATGTAATTTATTATAAAAAGTCGCTAGCATTTGCAGTCTTTTTGTGTTTATTGGAATGAGCATGATAATACTGGGCACATGCAGCTGAGCCTTTAAGAGTCAGTTGGAATGGATTATAAAAGCTCGCAACAGGTGGAACTAATTAACGGCAGTTATTCATGTGCCAAAAGAAAGAAATACACACATATGCAAGAGGAGATGAACACTGTAATCATAATTCATATTGTATATCAGTTTAGAGGCAGTATATTACTTCAGAATGCTGTGTCATATTCTATGTGCACAAGAATATGTTGTACATTGTTGTCAGGAGACATTCTTCAAGGTCATATATATCCCTTAACAGTGCTTGTGAGCCGTTTAAAGTTAATAAAAGTACAGACTTGAATTACAATTTTTTTTACATTTGAAAAATAACAGAAATTAAAAACAAGTCAACAGGATTTTTATTTAAATAGTTTTTAAATCCTGCCCAAGAACTGAGTTGGCCCCCAAATTAGGATGAAATCAAAGTGTCCCTCTGCAAATGCACACATTGCCTACTGTCCCAGCAGGGCTTGAAATAATTTTTTTTTTATAAACTCTTTCTGTAGAATGTACTCTCGATCCATTTCTTTTCAATGCACTGATATAACTTTGCATTCTGTTGCTTTTTTTTCCAGTCAGAGTAATGCAAATGGGAACAATGCCACAAAAGTCTTGGACTTGTTTTTCATTATTCTTTGATTATTACTTTTTTGTTTTGGTTGCTGTTTAGTCTGAGGGGGTCAGTATGGAATAAAAAGGCTGGAATGGTCACTGAAATGAGTGAGGTGGGCTGACTCATATTTAAATAGGCAGGGAAAGCCCTTTGCCTGAGATTCCATAGCAGTTGATGCAAACGCACTCATGTATGTAATCGTGACAAAAAGAGTAGACTACGTTTTTGTTTAAAAAGGGTGATTTTGATTGTTTAACTCCACACTCTTACCAGTCTACAAATAAGTCAATCATCTCACCATGACTAGAGAAGATTTTGTACCAAAATAGTAACCCACAAATATAAACTTGGAAGTGATCAAATTCAGTCTATTACATATGCAGTATGCATGACTCACTGTTTCTTCCTGTAGAAAAATCACAATATTTTTTGTGGATTAATTGTTAAAGGGCGTATGCAATTAATTTTTCTTACACACACTTTTTTGTTGAAGTTGTACACGTACTCCTGTCCCGTGTATTAAAACTGTCAGACACTATCCTTTCAGGGTTTAGTGTATTTAAGTGCACTTTTTGAACATTTAAAATAGCCCAAACGTTTTTGGACAATCAAAAATGAATCAGCAGACTTAAAGGCCTTTTCCTGTCTTTCACCTTGTTTGAAAACACTGAGAAACTTCTAATCCAGCATTTCAGGACCTCTAAATTTGGGCATTTTTTATTCGCTTCAACAGGCCTTTTACTGTGACGCTTCAAACAGCTTTAAAGACAACGCCCTGCGAATGACTCAGACTTGTGTTCAAATTAATTGAATGCATGGCATGCGCACTATTCTAATGATCACCTTGCTTACCCTACCTGCACTTGAAATAGATGTGAAATAATAGGGTCTAGCATGTACAACATGTATACATGTACATGTGTAGGGAATTACATGTACACATGATGTATTATCAGCTCAAGGTCATTTACAATGTTCAGCAATCGACCAAGATTCACAATGTACATGTACAGTGCAATTTTGTATTGGGCTTGCGTACATTGCACAGTCAGTTCCTGCATGCTGCCTGGAGTTATTATTCTGTTATATTGTAAACATGTCCAAGGTGTCAATCAATAAAAGCTGTTAAGGCATTTATTTGGAGCAGTGCCCATTTCTAATGGAACACACGTGATTCTTTTTGGGATCTGGCGTTTCAGCAACTTCAAGCTTTGAAAAGGAAAAGTGAACAAATCATCCCAGTAACCCAGTGTAGGGCGCGGATAAATGTACATTAGCTGCAGTTGAAAATGACTTGCGTGGATAACATGGAGTAAAATTATTGATGTTTTGGGTGCGTTGTTTTGGGAGAATTTATCTCAGACTTTCCTCAAACCACTGTCCATGTGCCCTCAATATTGCTACACTGAATTCCGAAGAAAATGCAATTTTTGAAGCCTGCATCTTACAAATAAGAAAACCTCATCAAATTTCTTTAGTCTTTTTAATTCCTGAGCCCAATTTCATAGCACTGCTTAACAGTAATCAGGAAAGTTGTATCTCAGCTTGAATAAGTTAACAGTTTACGCACATGCTAAACCCTTTCCTCGGGGATTAGGCATCCTTTTGCTATGCTTTCTGTTCAAACTCTCCATGAAACAAGACAGTTCACATAACATCTCCTGTTAAACAGTCCTATGAAATCAAGCCCTAGTCAGATGCCTAAAACCTGCTACCCATCACTTACCAGTACACTTCACTAGCACTGCAATTACCCATTTAACTTGTTTTTAAATGACAAACAAATCCACCTGATGTACAATGTACATGTGACTGTACAGCAGAACACTGACCACAAGTTAAGAAGAAGGCAGTTTTCAAACGATACCAACTTTGATATTTGATGTACACTGTATCAAAATGATATCATGCCAAATTTACTTGTAGATGTGTACATGTACATACATTTTATTGTGCAGATTTAATGAGACTCACCAGCCGTCTGTAACACACATTTGCTAAGTTTAGAAGGTCTAAGGGATAGTCTGGCTCTGTACCCAGACGACTAGCCAAACCTCAAGCAGACATCCCTTCTTCAAACACCTTGGCTGTTGGCCAGTTCGTGGCATTTTAATTCAGAGCATCCGTGGCTCCTACAGGAAGCTGGAATTGTCTGGAGGAACTTACACACAGTCACTGCCATGTTCTACGTGGATGTTCTCATTTTACAGGGCTTTGATGAGGAGGCCATCCAGTTTCATGAGCATTGAATTAAAAAAAACAAGTTTATAGGCAGTGGCCAGAGGGAGCCTGCATTTTTCTTTCACCTGTTTTGTTGAAGCGAATTAGTTCTTTTATATTGCTGGAGTGTGATCATGGCGGCATTAACTGGACTGTTGCGAAAACTGCCAATGTATTTTCAGTATGCGCAAACCAGTCGAGTAAATATGGTAATTGCTTGGATCCTAACATGGAATTACTGTTATCGCAGGACTTCATTTTTGCCAAGGTCAACTGGATATTGGCTCAGCAGAGAAATGGATATGCACTGCTGTCGTATTTGTGTTGGACCGTGGAAGAAGTTAGCACTGAAAAGGGACCAAAGAGAAGTGGCGCAGTAAATAAATTCTTGAAAGTGTGTTTGCTGTGTGATTCTTATGAAGACTCTAATTCTTGAACTTTTGGGAATTACTGCATCCTTGGGATTAGTGGCCCACTCTGCCAAGGAACTGATTGCATTGGTTTCAGTTAAAAACAAGCCAAAATCAGTTGATAGTCTTGGATGGTGCTATGGAGGAAAGTGTTTTTGATGATATTGGCTATTTACCCCTAAACATCTTGAGGTACAGGTAACTTACATCTTGTGTGAAAAGCTCAGTCTTTGGCAAACTGTTTTTTGAATGAAAGATGTTTAAGTTACTGTGCATGTATTGCTACACACAAATCCTCACATGCTTGATATCTTTTGCATTTTTGCAGGCTGGTGCAACTACGGAAGCAGAAGCTCAACTCATCGTGCGCCGGCACCCTGCCTCCGCAGCCAAGAAGCAACTCCCTCGGGTGCCCACAGAGGAGGAGGCAGCAGAGGCTGCAGGGCCCAGTAGACCGGCCTCAGGGATCGAAAGGTCGGGGTCATTGTCATCATCATCGGCAGAACGGGCCAGTTCGGCCACCAGCCCCAGCAATGGCACCACGGCCGCCTACGGGCAGTTCTACCTTGAGTATGCACTGATGGCTGAATAGTAAGCATCATGGCTAGCTCGGGCACCATTCCATGTGAAAAAGTGTGCCACATAACAATTACAGATGATTAAAAAATGGTGTAATTTGACTTTTTTGCCCTTTTTATGAACATTCTGTCAAAGAATTGAAAAGCACCATCACATTTTTTTTTACAGTGTTGGCATTATGCTAACAGTTTTTGAAATAATTAGTGGACAGAAACTTTTTATGGTATGGGCGTTTTTTGTTCTGTACATATGGCTTATTATCTCCTTTTTCTTTCCTTTTCCAGCAATCAGCTTCACAAACAGAAGTTACCTGGGGTTTATGTCATACCCTCTGCTAAATCACCCCTCCGTAAGTACAACAAATTATGTGCTACATTGCTAGGTGCCATTGTTTGTCATTATGTGCCATTGGTTTGATTTAGGAAACCATGGCAAAATGAAATGTCTTGGAGGATTGCTTTGAGCCCAGAGAGGTGTCTCTCTTTCCCCTAGATTGGTTTGGAGTGTTGTTCATCAGACAGGGGCTCTATCAAGAAGGTATCTTCAAGTTTGACTTGCTCATCCCGGAAAATTATCCTGATGGAGACAGTCCAGTAAGTGTTCTCATTGTTTGAAACATATGATAGTGATTATCACTTGTAGATATTGACACAGGTGTATTATATGTTTCATCTTCTTGATGATTAGCATCATCCTGGAAGTCTGACAAATCTCTCAATTTTTTTAGCATAGGTATGTTATGATTTCAAAGGTAGCTTAGGCCAAACGTTGCATTCAAAGTTCTGTCCTTTCCTGTACCGTCCCTTTCCAGAGGTTAATATTTCGGCCGTCCATCTTTCATCCCATCATTGACCCGGTCAGTGGAGAGCTAGATGTTCAAAGGGCGTTCACGAAGTGGAAGAGGAACGTGAACCACATCTGGCAAGTGCTGCTGTATGCAAGGAGAGTGTTCTACAAGATTGATACCAAGGCCCCGCTCAACCCCGAGGCAGCAGTCTTGTGAGTAGAGCAGCGTTTAGGGATTGGTGTTGTTATTACAGAAATACATCCCTGGCCAGCAAGAGATCCAGATGAAAGGAGAGAGCAGGTTCATGTCAGGCATTGTCATCCTTCACCTGTACTCTCTGTGGCAGAAACTGCCATTCCAACAGCCACACTAGGAAGTGTGAAAAACATTGATTGACGTGATGACACAATAGACAACCTTTTCAGTGTGTTACACCAACGTCAGTCATGACGTAGTGAGGAAGTAGTAGTGGTGTTTTATTTACAGTGCATGTCTGCTTCGTTTATGTGGCTAAGCCAGTAACTACTTCAGAGTTTGAATGTGTAGCTCCCTAGAAAAAAAAAGTGTGTTGCAGTCTGTTTGTCCCCTTCAGTTTCTTGGTTGTGTTTTTCCTGTTTTTGTGTGTTTAAGTCCAAGCTTTCCCCACCGCAAACTTAAGCGCTTGGTCAAGCCACATCCATTTCAGCAGACCAGCAGTGAAGAGTGCAAAATAAATACATGTATTCTCCTCCCACTCTGTGGTGTGCGCTGGCTTGAGTCCAGTCTGCAGGAGTCATTATAATGGCCATTTTTCATCTAGCTAGGCGGATTGCAAAGTTCATTTGAAAAGATTTCATGTCCAAGTGCATTCTCAAGAAGTCCACTTGTTACACACTGTGTTGGATTACGGTTTCAGTCTTTGGATTTTAGTGTGGAGTCTTGAGTTTGTCACAGTTTCTCCCAGTGTGTAAATTTTCCAGGTGACATGTATAATGGGTGCTTTCTACCCTCCATATTAGTGATAATCAGAGAGGCTGGAGGTGACATTTTAATATCATTGAACCCAAGTTCCCAGCATCCACATAGAACATGCTGCCAGTTGGTAAACTGACTTTGTGTGTACAAACTTTTTGGATGCCCACGTCCGCAAGTCAAAATTAAAGTCAGATTTGAGGTCACACCTGGTTCTTATCCATTACGGTCCTCATTTTGCCACAGGTATGAGGAGGACTTAGACCTGTTCAAATCCAAGGTCAACGAAACGGTCGAGATGTGCAAGAGCCGTAAATACGACCCACCGTACTCGGAAGACCCCCATGCCATTCACTTCAGTGAGTGGGATGACGAAAAACATGGAACAGCAAAGACAGCAATAATGACGCCCAAACCACCGGTATGTGGGCATCTTAATTCCGATGTTACACACGCAGGAAGTTAGATATGGTGACGTCTCTCTCTAGTACACCCATGATCTGGTCATCACCTGGTGCAGGGCCTGAAAATGTCAGTGATCTGTGACTTGACAGATGGCACAGTTTCGGCATCTTGTCTATAATTCAGAGCTGTTTTTCTTCCTCTTGCAGAAGACAACTGGGGAAAGCGGAGGTCACAAAAATGCACAAACGTCAGGTCTGTCATGGGTCAAACCAGGTACACTGCAAGTATTCAGTAAAGACTGACAAGGGTGCCTTTACTCCAGCAAAATATTAAAAATTACTTGACAATCTTGATGAGTGGTGTGAGCAAAATGCTATGCATCTAAGCTCCTCTATGTGGCCCATTTCCAGTACAATCTAGAACCTGTGGCAGCTGTATGGCTGTATAGAATAATTACATATGCTCAAGAAATATTGGGAGGTTCATATTGTATGAGTGAACCAAACTCACTTGAATTTGGCCCAGCCCAACACCAGAGACAAATTTCATGGAGCCACCGAGCACAGGATTGAGCTAGGCAGGGGAATGCAACTTGCTTAGCAAATATTGGTTGCCTGGTAAAATGTCATCCAGTGTGCACTACACCTGACCGCAATCTGCTTACTTTTGTACTTTTAGAAATAAATTTGCTTGGAAACTTTTTCTGCATGCTCAGGTCCATGCAATAAGGTCCTGGGTTTGCATTCCTTTGCACTGGGCTGGATGCATTGCCTCATTTTGGTGAAATAAATGCCATCAGGTTACTGCAGATAGTCAGCGGTTTATTAACTCGGAGCGGTTCCTAAAAAAAAAAATGTTGTGCGTGAATTCGGAGTGGAGGCCAGCTGGCTTGTATCAATGTAGAATCCCGTAAGGATAAAATCAGATAGAGGTAAACTTACTCAATGAAAACTGTGCATTTCAGGGAGCCATTATTTTTGAGTAATCATGCTTGAAGTTCAGTAATTTTTTGCGGGAGGAGATCATTTTGATCGTTTTGAGTTATGTATGGTTATGTGAAATACACTTATGAGAAAGAGAATTCACCAATAACGTTGAAAGAGTATAGCAGTGTTTATATTATTGTGGTCTGTGAAGGTAGTGGTTGAATGTTGGCACAGAAATTAAATATTTTTCACACTGAGTTGTAAGTCACATCTAATGTCTATGTTAAGTTTTTAAAAATTCATTGATTGTTGAAAAAATACCGATTATGAACTGTACATAGGAGATATACATACTTAATTTAATGTGCTCAACTATATAATTTTTGTACATAGAAAATAACACCGAGAAACAATGAACTAATATTTAATTAATGGTAGACGTAACCTTCATTTGAAATATTTATGTCTTGCCACAGCGCAGGTCAGTTTGTGTTCTAAATGGCAACCAATGGCAACTATGTGAGTAGATCTTTGTATTCTTCGTTACAAGTCACAAATACCTAGTATGAAATACTTTTTGAACAATTAGTTCTCTCATCTGCCAAAGGTGATTACTTTACGTTTTGATAGTCACATGGTGAAGGACTGTGGAATCCAATTGCTATTAAGGAACATTTTAGTAAATGTCTTAAAACTCCTTTTTCCGTGAACATTGCCAAATGGAAGTGGATTCTGAAAAAACCAACAAACCAAGAGAATTTGATTAAGAGAAACAAGATGTGTACAGTTTGGTGAAAAATGATATGTGTGGGGAGGATCAAAGGGTTAGGCTTTCCAAAATGTCGCTGTTTTCTCATTTGTGACTGGCAGGTACTGTTTGTTCATGTTTTGTTTAAGTACATGTAGTTAGTACCTATGAGTTTGTTTTAAAGTCCCTGTACTTACATGAGGTGCTGGATAAAATCCATCCAGTAATTTGATGGTAACGACAGCTTAATTCTTGGCTTCCAGGTTTTCTGATTGAAGCTGAGGCAGTGATATAGTTCGCACAATGAAAACAAGACATTTCAAATAAATTAAATCGTTATTTTTTTTTTTTTTTGAGCTAGTTTAACACAACATGTAGAACATTAGATAGAGTCAACATTTCGATCCGGAGATCTTCATCAGGACTGACTAGAATAGTAGATGGCCAGGCATAAATACTGAAACACTCAAGCAACGGAAATAAACAACAGCATTTCAATTGAATTGACATGAATCTTTCATTGTTTGATGAAGAACCACTAGTACGGTATACCTTTTTGTTCAATGTTTTGACGGTAGCATTCTGTAGCATTTAATAGTTGAGTAAATGTATACTTGAATTCATACCAAAGTGTTCTTTGCACTTTTGGGCCTGTCATTTCAGATGGCAGATAATGGTAACACTGACTTGAGTTTCTTTCAAAAGATATTTTACAGTCATTCAACAGACTTTAAGCACAGTCTCCTCAAATGTGACTGGATCCTACAAATGAGTCCAAAGAACATTCCTCCACTTTGATTTCCATATGGATTAAAAAGCACCTGTTTCATTTTACATATTAGTCAGGCCAAACAGGGATTTGTATGTTTCCCTCTAACCATGGTTGAATGTTTCAGGGAATTCAGGTTTTAAAGGAAGGTGATGGTGTTTGGTGAGTGTTGCATTGGCAAGTAGTGTAAATGAGGCTGGTCAGTGCATCACCAACACAGACAAAATCTTTAAAAGGTACATGTAAAATCTTGGGGTGCTCAAACTATTTCAGGTGTTGCACCACATTGATGAGATAGCAGGGACACCACCATGCAACAAGCATAACACTTCTGAAATAATTCCCTTGTATCTACACAGGATAGAGACAGATATTTTCAAAGACAAACTTTAGACAATTTCTGTTCAACACAGGAAACAATTTTCCAAATGTAATTTTTTGTTTGCAGTAGTCAGTGGATAGGACTTCAGATCATAAAGGATTTGTTGAAGACATGATTTGCTATTTATCCACAGACATTCAAGTCTAGTGGTTTCAAAGATAGAAAAATATACATACAGTGTACATGTATTCCTTTGTTTAATGCACAATGTGGAAAAGGAGCCAATGTAGCACCCCTCACGGTATCTGCTTGACAGCATAGGGTTGATGAATTGAGCTGGCTTGGCCAATAGGTTTTTGTGACTTTGTTGTGGTAATCATTATCAAGGCACCAGCACAAACTTTGCTGCATTTATTACCACAGGGCTTCAATTTGCTTCCCCTCGGGAATTGGCAAAGAAGCATCAGGCTAAAAGAGTTTTGTCTTTGAAAACCTAGCTTCCTCGCATACGTGGCATTGATTGACAGAATTGTGTTGGATAAATGAAAAAAATTAATACCCAAATGTTCATTGTATTTTTAGATCAAGGAACCTCAAAGAGGTGGAAAGTTTCTATTGCAGATGCAGATGAAGTGCCTAAAATAAATTAATATTTTCACTAAGGAAATGTGTGTCATTCCGTGTACTTTTTTTCTAGCTTGTAACAAGTATTGTAGATTTTCTTTAGCGCAACTTTTGTATGTTTAAGTGAATAGAAGACTGTGATTTGTGTGTGCAATTTGTAATAAAAGTTAAACTGGCCCTTTGTCCAATCCATATTTGTACTGTGTATTTTTCTTCAGTTATATTTTCCTTGTGGCTATTTCTACTGCTCTCACATGATTAATGATCAACCAAATGGCAGAGAAACTGTTTCAAATTGGACTGACCTGAAAAATTACAGGAGAAGCTTGTTACTTGTTTATACACATGAACCAATTTTTGAGGGTTTTTTTTTGGAGGGAGGAGAATAAATCGACTGTTTTAAAGGTTTTTCTGACAATGTAGTAGCAGTCTGCTTCAGCTTGGAGGAATTGAGTACAAGTATACTGGTGACAAGTCAGAGTCCAAAGCACCAAGTACATTTAAGGCCGAGTACTGGGCTGAGTCCGAGTACCAAACTCCAAGTCTGAGTACATGTACACACACAATACCAAAAAGGTGAACACATCTACATGAATGTTGCTTAAAACAATTGCTTTTACCAAGTAACTAACACTTTCAACTTTGTGACAAATCAATGTATTCTCTGTCAGTCTGTGTTTTTCTATAAAAAAACAATTGCCAAAAAAAACAAATCGCCGATAACTGGGTAGACACCAGGACTAAGAAAACTATTGAGATATTTAGGTTGAAGAATAATGAAAAGCATGGAACACTGTGTCTGTGAAAAACAAAAGAAAAAAATAAAGTGTGATAGGATTAAAACAATTTCCTATCAGAATTGTCAAAAAATTCAACGATGAAAAAGCAACATAAAATTGCAACAAAGCCTCTATCAGTGTCAGTCCATTTGTTGGCACCACGGGAAATGATGCCATGCTCATGGAGCGTGAGCTCATCTCATATCAGCGCTACAATTTCCGATAGTAAAAGCTGTGGAGGCAGAAACTAGACAAGCAGAAAGGTTCCTTGTACAAACAGCACGGTAAACATTCTGTATGCGTATAGTAGACTACAGAGTGAAATGGCTGTGTCACATTGTGTAGCGTTCAAGGTCGAGCAATGCAATCTTTGCTTGTTACCTAGTGCCTGAAAATGTGAAAACGCTATCAATAAAAAGTGAAGTACTTGAATACTTTTCTCCTGTACAATGATCAAGTACTGAGTAGTACACCCAAAATCCGAGTACTGATAATCGAGTGCAGGCCAAGTCTGGTGTACTCAAGTTGTACATGAGTACGAGTACTCCAACACTGCCTATGGTACATATGTATGTCAGTGGCTTAGCATTATCAGTGAAGAATTCTGTAAAACTCAAAAGGGCTTAGATCAAAGAGTACTTAGAGCCCTGCACTTCCAGAAGTGATGATGAGATAAAATATTGGAGGTAGTTTAAGTCAGCTGGATGATGAAACAATGCAAAGCCCCTGGACATTTGGCACACCCAATTTTTTACTGGTAATTCTGATCCTTTCAAATCACAAACCGGTTGCTTCACTCTCTGCACTGTCCACAACAGAATGCAGAATCTCATTGGTAAGTTCCCATCGTCGGCCGTTCCAATTGAAGTGGGTGGGTGGGGCGTACTCCCCAGCTTCTCCAAATTCAAAAAACGCACTTATTTCTATCGCAACACTGGACTTGATGAGTCCAACCCCTCCAGTCTTCTTGGGGGCGGGATGATATATCCGCCCACTCTTGGGTAGCATGCACACCTTTGCTGGTTCAAACTTAACTGTGAAACTATCAGCGTGGTTGCAGACCAGGCGGTCAGAAGGTGCCTCCTCTGATGTGTCCAGGCCATTCTCCGGTGCAAGGATTTTGGTGAAGACTATTGGTCGGTCATCACACCTGACAAAGTTTCTCTCTGCCCCACATGGGGATAGGTAGGGGAAATTACCAGCATACCGCTCCATGTTATTTAGCTTGAGTCGCTTGAAGAAGAATGCTAAGAACTTCTTATCTGCCAAGTTAAATAAGAGTGACCCTCCTTGAGGACTGAAGCTTTGCAAAACTTTCAATACGACATGATTTGCGAATGTAACAAGATGAAAATTTTATGCAGAACAAGTATCGACTGAAATTTAAGCATACATCAGAGTACTGGTTGACTGAATTCTCAATGAATTGTCCAAACCTTACCTTTGAAACATGTGATGAAGTTTTTGACCTTGGTGTCATCCAGAAATAGCTGAAATGGGAAAATTATTTGAACTAATACAAAAGGAACAATGAAAAAAATGAAGCATTGAAATGTCTTGGGTTGAAATATTTCCAATCTCACTAGTCTCACAGTTGTCAGTTGGAGAAGGTCTTATGTAAATTTAATTTTAAAATTCTAAAATTAATTAAAAATAATTTAAAATTTTAAAAGTCAGAAGGGAGTACAATAAGGTATAGAGGAATAATTAAGTTGCACTTTCCTCCATGGTTACACATGACATTCGAGATTCGATTCCTAGCATTAACTAATAGTGTGAAATCACAGAAATGATACCTGTCCTTGATGGTCAATGAAGTAAAAATATTCCCGCACTTTGGGCTCCGGTGATTGGCCCTGTACATAACTAGCTTTACAAAATTGTCTACTGCAGGTTGAAAGAATTCGATAAGTATTGACAGAAGTTTTCCAAAACATCGTGAGACGATTTCCAGCTGAAGTACATATGTACATGTAGGCCAACATCTGTACACCTTGCCATAGAAGTAGACATGTACATGTACGTGGAGGAGATCTTGCACAGCCGATCGGCGCGGCACCGGCCCCCACGGCTTGTTTTGGTTGTATAATTTCAACTTTGACCTTTCTTACTTTGAACTTTGCCCCCACCCAGGTAACCAATGGTTCGAAAAAAGCTCATCTTTGATTGGTTTACCCTAACCTATGGAGTATGCAATCGATGGTTTTGAATGTAATGACAAAATATAATTTACAAATTTATGCTGACATTCTTGTATGTTTTCATGGCTTTGTAACATAAATCAGGGGTATTAACAATTTTAACTGATTGCCTGTGCTTATTGATCATGATCAATATTGAACAAATTTGGCCAATAGAATCAGCCGTTCTTCTGAAGGAAGTCGACTGTCACCAACGTCAAAAGCATCATATTTTTACGATTGCCGATCCCCATGCGCAGCATGTCGGGCGAGTTGCTGTTAGGAATCACAGAAAAAAATAAGGCAAAGTTTCAATTTAGCTGTTGATTGTGACCGCATCATAGGTTTTCTAATTGAAGGAGTAGGCCCATTTCATAATCAAGGACGACCGTGAAGTTGCACTGAAAATGACAACGAAACGATCATGGAAACTTCGTAAGTAGGCTAACCATCTGTATGATCTGACCATCCTACATTACTGGTCCTCGATCATGTCAAGAACTCTAACGCTAAGTCAGTAACTCCGTGATAGGCCTACATGTACTCCGTGTGACTTAGAGGAGACAAGGTTTACATGGTGTCGTAACGATATGGGGTTTTGGAATCGATTTTTTGTGGTGAAATGGTTCATAGCGGTAAGAAAGCTTTTAAATTACATGTAAATTTAATCAATTTTAATTTTCTGCGAACATGCCAAAGATACCCCCAAAATTAGGGTGTTTAGGCTAGCTCTAGTTTAGGTAGATTTTGACAATATTTAAGCCAAAAACCAACATTTTTCTACCCAAGTTCGTCGAAAGATGACCGCATCACGCCATTTCTTTTCGTGTCTGGTTACCTGACCCAGCCATTGTGGATATACTGAATTCCATGTTCCACAAAAGAAACTTCATCCAGGTCAAGGAACCAGACTACATGCGCTAGTTTTTCTTCCTTCACAGCTCTTCGTCACGTCATTTATGCTGCTGTTTTACCCCATAATTTCCCTCAAAATCCAAAGCCCGTCTCTCTATTCTTCCTGATATGAAAGAGGACATAACCACCAAGTTGTTTAAGTAAGTTGTTTTGAAAAGGTAGACTTTGTTTCCTTATTATAGGAACAGGATGCTAATGGTAATGATCACCAAAATTAGTAGTAAAATTATGTGCCGAGCTCTGAATGTAGCCGCTGCCTCTATTCAAAATAAGCCCACAGGTTGGGGCTTTTTGTGAAAGAAATACCCCGAATTGAAAACTACATGGACCAGTCCCAAATTTGTGATTTATAGAGATACTTGTATCTCCATGATCCCTCCTGATTATTATAACAACCCTGTGGAATCACAAAACATTAATGCGCTCATGTGCAGAAATCCAACAATTTGGAGGAGTGCACCCTTTAACGTCACCTCGAGGGGTGGTTTCGCCATAAAAAATGGCCCAAATGGACAAAATTTATCCAAGATACATGTAGGGAAACCAATTCCAAAAATTGAATACACTTTCGGGTTTTTCTAAGAAGAATAATACAGTGTGATCCGTTGCCACTGAATGTGGCAGTGTTTTGTGCTCCATGACAACATTTTTTAGTGAACAAGAGGGAAAAATCAAACATCTTCAACAAAATTGTGGGACACAGAGAAGAAAAACTTCCACAAAGAGGATGAACACACGGAATGATTGATGCAAACACCCTAATTTCCGTTTCCCCATCATCTAGAAGAGGGGCTTTTTTGAAGAGAAAATGGGGGGAATTTCAGATCCTTTTCCAATTATTTTAGGATAGCACAGTCAATAAGCCCCTCCAAAGAGACAAAGTGTGCATTCCTGTAATATTTTTCTGTAATTGTTACTGGTTTGATGGCTCCCGAAGACAGAAATGCTCATTGAAGTAAAAAAAACTCGTACCCCAAATGAAAATCCTCAGAATTCAACTCCCATCATACAAAAATTGATGGTATAAAGTTCAAATTTTAATTTTGATGAAATAAATTTTAATAAATATTATAACAGTTTTGTCCACATGACTGGAGAACGATGAGAAGAGACTCAAGTTGAAGAGATTGGGAAGTGGAATAATCAAGAAAAAGGGTTGTATACCTGGAGAAAGATGTGACAAACATTGCTTCGGGATGTTGTGTTTAGTCCTTCCTTGCATGTTACTTTTTCAACGCAGAAAATTTGATCTGAAAATTCCCACAGTTTTAAAGGTAGTGAACACCATTGTTTTTGGTGTAATTTCACAAGATTAGCTGATTACGGTGTGTAATATTCACTGCAACATACATTCCACTGACTTGTTTTATGTTGGAGCCAACTGCTTTGTGAAAAATCGAGAAAAACAGCGCAGCTCTTTCAACTCTTAAATCAAAGATCTTGCAATATATCTTGCATAAAATCTATGGGTTATAGGGCGTTCGTGGTAAGTGAACAACATCCGTGGGGTCAGAGTGGGAAACAGTCGCGACAGATTCTCATTTCCTTAAAAAGGAGCAGTTTTCAATGGCCAGGAGTAATCAGTGCATTTACTTTGGAGTAATGCACCTCTTCGATTGTAGCATTGCACATTCATGAAAACTTTATCCAGGAACGCAGTCAACTTGTGTCTGTGACACTGAAACGAGTAGGTCTACATGTATGATAATGCAGGTGTGTTTGAGCATGCTTAATGACTGCACTTTCACGTCAGTTTACACGGCAATGAAATGCTAAAACTTCATTTCTAAATTCTAGTTGACTCCCTAATAATCAAAGATTGTATAGCACCGCGTAGTGGTCTAGATAGAGAACTTCACCGGGAATACACGTAAAACGTTTTAATCGCATGGGCCCCATTTGAGCAAGAGATACACCTGCGCAGTGCACATTAATGCACAGGCACAGGCACCGCGGCAGGCACATGCACCTAGTGAGCCTGCACCTAAGCATCACTGTGAACCACGGTGGCGTATCGCTCGCTCAAATGGCGCCCATGGTAATTACACCTTTTGGGCAGAGTTACCCATCTTGCGCCTTTGGCGCTGTACAATCTTTGCTAATATAATTATACACAAAGAGGAAATTATGTCTTGAAACATGGGCGGTTTAATGTGTGGAAATCATACTTATTTTGTTGATGAAAACCTCTTTCACCATTCTGCTGTTTCTGGAAACAGCCACCATTTTTGGATCATACCATTATGCTATAGGGGTGATTTTGAATTTGCAAAGTTTTTACATCAAGAAAATCCTTTCCTTGAATAAAATTTAACTTCACACAGATCTAATTTATATCCTACTCTACACCTTACACTCAAGTTCCTATAATTTTAGTTTACAACGCTTTTGATGAATTTCTGTCGTGTAGTTTTAGCTGCTTTTATGTTTACCCATTCATTAATGGAGACTCCCATAACATCTGCGAACACTACACACAAGAAAATTGGCATCTGTCAAAGAATGTGATATGCGAAGTGAAATGAACTCCGATACAATGGTCAGCTGACCATTGTAAAAAACAGAACAAAATTTTTGTTTTCTCGAAAACTACAGCATTCTGGGCGGAAATATTTTACAGACTGATTGAGGCTGTTACACACTTCCTGTCAAGTGAGATATTTCAGGATTATATGGTAGTCCGATTTGGGTGATTTTACCAATGGTTTACACTTTCTTTAATCAAGTAACCACAATTTCACTAAAATAAAGATAAAAAGTGCTGAATAAAGAATCCCAGGCCCAAACAACAGCCATTCTTGTCCTGGGCTGGCCCATTCAATGCTAGATTAGTACAACTAAACAAATGAGCTTGTGCGACTTCATTCAAGTTTTTATCCAGTTGTTGTCAATAAAAATATGCCTTGTGACTGAAAAGTTCCCTTTCTGGCATTGCAGAAGAGTTTGTTGCCCATGGGGCCAACGTGAACTGCCTTGCTCTAGGTCAGCAGAGTGGACGTGTGATGGTGACCGGTGGAGATGACAAAAAGGTCAACATGTGGGCAGTGGACAAGCCCAACTGTATCATGGTTAGTTCATTGTGCTTTGCTCTGCCGTCAGCCTTAAATATGCTGATTTCACTGTCCCTGGAGTAGTGTTGAGTTCCAATGCTTCCATAAGTCCAAGTTCAGGAGATTTCCTTGCCTGTGAATGGCAGAAATGGCATGGGTTCATTTTTGTATTAATTCAGCTGAAAATTGGCACCCTCCTCCTGCAAAATTCTTCAAAACTTTCAGTGGATTTTGAACGATTTGGAAAGGATAGAAGTTAAGATGTTCCAGGTATAGCATGACCCAGTTTGAAACAAAATTCGTTTTAACTTTTGGTGTTTTTTACTTCTTTCTCATACAAAGTGGGTATAGCTGTGTAAGCACCACAGTACACTAGCAAGACCATGTTTGAGTTGTAACATAATGCAGTGGTCTTTGCCTTAAATGATTCAAGGTCCCCAAAAGGTGTACATACATGTACCTGACATTAACACCAGCGTCTTGAATGCTGTTTAATGGTTTACAAACTTTTCATTCAGTTGGATTTATTTGTCTAATTTCAGAGCCTTTCTGGCCATACTTCCCCCGTGGAATGTGTCAGGTTCAACAGTAATGAAGAGCTTGTGGCCGCAGGGTCGCAGTCTGGCTCACTCAAGATTTGGGACCTGGAGGCTGCCAAAAGTAAGATGGATTAATTCCAACTAGTGTTTGGCATTAATGAATAACACATTCACTCCATGAAGCAAAAATCCTTGACTGAAAATAAAATTGGGATCGTTCACCCAGCCAGATGCAACAGATCTGTGTGTCTGTGAGTTTGTTTCTGCATGCAATTGGGGACCCTGAACAATAGAGGACAATAAGGTCCCCGATTGACAGAGGGTCCCCGATTGACAACTGTGTACAAAACATATGGGTGGTCTTCTAAAAAAGTTAAAGTACGAACAATAGAGGAACAATAGGGGGTCCCCAGTTGCAGGCAAATACACACTTGGATGTGTGTGTAGGGGGCCTTTGGTTGTTGCACAGCTAACAATAACAGCATAAAACTACCCAGCCTAAGACAATGGGATCTTGTACCTTTGAACAATGCCGCTGATTAGGCTGGTAACTTGAGAGTTTAAGGTTGTTTGGCCCTGGTGATAGTTTACCTGGTGGATCTTGTTACACTATGTAAGCTTCTCATTTTTCAGCTGTTGAATGTTTTTGAATTCATCAGAACTTCTTGTAAGTTATCCCTTGGCAGGTAGGATTCAACTTTATAATTAAAATGAATATCTATACCAGTACCATATTCCTGCTATTTTAATAATAACTGTTGATCTACCGAATGCTTCCACGCCCAATCCTAATACATGTAATGAATGCTGAATTTATCAATGCATTAACCTATTGATGCGTGGGTAGTGGTCAGAAGTATGCGTGTGGAACGTTGAAAGTTTATCCTGCTTGACCCCAGGGAATATCTTACTCGCTGCTTGTTCAAATTACATGTATAACTCGTCTTATCAGAACCGTAACACTTGCTGAGTACCTGTTGTTTCAATTTGTTTTTGAATGCCAAGTGTTTCAGTATGCCTTACACAGGAGAAAGAACTGTAAAACATGGACAAGTTTTCCCTTTGTCTTTCACATTGGGAACAGGGAGCTTTCTGGCTAGGAACATTCTGTGTCCAACATGGAGGGGAGACTCTCTGAATTTTAAGACCCAAGCACCCATCTTTGTCATAATTTCCACCCCCCCCTTACATTTTCCGTTCTCCCTTGTCTGCCAGTTATCAGAACACTAACCGGCCACAAGAGTAACACAAGAAGTTTAGACTTTCATCCCTACGGAGACTTCGTGGCGTCAGGCTCAGTGGACTTGAACATCAAAGTAAGAGTTTCATCCTCAGACTAGACCCCTGTCCTTTTGTGTGTCAAGGTGTAAATGACAGCCCAAACTTTCAAAGCCTCTTGAGTTGTATATTTGTGATCACACTGTCTATAAGTACATGCGCAATTCCTCCCTAATAAGCAGAATGCTGTGCTGTGATAGTTTATTTTCTTCTATTCAAACTTTATGATACATGCATACTTTTGAAGCCCACATATAGTTGAGGTTTGGAGCCTACTCTAGATGAGGCTTGTGGAACATTTTTGTAAATGATACAAAATGTGGGAACTTTTCATGTGTGCAACATAATGTTTGTGAGTTTGTTTCTGCATTCAATTGTGGACCCTGAACAATAGAGGACAATAAGGTCCCCGATTGACAGAGGGTCCCCGATTGACAGAAGGTCCCTGATTGACAACTGTGTACAAAACATATGGGTGGTCTTCCAAAATAGTTGAAGTACAAACAAATGAGGAACAATAGGGGGTCCCCAGTTGCAGGCAAATACACACTTGTGTGTGTGTTTGTAGAATGTGTGCAAGTACTGGGAAATCTGAAGGCCAGTTGTCTGTTCTTGTCCCCATCATAAGCTTGACCAGTTGCATTGATGCAGTTCTCGTGGCAGTCATACATGTGTGTAATCCTTGTATACATGTAAATGCTACCAGAACAACATAACCCTCGTGTTATTTAAATTTGTGGTAACAGTGTAGTTGTCAAGTTCATCACGTGTCTTTATAACTCAATCACAAGTTATCACGTACTAAGTCACAAGCTGTTCAAATGGACAGTGACAGCTAGGCATTTTTTGGGGGGGGTCATTCTTCAGTCCCTGTGACCAGATTTGTTCATTCAGTTGTAAGGATCGATATTAAATGGAGCATTTTGTGTTAATATGCTTTTTTGGCAGTTGTGGGACATCAGGAGGAAAGGCTGCATCTTCACTTACAAAGGCCACACTGGGCCCATCAACTGCATCCGCTTCAGTCCCGATGGACGTTGGATTGCGTCGGCATCGGGGGATGGGCTTGTTAAGGTCAGAAACTCTCACCCATCAAGCTCAGAAAAAAAAGTCTGTCTGGGCTTGTCACAACCAGATTCAGAGCCATGTTAGGCTTTGGGTTTGTTCTCCACTCATGAAATGTAATAAGCTCAGTTATGCTATCTGAGCTGAAGTGCACCCTCACTGGTGAAATAAAGATAGATGGTGCTAAGTTTTCCAACTGGGTTCTTGCACGTGTTCGGTGTGCACACGACAACCACACATTCCAAACTTAATTTGTTGCGCATACTCAGCGTGCTCTGCCTCAAACGCGCATAAACTTCTGCACCTATGAGGTGAGAAAGTACCAAAGGACTCTCAATTTCATTTCAAAACACGCCCTCCTTTGTCCCTGCTCGGAGCAGATTGAGTCGCAATACTCAACGCTGTCTGAGAGCTTTCAAGAAAATAAAAGAATCTCACCCTGGTCTGGATGGGACTTGAACCCTTGATCTCCCCACTTCCTAGTTCAGACGTTTAACTATTTGACCACTGAGCTTGTGGCTGGTACAAATGGGGCATTGCGGCAGTGGGTACTGCAATTTGACAGTCCAGAATAAAGAAAAGTGGGAGTTGATATCTGTTTGGTCAATTTCAGTTGTGGGATCTGACTGCTGGCAAGCTCCTACATGACTTCAAGCTGCATGGAAGTTCCGTCAATCATGTTGAGTTCCACCCCAATGAGTTCTTGCTAGCTACAGGAAGCGCAGACAAGTAAGACTGATACAAACTGTAACTTGATCCCACCCCCCTCCAAGAAAAAGTTGTCAAGTAACTATTAAACGGCTCATGAATTAGATATTTTTGTTTTGCTTCGTCTTTCATGTCATCTGAGAAAAGGGTAGGTTGGCTTTTTTGGTCTTTTTTTTACTGATTCAGTGTGCAGCTAAGAGAGATCAGGTGGCCCTTTTGTTTCAAACACTTTAAAGGGGACTAGTTGTGTGCATAAGTAAGTACTTTTATGCACCACATTTATGCAATGCACCCTATTTTCTATCTTTTATTTCCAATTTCACATATTCCAAACATCTCCCCCCCAAAAAAAAATATTTTCGTCACTGTTGCTTGAATTTCTGAATTTCTGTCCTCTGTGACTGTGACAGTGACATTTTTGCCAACATTCATTGCACATTTTGGGACAGGGAAACCATGTGCTCACTAAGATTGGATAATGGATCGCCTTTGTTAATTTTCTTCTTCTTTTTGTCCATGTTAGTGATATTTTCCTGTGAGATTGCTACACGTTGCCTCCTTTCTTCCCATTTTGCATGGCAGGACTGTAAAATTCTGGGACTTGGAGACCTTTGAACTTGTGTCGTCTACCGTTCCCGCTGCTTCCGACGTTAGGTATGTCAAAGTCTATTATTGGTGCATTGTAGCCCAACCACGTAAGTACTGATTAATATTTATCTCCAAATCATCCTAACATGGCCAGTTTCTGCTAAAAGAAATGATGAAATTTGCCATTTTATTGAAAAATTCTCATTGTGAAATTTGATAATACATGAAAACAGACTTAGAGTGTTTCCATATCAATGTACGTAATCTTGAATTGATTTACTGGTTGTGGGTATCACAAGTCAGTATCATCAATGACTTCCTAGTATTAGTCGGTATCACATATATTTTCTGAATCACTGTATTGCTTGACTCAGCTTAACTTAGTGTTCCAGCCTTAAGGATGCATAAACAGACCAATCCAGCAAGCCCCCCCTCCAACCATACACCCCTGGGCAACACTGACACAAGCAACTGTACATCCATGCTTGTCATACGTGCATGCTCACACACTGGACTTTTGTACATGCATGTGCGACACAAAATCACAGCTGTGATTGGTTGGACTCATTTGGGCGGGGTCAGTGGATTTACCTATTTGTAGCAGTTGGTATGAACTCGATGTACAAGGACCCACCTCCTGTGAAAAAAGAGAGAGGTCGGGGGACGCTGGCTTCCATTGGTGCCACACAATCAGTATCAACCAATGGGTTTGCACACCATCAGATAAAAATTGGTTGTGCATATTCTGTGCTATGCAGGTGCAAACCAGTGTAAGCAGACACCGTGCTGGCTGCGGAGTATATAGTTGCCAGGTAATCAAATGGCGTCTGTCGTCCACGCACAGATCAATGACGAAAGGAGGGTGACATGTCGTATTGTTGGCATTACAGTTGAGCTAAGTAGAATGACATTGACTTTTTCCCCCCAGGGTGCTCGTCTTTCACTCCGAAGGGAGCTACCTGTACAGCGGCAGCCAGGACATGCTGCACGTCTTCGGATGGGAGCCTGTCTGCTGCTTTGACACGTTCTCCATGGGTTGGGGCAGGGTAGCAGACATGGCTGTGGCCTCCTCTCAGCTAATCGGTGCTTCTTTCAATCAAACCAACGTGTCTGTGCATATCGTGGACCTTGAGGTAAATGGTGCTTTGCAGAACCATAATCCATTGATTTATAATATTTTTGTTTTCTGTTGTATATATGAATTCACAACTTTATCATAATTGGAAAATGTAACAAGTGCGTTTGGGTTGATAATTGGGCATTATCATGACGAAATACAGCGATAAGATATTTCAAGCTGTTTTTTGGGTTCAATGAGATTTGATAATAACGAGAACATTTAGAGCAGCTTGTACTAAAGAAGTCCATTAAGCATTGGATGTTAAATATCAAAATATTGCATCAGTGACTGTAGAAGCTATGCACAGTGAGTAAACCTTCATGTATTTTACCAATGCCAAATTGAGGTATCAAATTAAATTCCCTACAGAGAGTCAACAAAACCCGGGGAGTTTCGATACAGCAGCTGCAGCAGGGACAGCAAGCGGGCACCAACCAGGGGCAGAAGCCAGTATCCGCTGCGCCGTTGTCAGCCAGTGGGAGGCGGAGCTTCATCACAGACAGACCCCCGACGACATCAACGAAGCAGAGGTCAGTAAACAAGTGTGGATTGAAAGGTTAAAGTGCATGTTTGTGTTTCAATTAACTTCATTTTCTTACATCAATTGCTATTTTCAAAAGTACCCTGGTGCCTTGTCAGTTTTTGTACTGAGGCAGATTTTAGTACTTAAGACCAAAACTCTTGATGTCATCCGAGAGAAAAACCTCAAAGTTGCATTGATTTGTGAACAAGAGACTGCTGTAATCTTTTGTAATGTATTTCACAGTCCTAAAATTCCCTTTCTTTTGGTGATTTGTTGTTGCACAAGTAAATGACAACAGGCGAACAAGTAACCCCTTCTCAGAAATTTTAAGAGCAACTTTATGGCTCACAATTTTGTTGATTTGAGCAGTGAATAAAAAAGCCTTTCATTTTAGCTGTTGGATTTTGTTGGGTTAAGCAGGGTGTGTAGAGAATACCTGAAAGGGGTTGGGTTTAAATTAAAAAGTGTGAAAATGAGTAACAAATAAGCATTTTTAGAGTTGAATTTGAATAAAATATGGTACACTGAGTTTTCGGATTGCACATGAACATAACAATTGGAATTCCCCAAACTAAAGACACTCTTGCTATCCCTCATGATTCGGGCCAAGCTTTTGCATAGTGACCACCATCTCTGGAATGGACCGGTTCCTTTGTGCCCATCTTATCCATTGAAAACAGTGTATTGGTGCCATGCGTCTCTTATGTAACTAAGCAAAAGCTCGCCCCGAACCACGAGGTATAGCAACAGTGTCTTTAGTATGGAGAATTCAAATTGTTATGTTCACGTGAATTTAAAGAACTCGGTGTAACAGATTTTATTCAAATTTAGAGTTACAGGCCTTCCAAAGAATCTTTTACTCTGGAAATCAACAGGAACCTTTATTTACCATTGATGCCAAGCTGAATGATACATCAGTACAAAAAGCTCAGCTTGCTCTGTTTGATGGAAACTGAAACAAAATGACGGGGGAAAAAATGATGTTATGCCTCATTGCTGCACTTGTATGAATCTCTTAACATTATTCTTGCAGCCATTTTATCAGTCATTTTTGTGTTAATTTCCATCAGAATGGGTAAACTAAGCTCTTTTTCTTCATTGGATTGTATGTGGACTAAGTTGTGTCATCAAATTAACCACTACCAGCCGGGGACTCCGAAATCGGAGCCGTATGGTTTATATGTGTGGCCGGGGTCTCCGAACTCGGACAAAGGAAACAGGGCCCTGTAGCAAAAGACCGTACTCCGAACAAAAGACCAGGCTGCTGGGCATGACCGGCATTTTTCACTCTCAAAAGTGGTGATAATCCAGCGTTATTTTGAAACCGTATACCAGGGTTTGGGGTATTTAGAGCAAGCAGATTACCACCGGGGACAAAAGCTCTCCGCCACCGCAGCGATGAGCCACACAGCACCGCTGCATGCTAATCTGGCCCCTATTGAAAAGAGGTCAGCAGTGCACTGAGCCAGGTTCGTGAACAAAAGACAGTTGTATAACACCGCACAATCTGGGCTCTGTTTACAAGGCTGCAGGCCTGGCTGAAATATTCGGGCGTCAATGAAGGTCACCTGTCAACTTAGAGTAGTGCCTGAAGATTACTCCGTGCAGCTATAAACGACTGTTAAATGGAATGATGAATTGTTGAAGGATTTTGAAAACGGAAAAAATGATAGTCATGCCGGCCCAGCATCCTCAACGTTGAAAAATGCCCCAGCCCGAAGTGGTTAAAATCCCTTCCCCAGACCATCAGGGGTAAGCCTGCCTGGTATCTTGAAAAGGATTGGGACTGTGGATTGAACCTACTGGGCCTGCATTAACCCCACTTGGACTCTGTTTCACACTCTGGCTAAGTTGGGACCTGCTAATCCTCTGGTCTCTACTCCACAGTTAATTAAGCCCATTGGGCCAAATAATCCTCCAACAATATCCGAACCATCTGTAATTGATGTGACACCTAAAAAGGTTGAGGGTTCCCATAGATTTCTGTTTGCAAGATTCATTGAAGGGCTTTTCTACTCAGAAGTATTGCTGGTTACTCATGACTCATAATGCACTTTTGAGGTGTTTCGGGCTGAGCATTTGTGCTCAACGAGGTCAGTAATAAATACTCAAACCCATCATTTTCTTCCCAATAACGTACATAGGAATCCCTTCCATTTTTGGAAGCGTGCCACTGACGGTAGTTTCTTTTACCTGGAGCTGGTACTTATGCACAGCAAATTGTTGGGCCTTCCACGCAGGATGTGAAATAAACTGCTGCAGTTTTTGTGCTGAGGGAGGAAGACAATGGTTTAATTGTTGAATCACATTCTTCGTATGTTGCCCACTTTTTGCAAAGGGAGCCTGAGATTAAGTCAGAGGCACAACGGGATTCACCGACTCAAGACGATAAGGAGGATGACTCTGCCTCCTCCGCGGACATCAAAGACCCGGTTAACTATGACAGTATATTCCACCCCAAGAAGAGATTATGTAAGTTCAGTTACAGGAGAGGAATGTGATCTTTTTTGACGTCATATGCAAATTTAGTATTCCCTCAGTAGTTTTTGTGAAAGTTTGGCCACTCATTTCATCAGATGTGACTCCATGCGTTGCTTACACACAGCAAAACAAATGCTCATTTACTGATTTTGTGCTTAGTTTTAACATGTCAGCCTTGTTTATGCATTGCGTGAGAATACACATGCAGATATGCCAATAGCCACACAAAAGCCACACAAAATTTCAAGCATTCTGTTGGTTTGCGCGCAAACATGGATGCGCCGAGCAGGCTTCACTTTGAAAAGCAAGTCAGTGCTCTAGTAACTATGGTAACTTCATATCTCCGAAGAAGTGAAATTTCCAACATTCATGGATGTTCCACAGCTGTCATTGTATGTACTTGCCAAAGCTTTCTGTAACAAAATTTAGGCAATGGATCACTTTGATTTGTAAAAACTTAGGGGAAGAGGAGTTGTCAAACATGTAAGTACATTTACCTACATCTGAAAGCCTAGTTTTGGAAAGGTGGGCAACTTTAAGTCAACCCAATTAGATTTGCTTCTCGTTGGCTGTTGGATTTAGTAGTTGACTGTAAGGTGTAGCCTCAATTAATAGATACATAGCATTATACCTTGGTACCAGGGAGCCTCAATTAATAGATACATAGCATTATACCTTGGTACCAGGGAGCCTCAACTTGGCACCAGGGAGCCTCAATTAATAGATACATAGCATTATACCTTGGTACCAGGGAGCCTCAATTAATAGATACATAGCATTATACCTTGGTACCAGGGAGCCTCAATTAATAGATACCTAGCATTATACCTTGGCACCAGGGAGCCTCAATTAATAGATACATAGCATTATACCTTGGTACCAGGGAGCCTCAATTAATAGATACATAGCATTATACCTTGGTACCAGGGAGCCTCAATTAATAGATACATAGCATTATACCTTGGCACCAGGGAGCCTCAATTAATAGATACATAGCATTATACCTTGTTACCTGGGAGCCTCAATTAATAGATACATAGCATTATACCTTGGTACCAGGGAGCCTCAATTAATAGATACATAGCATTATACCTTGGCACCAGGGAGCCTCAATTAATAGATACATAGCATTATACATGTAAATGCACACTGTTGTGGAATTGCCAGAAACTTAATGTTTTACTTTGCATATTTCAAAAGGTCTGGGTGAAAGGATACCATTGTAATGTCTTAATATCAAAGAAAAATCATGAGAAAAGTGTTGTTTGGACAGTTTTATTATACTTTTCAGTGACCTATCCAAACATCATTTCGCAGGGAAAATGTTTTAGTGCCAAAAACCCTTATCCGTGACAGTATGAATCTTCACTGCTGTCTATTTTCTCCACTGGAAATAGTTGTGCGTACTTTTGATGGCATCTATGTTCCATTTTTCCACTGCTTGTCTAGCACGGTCCCCAACAAGGGGCCAACCATTCCCAGCCCCTCTGGACGACCAGCAGCCTGTCCCAACGCAGCCTCCTGCATCACAACCCAAACAAACCAGCCAGTCACCGCCAGCCCCCGCGCAGCCCCAGCCGAAGCCAGGAGCCAGACCACAACCTACAGCAGCAGCGGCACCAGAACCGGCCCCGCCTCCACAACGACAGCCAGATGCTGCACCGCAGCGGGCAGCCAAGGCACCGGACACCATCGTACCCTCAGACAGACAGGCACCTGCAGGCTTGGACATGAACGCCTTCTTGCCGGTAATGTGTCTTCGTTTGAACTTTATTGTTAGGAATTTCTTAATCCGTGGAGATGAGTCAAAAGTCACTAGAGCCACTTTTGGAGTTTGAGGTTTGTATTTGAAAGAGCAACCCGAGCTCTTAGTTCTGATGCATCACTCAGTTTGGCATCCTGGTGAGAATGGACACTCCATGGAAGAAAATCTTGAGAATCCCTCCTTACTTATGTTGTGCAAGATTCTAGTATAGGCCAGTAATTCCAAAGTGGCCCCAGCGACTGCTGTCTCATGTTCACAGGGCGGGTCACATGTGCTTAGCATGGAAAGTTTTGCTCAGCAAAAACAAGTTATTGGCCAAAACCCCACTGAGTGTGGGTTGCTTGTGATTGTTCCTGACGAATTTATGCTCAGCACATTAATTTGATTAGCAGTTTCCTCTGCTCAGCAGCTAAGACACTTGGCCCTCAGTTTTACATTATCGGGGCGAATACAGGAGGCAAAGCCTAGCCTGTACTTCTCTGCGTGGAGGTTAGATAATCTCACTCTTTTGCCTTAGCACAGGGTACTTTCACATGCATGTGTAATAAGTTCAAGATGATTCTGGTACCATAGTTTAGTAAAAGATCACTAAAGCTCGGTAAGCACCTTGACAATATTGGACATGTTTAAAATCATTGGGATGATTAGAATGGGATATTGGTGGCAGTAATTCAGGAATGTGTAGACCCATAGGGTAGCATAAAAAATGAGTTATAGGTGGAACACCCGAGACCCCTTCTGAGCAGGTGTTGTGGGCTTTATTTGACTTGTGAAATGGTGTTTGTATTTCAGTAATATTTGATCGTTGGGCAGATTTTTCCCTTTGGCAGTGTGCGTGACTTGCAACCCAGTTGTACTAAATACGGTCAATTGTGAAGCTAGAAGCTCGCTTTGTGAGCTCAATATTAGTGGTTCAAATCGTTGTATTTGTCATTTTTTTTTTCAAAGTGTCAACAAAGAGTTGAAGTTTTTAAACACCAAGTGCAGCATAAAGGGCATCGTGCAAAATTGTGTGTATATATTGCAATTGGTCAATAGAGCTCTTGCAGCTAGTACTTGGTAATGGTTCCTTTAGCATTGCAAGGAACCATTGAGAAAACATACAAGGAAGCCCCCTGTTGTGAAATTTGCACCAATTATCATTGGAAACTGTGTATCTGGTCTGTTTCTTTTGTCGTGTCACAGTTGCATTCCTTGCTGTGCACAATGTGGCCCCAGTGTCAAACCAAAAAAATCCAAAGAGATTTGCTGTGCACAATGTGGCCCCAGTGTCAAACCAAAATAATCCAGAGATTGGCTGTGCACAATGTGGCCCCAGTGTCAAACTGAAATAATCCAAATGGATTTTCTGTTCACAATGTGGCCCAAGTGTCAAACCAAAATAATGCAAAGAGATTTGCTGTGCCCAATGTGGCCCAAAATAATCCAAAGGGATTTGAACGTGGGCCTTGGTGTATATTGTGGTGTGTAATTACTAATACCCTTCTCAAACAGAAGAAGTCACTGTTACGAAATATGGACCCTGCATCTCTGAATATGGCGTGCAAAAAAAAAAAAAAGAAAAAAGAGGAGAAAAGGAATCAAGCCAAAACAAGTGCAAATGGCAAATGTATTGACTAATCTTTTCATTTTGTTTATTCGTAAAATGAAAACACAAACAAAAGCAACATACAAAATTACAAAAAATAAACCAGACATTTTAGCACATTCCAGTGTGCTGTTGCCATTTACATGTACCTTTCAAATAAGAAAGGCTACAGTGTAGTTGGTCTTGGTTCCGAGATGTTTTTATTCTTATTTTTCTCTCCCCCCAACCCTTTCTGCCCTTTGGGAAAACATTGTTTGGCCCTGCACATCTGCAAAAGTGAGGTTTAATTGATTCCACGACGCGTCCGATTCTGCTCTGGATCATGTTTCACCACTGAGTGTTGATTTCATTAGATTCTTGGCTTGCAGTTTTGTTAGCACGGCACTTCTGCTCCATTCTTGAAAGCTGTATAATTGCCAAAAGTGGGAGAACTGCAAAGATTAGTGCATTGTGAATTGGATGGCTGAGTAAAAAGTAATATTATCTTGCATGTTACAGTGAAAAGGTTAGAAATGGTTATGATCAATTGCTGCATGGATACATGTAATTCCAGAAATTAGGAATCCAAAAGTGTGACAGTTTTGTGTCCCTATTACATCTGAACTTTGCTATTTGACTTGGAAATATCACCGGAATTGATTTCAAACTATTGCTATTTGTTTGGCCGGTAATTTGCATTAATTCATCACTTTTGGAAATTCATACCAAATGATATGTCAGATGTGACAGGGACACGAAAAAAAATGGACCCCTAATTTCTGGAATTACCGGTATATTTGACAAAGTGAGAATATCAAGAACACACACACACACAACAGAGAAATCTAGAATTCCTGTACTCTCTTAAACAGTGAATGATAAAAAAGGTGAAAGGTTCAGTGTCTGGGTCTGTGACAAGAATGTGAGAGTACTGTCCTCCCAACCCCATGCATACCAATGTCTATGCATTCCTAGTTTTGACATTTTAACCAGGGTGTGCAGTCGGACTGTAAGTACGAAAGCCTCCCTCGTGGTCATGCATACTGCATGAGCAGCCTGGCCGGGTAATGATCCAACTTCAAGCCCCAGTGAAGTATGTCCAAAATGCCAGAATCCTTAAGCAGCAGGTTGCTGGGGCAGGTGCATGACACATTCAATTCACCTGGCTGCAGAGTCATCGAAAGGAGTAGAAAAAGCGAAAGATTGGAAATCTGCCCATGTTCATTCTTATGATTAAAGCCCAGGCTTTTAAGTAGCTTATACTCCTCTGAGAAATCCATTCAGGATTAAGTCCCACAGACTGGGTCTTTGGCTCTCCAGGTATTTTGTCCTCTGTATCTGCATGCGTCAGAAACAGCATAGATGGACATCTTTATGTACTGGAACTATGCAGATGAAAATCAGCTGTTGCTTTCTGTTGTGGGTAGTTCCAGAAATTAGGGGTCCAAACTGTGACATTTTTGTGTCCCTGTTACATGTAACCTTTGTTATTTGACTTGGAAATATCACCGGAGTTGATTTCAAACTATTGCTATTTGTTTGGCAGGTAATTTGCATTAATTCATCCTTCTTGGAAATTCATATGTCAGATGTGATAGGGACTGGCAAAATAGTGGACCCCTAATTTCTGGATTGACCCTTGTACAGAATTCGCTCAAGATTCTGTAACTCAAGCATAGCCAGGTGCTTCCTAGTTTTGTTTGCTTGGGTCCCACCAGTTAAATTATATTTCAGGAGTGTTTGTTTTGAGTACAAATTACGTGTGAAAGTGTAAACAGATAATCCCTAACATCATGCATGTCGTTAGCTGTTAATTACTATTGTTTGTTTTGTACATAGTGTTGACTATTGTTTGTAGCTATCTCCACCTTGATTTTTACCGAGAAATATGTGGAGAAATTTCAATCAAATAGTTTTTAGGTTCTGGCTCAGTGCTGTTTATCAGAAACTCACTGATAAGCTTCTTGCTCACGTAGCCTTTTGCTCTGGCCACAGTGTGCTGTAAAAAAAATTTAGCTGGTTGTCATTAGTTAAAGAAAACTACATGTACATGTACAAACATTTATGACACAACCAAACAGAAGGAGACAGGTGTCATCACAGCAGCGTTTGAGTTAACTGCCCGTACGGAAATAATTCTTTCACATTGTACATCATTTAGCTGGGGAGGAGATGTGTTTCTGCAATTTTGTGAATGTGCCTTGTGACAACTTTCAGAAGCTTTTATTCTCAATTTTGGGAAACAAATGCCATTTCATTTGGGTAAGAAGGCGCTGGTATTATTTCATAACACAATAGAATTTACCGTAATGCATTATTGATAGTGTGGCATCACTGGAACTTCAGTCATGCCCAAATGGTATGGCTGTGGCTGGCAATAACACAGGCACCTATGAAAGCCATTGCCAAGTGGCAGCAGCTGCTTCCTATGGGTGTGTGTATCACTATTAGTCGACTAGTCATAGCCAGTTTATTGAGATGTGGCTAGGACCTCTCCTGTGCCCACAATGCCCGTTTCTTGTCTGACGATGTGCCCGTTACATGCGCTGTAAAATCTGGAGCTTGGCATTGACCCGTGTTACCGATCTTTCTCTGGTCACAGCAAAACATGCGGGGGGCAGGTGGAGACCAGAAGAGCCGAGCCAAGGAGACAGAAGCGGAGGCGCTGGATTCGTTAATGAGGGGCCACAGCTCTATGTGCGCCGTGCTTACCAGCAGGAACAAGAACTTGGATGTTGTGCGGGCTATATGGACGGCGGGAGACATTAAGGTGAGGGGAGGCTTTGAACAGGGATCCCTGTCATGGTGCTGCTAAATGCTCGGAAGTGTGGGCTTTGGAAGAGGTGATGGGAACCAAGCACTCATTAGTGTCAAACTGGTAGTTGAGTAAGGGGTTTGATCCCAGGCACTTTCGTACTGGTTGGTAATATTCATCCATTTCCTCCGGTTTTTCTTGAAGTTCTTTGATTTTGTCCAGGTGGTGTTTACCTTCCGCCTTTATTCTCCTTTGTGACTCTCATATTTAGAAGAGATATCTGACCCGTACAAGAAAGGCTTGTGTTTTACCCCAGTCATCATATGTATTTGCATAGAGATGTCTATCCATGAGGTCAAGGAATGTTTTGTGACATTTGGTTAGTTTGTAGATAAGTTAAAATTTGTCACTCAGAATAACAAAATTGTTATTTATAATTTTAGTTGTCAGTGGAAAGCTTGTATTTTTTAGAATGTTCCAGAGCATGCAGAACTTGTGCAGCGTGACATTTTAAATTGAAGAACAAAAATTGTTGATGCAGCGGGGACGTTTTTATCAAGTTTCACTAGTTTTTGCACCAATTTTCCCCCTTGTAGATAGCTGAGAACATGATATGTTGTTCCTAACGAACATCAAGGAAATATACATGTACCAAGAAAAATGTAAGCTGATCTGAAACACCAATTAATTTGTAAACAATTTTTTGTCAATATTTCAGACTGCCGTAGAGTCTGCCGTCAACATGCGAGACCAAGCAATCATTGTAGATCTACTAAACATCATGAATATTAAAAAGTGAGTACAAGTTGTCATTGTTCACCTCTGCTGAATTTTCCCATAAATTTGGGTCTTTTTAAAAAGGGATTGGGGAGGGGATTTTGTCTGTGCCTCTTGAGAATGTAGAAATGGTCGTAGAGAGCTGAAAAGTGTGTAAAAGGACCTGGTGTAGAGCTCTTTGTTAGAGGTAGTGTGTAGGATTTGCATGTACTGCAATTTGTCAAAATTAGCTGATTTAGGGGTTTGTGATTTACTTTGTGTATCATTTCAAGGAACTATTTCATGTTTTGAGTTCTCTGCTTTGAGGGAAATGGAGCACTCAAAGCGCAGCTCGAGTTATTTGTCTTGCAAAAATTCATGGGCCGCAGGACATTCCTGAGTGCCTGGATGGTGCACAGCATGTAACGTCGATCTACTGACTAATTATAGCCCTCGAAAATGCATTTTTTTCCATGGCTTTGCTAATAGTGGTTGGCAAATTAACCTTCCAGTTTGTGTTTCCTCTTCAACACTGCAGCGCTGCGAATTTGTCGAATAAACACCGTGCCATCATGCAGTGAATTGACTGCAGTCATCACAGTCACTGTGCCACCAAAACGCACCCGTATATGGTACATATCACTGTACAGGTACATGTACACATGCACAATCGTTTGCTCTTTACATGTAGCCTCCTACATTGTACATCAGTCAAAAATCATCCACATATCGTCAGTGCCCATCACTTTAAAAATTAACACATGCGGCAACTATCCTTCGAGCTTCCGGCCGTCAAAGCTCTGCTGCGCTGCACTTGCAGTAACCAGTGAGGTTTGGTACCCAGACACAAGGGTATTTTACAGTTTATTTGTGTACGCATTTTCCCTTGTGTGGAAAGGTGCCCTGCTAAATGTACAGCGTGCTTAATGCAAACACGAGTTTGTACATGTAGATATCCGTAACAATGGAAAAAAATCATTGCACAACACCACGTAGCTGTATACTTTTTACCACTTTATATAAGCTTTTGTGAATTTGCTGACTGCTATTCTTGGCGATGAAAAATGGACCCTTTCATTTCAAGAAAAATGTATCTGTCCATCGGGCAATTTGTCCCTCATTTTAAAAATGAAGGACAAAGGTTTCTGCTTTCAGGCAAGTAACTTGCCTGAAAGCAGAAACTTCTTGTCCCGGGCAATCAGACAACTGTTAATGTTGAGGCCTGCTCGTGTTCCAGCTCATGCAACACGCATGGGAAAAGTTCACATTTTGGACCTATCTATTGTGGAGAAAGGGACATGTTCTGGCAAGAATATGTCTAGTGTCACAACAATCCATATTAAAATGATAGCAAGAAGTCAGCAGAAAAACTTCTGGAGGTTCAGTCTGATGAAAAACAAATGTGTTGCAACAGTAGAGAAAACGTAGGTGGGGGAAATTCAGCTATTACGACCAGGTTCTTTAGGTTTAATACTCTTAACTCATTGGACGAACTTCATAAACTTAAATCAACTATAAATGCTTTTTTGTCCTCTCTATATTTTTTTTCACAGGTCATTATGGAGTCTAGATTTGTGTGTGATTCTTTTACCTAAAATCAAGGACCTATTAACTAGTAAATATGAAAAGTAAGTAAAATGTGCACATTTTTCTGTCTCCCATCTTACTGTATTTCACTGTTCTTGTGGTGAGATATTGTTTTGTGTGTTAAAGTGCTCATACATTGCTTCATTTGTCCTTTGAGCACTGATTGAAAGATTGCTGATGTCTTGTTTACATGTAATGAATTCTGGTGATCCAGATTAACAGAGAGTACCTTTATGTACACCGCTCTTATTTTATCCCCCCCCCCCAAAATCTTGATTTTCATTATATTGAAGTGACTCACTAGACCCGAGTTAACTTTCATTAAATATGAGATAATTATTTCCATGATAATCGCTGGTCGATGGGTTGGGTAGGGTTAAGTCTCATTAAGTATTCTTTAATGATAGTGCTGTTTTGCTGATAAATGTTATATTGAGTGTATGATGTTCCTTGCAAAGAAGATAGGGTACTATAACCCATAATAGATCGGAACACATCATTTTGTGATATTTTGCCCTTTTTTTTCTTTCCAGCTACGTCCATTGTGGGTGTGCATCACTGAAGCTGATTTTGAAGAGCTTTACTAGTCTCATCAAGTCCAACATCAAGACGCCACCCTCAGGTGTCGACATTTCCAGGGAGGAGAGGTCAGCAGTGTCTTCAATTTGGAGGGGTTTGCAGGATATTGCAAGTGCTATGCTAAGCTGAAAAAGAAAGAGAAGAGACAGCCAGTCATGGCGGAACAAGTGACTGGACAGAGCATCACCAGAATGTTGACCTCTGAAATTAAAAGGATATTTGGAATTACTCCTGTGTTTGTGTCTGTTCTTTTCCAATTTCTTCTTGCCTTAAGCAAAGTTACAGTCCTGCTTTTACAAACAGAGTCAGCTTGTAGCATGTTTTTAGAGTTATTGGCCCATTGGGAGGTGTGTTGAAATGTGGTTCACTTGATCGAATATGTGATCTTTCCCTCTTGTTGGCCTTTTCAGATACCAGAAGTGCAAAAAGTGTTATGGGTACCTCCTGGCAGTGAGGACTATCGTGGAGGACAGACAGCACGCTGCCGGCAAGGTTGGGAGCACCTTCAGGGAGTTACAGCTGTTGCTAGCTCAGCTTGACTGAGGGCGGAATTCACTCTTGACATCTAGCCAGTTGCCCCCCTGAGACTCATGCACCTTCCTTCGTTTCTCGTCAGCAATACGTCTTGTTTTTTTGTTTTTTTATTTGCCCTCGGCCATCCACTCAGTTTGTCTGATGCATTCTTTGTTTGGAAAAAGGAGCAAGATGGGGCAGTCTGACGCTGAATGTTTCCAGTCGAGAGTCAGAAGTCTGTTTGTCTCCGCATCTGACCATCGCTGCTCGGTCATGCATGTCACCCGTGTTCTGACAGCAATTTACTGAGGAACTTGGACTCGCTTGAAGTCAACTCTCATTTGCTTATGCTGTTCTGCCAAATTGTGCATTGAATAAAAGTGCATGCCTCCCACGTGGACTACTTAGGGAACATTCATGTCGATTTCATGCCGAGACAAATTGCAAGCCACTGACATCTTTACAACCCTCAGGTTGTGGAGGGAAAGTAAATTGCGTTGATAACTAGCACAATGTTTGGTTCGAGTACAGGATGGCAGGCATATAGTGCTTTGTGTGATTGTATTTTTTCTATATTCTGTTCGTGGACCAACCCTCAAAAGTATTCCAATTTTACAGTTTTGCTCCTTAAGGACCCAACCCCAGTATTCAAAAGCTCTGGTTGGGCTCCAATTTTGTGTAAATAATAGTGTGTTTTTTATTCGTCCAAGTCTTGTACTGTTTGGGGCAAAAGGTGTCCGGATGTCATAAACTTTGACTTCATGGATGCATGATGTCATTTGCTAATATTCACCTCGAACTCATCTGTCCAATTCAGGCCTTTGTTAGAGAACATGCAAGGCACATTTAGTGCAGTTTGTTTGTTTTTTTTACAGGGCAACTGATTGGATGTTATGTTTCCTTTTTATCATGCCCAGCTGATCTCTTTCAGGTATTTAAAATATGTATTCTGTGCCTTACACACATACCATTAAGTTTTGATTCGGAAACTTGGTTTTGGGCAAGCGATAATTCCATGGACCTGGAGGTCCATTTAACTGTAAATAGTATGTCTGGTAAGGTTACACTTCTCATAAAGCCAAATTCAAATTCAGTAGTTTATATGACCTGAATTGTGCGCAAAATACTGCAGCAGTGTGTTGTGGTGTCACCTACCTGCAGCAATATTTGTTAGCTGAATTCTGTGTGGAGATTTTGCTAGGACTCCATATCATTCTAACCTTGGAGATATACATGCCATATTTGTCAATGTATGCAAATTTGTTCATAGAGAATTTTTTTAGCACGTATAAGTAAAATATGGGCAGTAGTGAGGAACGTAAATCTTATGTTATCAGAAGGTTTTCCAGTCCCAATATTTATTTTACATGTTTGTCACTTTTTCGGGGAGCGTCTGGAATGCATCACGTGTGATGAAATAACAATTCCGTCTGTGAGGATTTTTTTTTCAGTACTGTAGGTGTCTGGTCTCATTCATTTTATATTCTGAGCTGAGAGACGTTATCGCAAGCCTGAGGTTATCGCTCTGGCTGACATGATATCTGGACGGTTTATTTACCGTGAAAGGTGCAAACGCAAAGGCATTTGCGCTGTGCAGATGCTCATTTCAAAATTGTCCCCTTATAAGTCCAGTGGTATGCCTTTGATTGTGTATTAATCAACACACTACTTTCGAGTGGTTTCAAGTACATGTACATGTGATACAGCTCCTTCACCAAACTTCCACTTATTCCCGTGTAAGCCTAGCGTCATGCCCTACTGTCGAGTCCCACCACAGCCAAGAAAAAAATAAAACAAACTAAAACAACACGCTTCTCGCCGTAGACCGCTTATGAGAGGTCAAGTGTTGTTCCCGAGCATAAGCTGATATTTGGCCGAGAGATACAACCCGGAGCGGGGAAGAATTCCATATTTGACCACCTCATTTTTGAAGATCACAAACACCACCTAGTGCAAAAGAGGCGTCTGTTTGTTGTAAGGGATTTCTTTAGCGGGAATAGGGGCTTATAGCACCGGGGGCAGGTGTTTAAAGTGGGGTAAGCTTGTGTGATCATGGCGTGATGGTCCGGTGTGGAATTCTTCTCCCGAGGCAATTGCGTGCAATTGTGAAACTCGGTGATCAGCTGAGTGATGGATCGGGGGTCAGGAGCAGGTGGCGTACGTCTTTCGTGTCAGACGTCGAGTATTTTCTTAGTACTTGGTGTACCTATACATAAACGTATCTCTACATTCTGCGCCCCCCCCATTGGTTACACTTTTGTATTCAAATACATGTACATGTAGTTGTTGGCATCTGTCAATATATTTGAATGAAGTGTATCTTGCGTGGGTGCACTGACGTGATCCTTCGAGCAAGTAAGATCTTCACCATTGTAGTTTTACATTTACCTTGCAGTCAGATACCACAAGTTTTCCCATTACCAACCAGCCAATAAATAATCGGGGAGACACTTCTTTGGGGAGAGATGCTCGCGTAGGCCTGAAGTAGAGCCTTTTTAGCGCATTTTGCTCTTAAATTTAAATGGAATTCAGTGTCTGTTTTCGAAAAGAGCCCCGGGTAAGTGCCAATTATCAGAATCACCCTTCTCCAGTGAAGGCCGAGAAATGTGATAGGTGTGAATGCCTAATCTTATTGTGCTCACTCGCATCTTGCTCACATCAGCCCTGGGGAAAGTTGGCTGCAGAGAAGAGCAGTTATCGCGTACGCCTTTTTAGAAATATGAAAGGGCTGCGTAGCACCGTGATCAGAATATTGACAAAAATATATACAATCAGTGCTCTTAATTTATCTTATTGCCGAGCTTTCGGTAACTGGGTACCTTCGTCAGGGCAAGCAGGTTCAGTTCTAAACGAACGCAGAAAAATCCACGTTCATTCCACGTAGATGCAGCGTTCCAAGTTCGAAGATGACGCGCTGCTCCAGTCATCAGATGACGCTTTCTGCAGGATGCAGACGCTCGCGTCCGAGAGCATGCAGCTGCTCGCAAAAGTGCTGCGCGGCCATTGACTTCCATTATAAAGACGTACGTACGGCCTCGTGGCACACGCGGGACACAGACGCACTACATTATTCTTCAGCTTAAGCAACTGAGAGTTGGCATTAGTAATTGCTGTCGGAACACGGGGGACATGCATGTACAGTGTAAGGAACTGGAGCAGTGCGTCATATTCGAACTTGGAACGCTGCGTCCAGGTGAAATGAACGTGGATTTTTCTACGTTCACTCAGAACTAAATCTGCTTGCCTGGCCTGACGAAGGTACCCAGCAACCGAAAACTCGGCAATAAGATAAATTAAGGGCACTGATTGTATATTGTTTGTCAGCACCACGCCTTCTTGGTGGGGATGGGAGGGGGTGAAACTGCTTGAAGTCACATTCAAGCCTGGGATAGTTAGCATAGGTAGGTGTAAGGGTGACTGAATTTGCTTACATCGCTCGGCGAATTGAGAGGGGCATTTGCCTGGGTGCCATTGACAGTATTATTGTAACATTTTTTTTTTACTGTAGAGGCTTTGTGTGGTAGCAATCTCGCAGGACAGATCTTTTATTCCACAGAAAACCCTCCTTTGTGCATAGCCTGTGGAACAAAAGCACTGGCCTGCAAGATGCCCTCTATAGGCCTGTACTAAACGGAGGTTTATTGTTTTAGGACATGACTAAAAATTTTTTCACACTTATTCGCCCGGGCAGATATGTATTTTGCCTAGGCATATTAGTATTTCGCCCGCGGGCGAAGTAGTTTGTCGCCCGGTGGAAATAGTAGGCCGCCCAGGCAATTTGGGCCGAATTTTTTTAGTCACGTCCAAACGCGGTGGTTGTTACGGGGCGACCGAAACTGACAGGATATTGAATAAAACAGCAAATTTTTTAGTAATATTGTAGAATTTGCATCAAATTTTGGAGAATAGTGTTGGAATTTGCGCATATTTGAATAATTTCTTCAGAATTGCCTTTAATTTGGGGGATTTCCTTTTTTACTTTTCTTAGAAGTTCTTCTGACTAAAGTTTCCTTTACAACATTTAGACTTTTGGGGTTGATACCCACATATGTTCATGCCCCTCACTTAGTTGTGCGCATGTGCATTGCGATAGAAGCCAGTAAAATGGCTCTTCACTCGGGCAGCTTGACCCCAAAAGTAATCGATCACCATCAAGCTCAGATAAAGTTGTTTGCCCCGGTTTTCCATACCGATCAGAATTTAAACACTCAAAGTCCCTTTTGCTAACTTGCACACTGTAAAAATCCATTTTCTGCCAAATTTTTGCCCGTTTTTGTCACGTGCCTCCAAAGTAACAGAGTCAGAAGTTGAAAATGAAGCCAACATTTTAGAGGGTATTTTTTCAGTTTTGCCAAGTTTTCCCTTACATTTCTCTCCTTGTGAATGGTAAAGAATATCATAAACACTCTAATGAGAAAGTATTATACAAGAAGGAAACTGTATAGATGGAAACGGAAAGTTTTTGTTTGTGCCTTTTAGTCTTGCAATTTGACGTGATTGTACGTATTCGTGCTATGCGGTAGGTCAACTCGTACCCAATGCACTCGTATCCAGGTATGTGTACGTGTACGTGTGCACCGACCGGAAGTTTGAATCCGCCGCGCATGAAAAACGAACTACATTTCAGACAAATGGCTCTCGATCTTTAAAAAATGAGCTGACAGATACCAAAAAAGTATCAGTCTTCCAGACAGTATCACCGATGATCTCAGGGGAATTCGACAAAGGTGTGAAAATTGGGCACTAAGTAACGTGAAAAACACAGAAAATGACGAAAATGGGTCCCAGTGAAAACGAAGTGAATTTAAAAAAAAAACGCTATTCTTCCTGGACGTAATAACCTTGCTTGTACATAAGAGTTACTGTACTAGTCTTTCATGTGGCATCAAAGTTATTTGAAAGTAAACTCGGCAAAATTGTGAAAATTATACACAAAGTTAGGTAAAGAAACGATATAAGTTTTTATAATTATACTTTGTCGTAAAACTGACATTTTCCACTTTCTTTGATTACTTTCCGGTGATCTTTCTTACTACATGCTATTTAATATCACCATTTGTTCGACTCTTGGCAATTTATTCGCACATGAGGTCTTCAAGGGAAAGGGCAGTACAAATCCCTCACTTGGGTCACCACCGATGCATGTCGTCTGCTAGACAAATCTTTCAGGCCGACGACCATTATGTCACCATTGCGCATGCGCAGATACATAACTAAACGCATGCACAGTCAATGGGGATCGAACATACGTGGATATATATACCCACGACACACAGTTCGGGCCTGTGGGCATTGACAATGCTGATGAAAATAAATAGCCCGTCTTCTGAATCTATAAGTCTATCTTTTATTACCTTAAGCTTCCATTATCGTGGACTTTATGTTGAGGCTGGAGAGTGGGACTTCGCGCAGAGAAAAGGCTTCGCTTACAGCTATCTCCCTTAGCTATATTGTGGAATAGCGGGGGTGATCTTTGGTCACAGTCATTAAAGAACACCTCTAAGGAAAACATGTTTTCTCTGATTTTGTCTGTTCAAATAAATATGGAAGCATTCAAATCGAAGGCAGTGTCATTTGTCTTCACAGTTCAACTATAACAATCTCAAAAGGGTTTTTTTTCTGTTCAAGCCAAGATGCGACTTCTTAATGAAGACTGCGTTATTCGGAGAAAACGAGGGGAACCCTCGCCCTGTGTTTGTAGCGGATAAACCCTTGCGCATGCCAAACAATTCACGCTGTTTGGCCCAAAGACAGGACGAAACTCGTTCGCTGCCAGTTAAGTGAAAAGCTCCTAGCATTGCTTCGGCCCTGTTGTGCCAGTTAAAGCGAAGAACGGATTCCAGGAATGTAGTTCTTGCTCTGTATATTTGTAATGAATTCCAGCATTATTAGTGCTTTCACAAATTGAATTCTGCGCAAACACGGGTAATCTGGAGGTGCATACATGCCGCACGTGTCGTGAATATAGATTGCTGAACGAACGAAAAGCCTCCTGAATGGAATATCAAAACATTGATTGTTTTAGTCCCTTTTCACTAAAATCTGCATTTGAAATACATAATTCATCTCCCAATAAAAAAGCTGCTTTGTTGCAGCAGGTTTAAATGTCGGATGTTGCACCCATATCTGTGACGAAAAAAAGTTTAAAAAAAAATAGAAATCTAATCAGGTATATATTTAAAACCAAACTTGATAATCATTGCTTAGAGCGGCAATTAGTCTAATTTAGTATATTAAAAGATGACTTGGCAAACAATGCCCTTTTTCTTTAAAACTACCACGAATCACAGAGAATCCGTTCGACTACAATAATGTATCATAATCAAACTCTAAATATACAGAATTTAGTGTAAATTAGGACTTGACCTCAATTTGTATGTTGACTCTTGTGCACGTAAATCATGTCTGGGAAGTAGGTTTTGACATTTTAATCGGTTTTACGTCAGTCTCATTACTAAAACTTTTATTGAGTCTTTCATTTTGAAGCCCTCCAGCATCTCAAAGATGAGAGATGCTCGGGCCACGGTATTTATACAGGATACACAATGCTAGCCAAGTGAGTTGATGAAGAGTGCTGACAGGAAAGAGGAACAAACCTCTTTTCATATGACAACAGGAATGTCATTTCTACTTCAGAGATGAATAGCGATCTCTGAAGTTTCATGGGTTGTGTGGCTCTCTCAGGCAGGAGCAGGGAAACATTTAACACGTCCCTTATTGTGATTTTTATTCCATCTCGCGTGTTGTTTTAAGCCTATCCGGTTGTATGCCATTCAAGCCTATAGGCGATTACAAATTATGTAAATGTCAGTACGTGTAATGCCCACGGACGGATTTGCAATCGTCCGAGGAGATAGGACCTGACATTTCAAGGAGATGGCACGTCATGCGTAAGTTTCATCCATATATTCAAAGAATATTCAGACAATTCTGATTTTGAAAAATTAGTAAAGTGCCTATGGATTTTGCAATCAAGCAGCCGCCTAGCCAATATTATACCAAAACCATTTACTCGGGGTTAACATACAATTTTCGAAAATTCTTACACTTTTCTCCATTCAAGTTCATTCCCCTATGAAGAAAAAGATATCAAGAGATACCCCTTTTTACCACCCTGGGAGCGCAACCGCTCAAATTGCAGACGGGTGTCAGAATTCAAGACGAATTTGATTGATTGTGTATGCAAGTTCAGGGTAATGGCCAACGGCGTTATTGCCTACAGCGATTGTGAATCCTTGCTTTTCAACAGCTGCCTAGGCAGTCGTTGTGCTTGTTTCATGCAAGGGAAGTCACCATACCACGGTGTTCGTGGCATTGCCTTGAGCGATGGCGCGCGTCACGTACCGGGTAATTTGCGGCACTTTGTCCCCTGGGGTCGCACACCAGTAAACCAGCACAAAAATTGATAATGCCCACCACTTCAGAAAACCAGGGGACAAATAATTAAATGTTTCTCAGTTTTTCGAGACACACATCAAACTAAACCTCAGTTCCTCATCTTTTGTTTCTTTCCAATTTTGCTGGGCTAATCAGTGACTTTTGAAGACTTTCCCATCCTAAAATGATCACTCCTGAAATAGCTCTGGTACCCATGGCTGTTTTGAAAAGTGATACCTACACTCCATTGAAAACTTGAGCCATTTAGAAGGCCACTTTTTCACAATTATAAGAAATACAAGCTCTGTACTGTTAATGCTGTCCACTTCATTTTTACAAATCCTCCAATCCACGAACCATAAAACGCTACAGGAACAGAGAATTTGGAGGCTTCGGCAATTTGGGATTATTTTCTGGCCTGCAACCCCGGGTTTATCGACGGACAAAATACCGACCTTTTCGGGCGTTCGTGCATTCCTCATCATTTATGGGTAAAGTCGCTCAACAAAAAGTCAACCAAAGTAATTCGGTTATGTTGTGCTTAACAAGTGATGTAACATCAGGTGCACATATCTGTACGGTATAGTGTGGCATTGATTTCTATTTTGCATATTGCTCCATGGCTAGTTTTGTGATCACCTGGTTTCTAAAGCAAGTTGACATACAAGGGTTTTCGGATTTTGCAAGTCCCTGATTTGCAGGTGTATTAGAAAATACCCTTCTCTTGATATGAGGAGATAACGAACATGTAGAAACCTTTTTATGAACTCATAAACCAACGAAAGAAGAATCTGTTTATCAGAGTAAGTCCGTCTAGATCTTTTGAATGATCTTGATGACACCCACCCTGATTTGTTTGATAGCAACATTGCTATCATCAGAGTGACAATGGGACAAGAAGTGATTTTTACGGGGTGACATAATTACGCAATTCTAAACAATATCCACGTATATTGTCAAAAAATAGAATAAAAACCTCCCAATCTTTATTTTCTGCTGGAGCTTTGATCTAAATTGATATTTCTTCATTTAGAATAGCTCGCTTTTTACAGCTCGCTTACTAATTTTTTGCTGAAATAAATTTTACATCTAGCAAGTACATGTTCGTGATCATAAACAATACGTTTACCATGCGCACTGGACTTTTTTCATTTTCCGTTATTATATAACAATCCACTGGCAGTGATCGAAGGAAAAATCTGTAGTTGAAATGTCAACTATTTTCTTTTTAATGTGGGGGTTCAAATCACTTCTTCACCTATTGGAGTGATTTTTCCAACCTCGATTCAATTTGAGTTTCATTCTTTTAATTCTTCCGTCAGTCAATATGAATTGTAGAAGTTTTTCGTTGCAATGTTTGTAGGTTCCTTAAACTTTAGTTTTCCTTCACTTTGAAGTCAACATCTTTATCTTCTCTTTAAATACTCCCAACAATTGCCTTTTTCGACGTGATGTTTTCAGTTAACTAGTTCATTTGCTTGGCCCTCAGCCTTGTTTTCGTATATTCTACGGAAAATCTGCATCTTCACTCAGTACGCCTTGTACATTATTAGTTGCTCATTAGCTGCTCTATTTTTAAAGTGCTGGTTTACAAAAAAAGCATGAGAGTGACAAAACGGTTATCGTCTCTTTGACCATTTTTTGATTCAGGTTTGCATTGGCCATTCAGCAGGGTACTTGGTAAAGCAGCTTTTCTTCCTACGAATTTTAAGAATGTCATTTGTGCAAAGCAAAAAGACACCTGTTTTTCTAACCGCTTCCATCCGGTAGGTTGCTCACACGGTTGAATTGTTGTTTTAGCTCTTCTTTGGGTCACCAGAGTTCCTACCTACATTGTTTGTTCTGACGGTTTTTGCTCTTGGGGCGAAGAATCCGTGCACAAAATGGAACAACTGATGTTGACTAGAACAACACATAAAACTGCGATGTCTAAACAGAAGCGTGTGTATGAAATTCGTTCGGTTGCGGTCGTATCATGAATGTCTAGGGGGATTTGAGAATTTCTGCCTTTCTGGGGCTTGTGGGCTTTTACATGCATTTGAGAGGAAAGAAAACGAAACAGCCCCCCCCCCATCGCCTTCCTCTCATTTTTCAAAAACTAAAAAGCAAACACCCTCACAAAAATTGCCCCTGGCCTCCCTCGCCCCGTCCGATTCGTGCATACCATGATGTTCTATTATTCACACATGTATATAGGCCCTCTATTCAATGACTAGGTATCAAATTATGAAAGGACTTGACACCATGAGGGGCGTTTACAAAGAGTTGCCCAAGTATTAATTTCTATGAATTTTCATTTTATTTTCTTTCATTTACTTTTTCCGCGTTCATTCAGAACTGAATCTGCTTGCCCTGAAGAAGGTACTCAGTTACCGAAAGCTCGGCAATCACGTATTTCAGAACACTGATTTGATATGATATTCTTGTCGATATTCATTTTTATGTACTTGGAATGGTTTTGAAAGGTTCACGACATTTAGACGGTACTGCAGACATTATGCGTGCTACAATTTTCCACAAGAACACTTGAAAAGTGAGAGGTGGACTGCATTGCGTTAGCTGACGACATACTGTTAAGTGCACGCGAACTGGGTCCTACCAGATTAATGGGCCCTATTCACGACATGGTCATTTTAAATCGTGCTCCAGAATCAATTTCATTAACTTTATTTACATTTCAACGCTTTGGAGGGGACTCATTGTTGCGTGGCGGCACAGATCATACCTATGTCCTTCCATGCTGCCGAGGAGGCACTGTGCGCACGGCAATAATCTATACGGATTCTGTCTTGTGAAACTTTACATATAAGGAACAACCGTGATAAGGACTGCAAAGTTCAACTGAACAATATCTCATTGAGCCATTAGCAGAATCTATAAAGCTGAAGACACATTAGAACAGTGAGATTATGTTATAAAGATCCACATAAAGCGCCCTCCAGCGGTAAGAAAGCATAGACAGAAGTCTATGCTAACTTTGAGAATTTTGCACAGTCCTTAATACACGTAAGTGTTTGTTTCCGTGTGCATGTGATAGGCGACAATTTCATTCAAAAAATGTCGTTCGCTTCACCAATTGTCACTTCAGTTGTCATTTTATCAAAATTCTATTGTGCAAGAAACAACGATTGAATGGCTTTAGGTGTGCCATTTCATTTCGCAGAATAGGAATATATCAAATTCAAATTTGAATTTACCAGACTGCCTTTATAGCCCCCATTTGTCATTTTCAAGATTGCAGAGATCTTCAACGGGCATTACAACATTTCCCGGCTTTGGCAACGCTCTTGCATTTAACAAGATCATCATGTAGAAGACGGACCGGTTTACTACCATGTCGAAGGAGGGCGAGTGGCGTCACGGTGCTTCGCAAACCCCTCAGGAAAACAAGACGGTAGCTGGCACTCTGGGATCACCTGCAACAAGTGACTATTACTTCCTGCTTGATTATGCTAATTGCAACAGAAAATGGAGGATCCAGGGGGCCAATGGGGGCCATGCCCCCGCCCTCACTAAGGCGTAATTGTTGGTAACTAGTGACAAGAGAAAAGCAATTTCTAGGACCATTTCAATTCCTCTTCTTACAAAGAGTCTAAAGGCCCTAAACGTACCCCCACCTCCTGAACGGCTATGAAAGGTTCCATGAAGAAAGTCAAACATTTTCTGGCCGCCCCAAAACATATTTGCCTCATCCCGAAAATGTAATTCTTGAGCTGTCCTTTACACCCGTGGTCAGCTGGAATGGTTCTTCAGTTAAATGTTATTCTATTAGAGTGATCATATGCCTGTCAGAATTCCTGGAGGAGAGTCCCTGGATGAAGAGATGACGAAGGACAGTATAAACAACCTTACTAACGAATCGTGCGATTGTTTAATTATTTAAAACGCAGTATACTGTAAGTAAAAACCTCATCCGTCGATAATCCACGAGGGAGTCAAGATTACGGAAGACGTAAGAGGAACGTTGCCATGGAAATCGGTCCTGATGATGTTGACACAGCCCTGCGTCCACGGCTTGTTTTTACATAGTGACAAATACAGATAATACGACAGCTACACAATCGCAGGGATTGTGAGGATTTCAATCTGATAATTTCCCAGTTGATGTGTGTCTGGAATCGCCTGATATCATCCCGATGATGGAGGGTCCACCAATCGGTCCGAGGCCTCATTGGAATTAATCTGTTATGTGCAGCTGTATGCTTTTCCGATTGTCCAGCTAGTTTTCTAGAAAACAAATACTTTCAGGTAACTTTCCGAGTATACCTTAGTATGTACCACACCAATGGACCTCATTCACATGTCGGAAATGAAAGCGACGCCGATTTGTCTATTTAAAGAGTGAAAATGAAAGTAATTAAATATGTTCGTGGCAGATTAATTTCATTTACGGTGATGTATAATTTAACATTTGTGATTTATTATATCTAAATAAACAACTTTTTAAATGAGGGATACACGTAGTCTGACACCACCAAACTACGTTGAATAAGATAGATTCAGGGAACATGATCAAAAATGGCTTCTTTGTGAATAACGTCTACTCTCATCGTGTACGCAGAGTTCCGCACAATCAAATTTTTACGCCACCTGTTGAGAGAGAGACAGTCTTTGTGGTTGGGGAGATGCGTGTGATGCAGGGTCCTTTAAGAATGAAAATGAACCATGATTACATGCAAAGTGGTGGCATGACCATAGAAAAAAGGGGAACCCTGAACAAAAGTCAGCAGCTGAGTTATCATCTGCTTTGCACTTTTTTCCTTTGCATTGACCATCGACATCATTCTGAGTAATCCATTCTTATAGACCTACTGCTAGAAACAGAGTCTGGGAGGGTGTGACTTGAAATCGGTGATGGTTTGTATACTTCTTTCTTAAATATCTTAAGCAGGCACGAAGAACCTGTTGATGAGCCGTAGGACAATGACCTGAGGTTGAGTCGACTTATGGAACTTTCACAGAATGGTGATATCGATCTGTGCCACACATGGCGTCATGGATTCTCTCCTGAAGGGAGGGGGGTCTTGAGCTGTGCAGCATCGCTGATCAGTCTAATCTCGAAATGGCTGCGCAAGCGCTGCGGGAGGAAGCCGAGTGCACTCAGATGGTCGGTGTGGTCCTATAACCACAAATAAGGAATGAGTGGCATGAGAAGGCAAAAGCAATTTATCCCACATACTGGCTAATAATCAGCTTAGGTGTAGTGCAATAGCCGCTGGGTGTATATCAGTGGGGCGATTGAAAGGGTAGAAGCGTTTCTGCAGAGAGCTTTAAAGGGTGTAAGCTCCAAGTTGATGGGGATATGGGAGATCACCATGACGTGCAGCCTTGACATGATCCCTTTTTTTGCCAGTGCTTGTATTTTTGGTGTTGATCCACATCACGGACCAATAGGCTCGTCTTTCTCCTGAGGAATTGTTCGCCTGATACTAAGTACTGGAATTCGAATTTTAAGACTTATGTTTAAAATTGATGTCGTAACTTTCAGGACACAAGAGATGAACATAATTATCTCCATAGAAAATAATAATAACAGTCTAATAAGAAATCGATTCCATTGGAATGTAAAAGTAACGAACCAAGGGTTTCATCTGTAGCCCGGCATAACTGTCTTGCCTAAATGTTTCAGCAGTCCATCTAACTCTTTACACAAAACAAGATACACAGAGCGAACGTAGGCAGACATCACACTCCGGGTTTTGCGACCTTGCTGTATTTCTGAGTCCATGCACAATTCTCGCCACTCGAACATTGTCACCCCAATTTTTTTTTAATCTAAGACGAAGTGCAACACGCGACTTCAACCCATATGTGAAAATGGACGTAATGGAGAAAAATGCATCACCAGAGGGGCCAAACATTTTCCTTCGTAAGATTCTCAGTGAGCACAATACGAAAATTCATTCAAAGGAGTTAAGTGTCCTTATTCATGAGTCAGCTACTTGAATTGAAAGTGAAGCAATCCCTGTAAAAATTTTCCGAAAATATAGGACTGCGGAAACGAAGATGGAGCACTGGTGAAAAGGATATTGATTAATACCCTTGCCATCCTCGTGCTTTGATGGGTAACTCCAAATTTCGGATAGACATAATTTGTTTCCCTTTTGGCTGAAAAATAAATAATAATGTTCAAAGTGAGGCAAACCCTGCAAAGTAACAACATGACATTCAGGCTTTTTCCCCTTTCAGAGTGTTCAATAAATCAAATGGATTCTGGGAGCAGGATCTAAAATGGCCACCTCATGAATAAAGCCCACTGCAGATACTATGCCTGGTAGCCTTCGTTAAGGGTGCGCACCTTTGCTTGTCCAGGGCAACAATACGCATCTTCGTGTCTTTTATTCAAAAAAGTAGCACAGCACAGCACAGCAGAGGTCGTAGCAAGTCAATTTTTTCAAGTTAAGTCAGTCACAAGTCATTTTCTGCAAGTCTAAGTCAAGTCACAAGTCAAAAACTGACAGTTACACGTCAAGTCACGAGAAACAAAAATGGTGACTCGAATCCAACTCGAGTCCAAGTCAAGTGACTCGAGTCTACAACTCTGCAGCACAGCAGACAACGAAACAGATCACAATACAACACAAAATACAACAGAGCAAACGAAACCAACCAACCAACCAACCAACCAACCAACCAACCAACCAACCAACCAACCAACCAACCAACCAACCAACCAACCTACCAACCAACCAACCAACCAACAAACCAATCAACAAACAAACAAACCCCAAAAGAAGAACAAAACTGAACGAGGGCTGCTGTATTTAAAGACTTTATGGTTGTGAAGCAAACTGAGATAATTCTGTGCTGTACTGGTAGACAAGTGCCACTCGCTGTAACATAATAAAATTTTTCTCCACAACTTTTATTACACCCAAGAAAGTCATCGATCAATTTCGTAAGCTACAAAATTCGAAGTAGTGGACTCATTTATTCAGGGTAGAGCCCATAGTTTTTTGAACTAGGCGTTTTACGGTCGAGGGAATGGCCAAACTAAAAACATTTATTACGGAAGGCGCTTTGCAGACTTGTCTGCACAAAACGGGCTTAACATCGAGCAGTGTAGACAGTATTTCAACAGTACTCGAAAACAGGTCAGATTCGGATGCAGCGGACCATAGTAAAGTAGTGTGTATCGCCAAACTGTTTTTGCAAATTTGATTTTAGATGCCATAAACAATGAACTTCCAAGAATATATCATATAAAACAAACTTGGAAAAATGTAGGCTACTTCGTAAAAACGAACTTGGAAAAATTCATTTCTGAAAACAGACTTTGAAAAAATGTACTTCACTTTTGTGAAATACATACTTGATTGCACTACAGGGCTTAAGTTTCTCAGCAGAGATGTTTAAGTTCGTCCCCATTTTCTCAAACATTTCTGAAGAAAACGCGTCACAGCTGCAGGCCCGCAAAGAATTGTGGGTTTCTTACTGTCTTAACCATTGCATGTACATTTAGTGTGCATGTTATCGTTCAAATAGACTCTCCCCAGGAAGCGCTCGACAAAGAAAACGCCGTGCACTTGCCCTATTCAGGCCCCATAAGAGTGGGGGGTAGAAGTTAAAAGTTAAAACCGATTTCAGCAAAGACAAATTTTGATGTGCCCTTTGCAGGGCAAGCCACAGGTGCAGGGATGAACACTTCGTGAACGCGCTGACAAGATGAAGACAGTAATGTTGTAAAGCATCCCTAGGGTTCATGCTGTAAATAGAATCCATTGCCAGTGCACGATTTGCATGGAGTGCTTGGCAAGAAAGACACAACAATAACCGAGTTAAGCACACGATACTGCCATTTCCTAAATGACAACTCCGCAACTCCCCAAATGCTGCTTGTACCAAGCCATTTGTACATTGTTTCATCCCGTTCAAGAGAGGAAATATTGCCACAAGTACGCTGTCAAAATATGCGAAGCCCCGTAATAACTCTCTAGACTCAGCTGTAGAATTCTCTCAAAATCAGCTACGTCTCAACACAGCCTTTAATTTCGTGATACCATAATTCAGTAGCCTTCCCCAGGAGAACTACGGGGACTTTTCCTTCTGTGCTATTTGTTTATCAAAATGGAAATGATCTCCTACACTATTTTCCCCTCTTCCAATTCCCTTTCTCCCCATCCAATTATTTCCCCATGTCTGATTTTCAACTAGGATCAAACTCAGTTTAGGAATGTTAGAGACTGGAAAAGTGCGGGTCAGACGAGAAAACCAGGAGGTGCACATCATGGGCAGCGCAGGGGGAGGGGTTGCACCACCACCACCCACCGGGTGGAGAGGGGAAAAGAAATCAAAGCTAAAGAGAAAAAGCGATTAAAGAGGATGGAAACCATCAAAGCTTGCTTTAAAAACCTTTCCAGCGTTGATGGTTTACAGGTTCTTTACTAAGTTCACCCAGAAAAAAGGCTTTACCCCCTTGGGGTAAAATCCTGGTGACTCCCATAGGGTGAACTCAAGTTACCAACAAGAATTCCAGCAGTCAAAGCAAACGAAAAAAATCCCTTCACTTAGCAACAAGGGAGGTCCGCGAAAGCAGGGCTTAGGGAAATAGGGGGCGAGGGAACCTATACACAATCATAAAAGAGAGAAACCTTTAAAACTCGAAGAATAATAATAAACACAAAATCAACGACAACGAGAATGACACCATCAACAACAACAATAATAACAACAACGTTAACAGCATACAAAACAAAACAAAACAAAACCCCCAACAAGTCCAAACCTAGACTACAGTCTGAAAACTCCCGGGTCAGATTGACCCAGAATTGGGTCTCATTCGCCATGACTCTTTTCTAGGTCAAATTATGACCCAGAAAGGGTCAAATTTGATCCGAAAGGGGGTTTACATTTCGATCCAGAAAAGGGTCACGCCGAATGGGACCCAATTCTGGGTCAATCTGACCCGGGAGTTTTTATAGTGTATTGTTATTCCTAACACATCCCCCAGATGTCTGAAAAGAATTTCTGAGATTTCGTTGTAACAGTGACCAACATAAGGGGGGGTCTATCCGTCCCAAATCTTGCTTTAAATGTACGTCTTGGCGGAGCTCACAGTATCAAACGGTCATTTCAAAATGGACTCATCCCTGGCGCCAAACCTGTGGCTTTTACGTTTCCACATGGGCCGCTACCAGGGTTTCTAAAGTAACTGTATTAGCAAATCAGTTGTCACCTGATTTGTATAGAAAAGTAGTTTAAAGTATAGACCAATAGGGCTTTCTTGCCATTAGGACACGAATTGAGATCGCTTCTATGTTGCAGAAAACAGAAGTGCTGAAGAGGGTCTTAGGTTTCTTTGTTTTGGAGAAATACTTAGAAAAATACGAAAAAATGCCTCTTAGATTCGAATGAGGAATCACAATTTCATATGATGTTTAAAGAGTATATTTTTGTGATGGATGGACAAATTCAGTTCTTTGAATTTTGATAAGCTAGCAGTCATCCTGTGAAAATGTTAGCGGTCTCAAAAGTTGGCTCTTGCGTGGATGTTTGTGAACATGTGACTCCGTTTTGTCACCTAGTACAAGAAACAAAAACGCTGCGAGCACATTAATGGACACAGTAAGCCGTTTTACTTTCAAGTTTCAGGACTCCCTTATTTCGAAATCCAGTCTCAATCTGCTTTGGGACAACTTGGCTACTGCCAAACTAGCTACAGGCAGAAAAAATTCAGCAGACTCGTTAAGGTAGGAACCACTATTCCACAGAATACACTCGTAAGTGAAATCACCTCGCAAAACAGACGGCTTTTGGACCCCGGTGCCAACGGCATACATTGCATTAGCCTATATCTCTTTTCATACCGTTCTCAACAACGCCTGAATTTACACCTGAGCATTTGGACAAGAAGAGAGTGGCTCTGTAGAATTCACGAGCTTTTTTGTAACTGGAGGTTTCCCTCGTTGATGCAGACGCGTGACCAGCATTCCATGGGCTCGCTTGTCTCATGTGCCCGTGATATCGTGTTGGGTATCACAGTTGTGACGTTCGTGCGACTCGCAGTTACCAGCGTACGATAGCACTGTGGTCTGGCCAGCACGCAACCCTGTCGTCGTCCCAGATTCCACGGCTAGGGGAAACTGTGCTCACTTTGAACCTACGTGCAAGCACACAGCCACAGGTAGGTTCAGTTTGCGTCGAGGGCCCTTAGCCAGCGTGAGGATTGTGTTGAACGCTCGAGAGAAACGTTAGAGCTAACCAATGCGTATTTTCTTCTGCAATGGTAAGCATTAAATCACTTTTGTATTTCTGTTTGATACAGGATGTGCTGGGTATTTATGATTACTTTTATTACCGTGAAATCAGCTTTGTCTCCGTGTTAACTTTCGACTTAAGAGGAGCTTCCTCCATTGAACAGGGCGCCACTAAATAATAAATGGTATCCCCATTAAAACGAAAGAAAAAATGAAAGGGGAATTACTCCATAACTTCTCCGCGAATCCCAACCAAACACCCAAGAAAAATCACACTGAACTTGGTCTTTGGAATATGCACTTCTCTGAAATTTGACTCGTTAAAATTAAACGTCGAAACTATCAGAGCTATCCTCTGAAAAAAGTCTTGTTCACTTTTCAGGTTTAAAAACTGTTCCACCGTCTTTTACGGGTCAAGATTTGTTCCCGGTTCATCGTTGATGAAGTTGCTACACAGTTTTCCCACCGCTATACGTTAATGTCTCAATATCGTCCATTTGCCGAAATTGCACGTTTACCGTTTCATGCATAGTTCCATAATTCTTATGTTTATTTTTAGCCGAAAGATTTGGTCAGTAGTTGTCCGGCAAGTTCCACAAAATGTTTTGCTTTTAATACTATGAATACATGTACAGCTTTAGGCATTGATTATAACCCTGATAGAGCAGGGTTATTGTGGAATTTGGAGCATCCCTAGCCGGGGCGGATTCAGACCCGCCGCCCCGTCCCAAGAACTCGGCTGCCCCATGCCCAATTTTTTTTTAAATCTTGGCTTGCATGTCAAAACACTCCCTATCAATACAAGTAAGTTTCAACTCATTCTGACTTTATGCTTCAGGTGCGGATTGGGGGGGTGTGTCACCCCCCTCACCCGCACAAAAAATAACTAAAGTAAATTTAAAAACAAGATAGCATCCCGCAAATTTTTCGTATATTTGTACGAGGTGAGTGTTACAAATAGGAAACTACTGTCCGCAAAAATGAGACATTAAAAAAGTCTCCAGCCTGACCTCCCACGGAAGAATTCCTTGATCCGCCCATGTGGGTTTGTTGTTGCGGTAGGCCACACGCATGCCAGACGTTGTGCATTCAGCTCAGTAGAGGACAAGTATACATTTTTGACTGACTTGTCTCGGAAAAATGGATATTCAATTTTTCGCAAAGGTGATGTCAAAATGTCTGCAAAGAGTTCTGAATAAAGGTTTATTTACAGATATGTATATAATTCATGCAGCTATACACTTATATGTTGTGATTGTTTGGTGTGATTTTGTTCTGATTAAATGAATTAAAAAGACTGGATACAACGTTCCTAACATTGAGGCCCCTACAAACGTGTTTTAGCACGTCTCTTGTTTCCAACTGGCTTCCGTAGAGATGTGCTTACCCTGGACGTTGACGTCATCAGTCACTTGGCTATCGCCTAATAAAACGGGTAAAAATAACCGAGTCTCATAGAGTCGGCAATTAAGAGGTCAGGACGAAAGCGAACCCGTCAAAAGAAACTCGTAGCAGACGTATACATTTTAGACACTTCACACTGGAGCACGTCTAAAGCTGCAAAATTTATGTCAACGTTGATTCGAAGAACTACACACTTTCTGTCTGCAATCGCCTTGAGTAAAGGCCGCGCCGGTTCATACTTCGCTTGAAAGTGGCGAAAGCGAACGTGAATTCGTGACGTCGGGTCAAATATTCACGTTACGAATTAGCAAAAGCTGAACACGTTTCAATCTGAGCGAAATCTCGTTGCAAATTTTTCGTGACGTCAAATTCGCTGCAAATTTTTCGTGACGTAAAATTTGCTGCAAATTTTTCATGACGTCAAATTCGCTTCGTTTTCGCATTCGCCTGAAGTATGAACCTGCCTTAGGGTTGGATTGTTCGGTGTCAAACCATACCTCTCCCCAGACTACGTGTTTTCTTGTCACGTGACAAGAGTAAAGCAGGAGACGAAAATCAGATCACTAGAAACACGAGTAAAAGCCTGGTTTCCATAATGGTCGTTTGTAACGCAGACGGTCCGTAAGACGTGAAGACCCAGACACGAACTGAAGAGACAGTGCGGACGTCATTCTACCCAAAAACTGAAACAAAATGGCGTCTGAAACTCCGTGCCTTTTTTTTTCGTAAAATACCCTTTTAGATTGACTGTACCGCTTCATGATGCCAAACCTGTACTCCAGTTTCATGCATTTCATTGATGGTCAGCTATTTAAATGGCCGGTTCATTAGGTGTAGGCCTAACATTTGAGCATTTAAGGAGAAAATGAGCGAGAGGGACATCTTTGCAGGCCAATGCCAACGTCGGAATGCACAACATCAAGACAGTAACCATTGTGGGCGTGTCATTTGTTAAGGGGCAAGTTGGTGAGGTCGTAGTTGGCCAGGGGATGAGTTGACATGATTACTATGCAGGATTCAGGTCAGGCTGTGGATCGATTACAAGTTTGAAGTTGTGGCTCACTACCCACCGAGTTGTGTGTAATTTCAAACTTCAAAACGCCTAATTCATGTGAAAATGAGCACCACTGCAGTCTTGTTAACAACGTGCGATGCATGATTTTTAACCATGCTTGCCCGTACTGTAGTGGTGGTAAGCCCTGGGGTCGCGTAGTCATGTGGTACTGGGACCGTCTTTTGATATGACCCAATAGAGCAGCGAGCTTCCGGAACCCTCGCGCGGTCCTCCTGTGGGAATTTTACATTGGGCCGTCATATGTTCGATAATTTTTGGCAGAATATAATTCCTAACTGAAACCACTCCATGAAACACTCGTGTTGGAATTTTACCTTTGTCTTCCTCAAGTAATATTTAGGAAAAGTCACATGGAGACGGGTAAAAAACGAATTTTCTTAACGACCTTTCGCGTCCGCCGATATCGTACCTAGCTTTGCATGTTAATACACGTTTGTTTTCACTGCCTGTGCTTACGTAAAAACGAGTTTGTACAACGTTGCAAAGATTTACCTACTTGCAGTCGATGGGTCCAAGATTCCGTTAAGTGAACATCACGCAGTTGTTGTCAGCAAAGATTAGATAAAGGATCAGAATCTTTCGTAATTGAAGTAGAATATTGCTTTCAGTTTATTACTTATTAATTATAAGACCGCGTAAAATATTTTGATATGTTTTTATTTCGGCTTTTACCGACAGACAACCATCAGATTTCAAACCTCAAAATGTTCATCTGCGTACGAGACCGCCTCATTGCACTGTTCTTCAAGTATTTTTGATTTTTGGAAGTGATGGGTCAATTTTTGGCAGGATATTTCTCTTTTAGGTCAGGTGATTTTTCGCTTTCTATAAATTGATATACATGTACCAGCAAATATTTTCCAAAGTCCCTTCTCTGAGTTGGATTTTTTTAGGAAATAACTGAACGAAAAAATATTACAAATTCTAAAATCTTTGCACGTTATTTTTCCCATCCAAGGGTTCCGGAAGCGCGCCATTAGGGGTCAACCCTCAGGCTTTATAGGTTGGAACTGGTAGCATTACTCTGATGCACACATTGAGGAGACTTTCACTGCGAAATTTGGACATTTTTCGCGTAATTAACACGCGTAGTGTCATCGAATGTCCATCCTGTAACAAAGGGGGCTAGGACTCATGAAAACGGAAAACTAATATCCATGCTCGATGAGCTGCTCCAACGAGTTCAATCTGAGTTATAATACCCACTCGATCAGAAAATCTGAATAATTGACCCCAAAACAATCCTTTTCGTCTTTGGCCGTGAAACGTGTATAGAAAGCTAGCATGCGAGTTTGAAAACGGCTACCACAGTTTGTCAGGAAATAAATCATTCAGGGAGAAATCGTGATTTGCAGCAATCGTCATTGTAGGCCAACGGGAAGGCACTTTATTTCATGTTTGGCTTCCTCTCTAGGCTAATCACGTTTGCCAGCTTTGGACTAAAATGCAGACGAATGTGATTCGGGGAGTAAGAGGGCACCTTTTAAGATGGTGCGACATACGCGTGTTTCGAGGGGCAGATATTTTACTTAATTAACGGGAAATATATGATCGTAACAAGGTTTGAGTAGTTTGTGAGAACATATTTCATCCACTGAATACGGTCGACCTGCTTCGTTAAACACCTCCTGAAACTCTCCTTTCTGTGAGGGAATCGTATCGTAATTCTGTATATATTCAGGAAAGTAAAACTGTTTTTAATTTCACGAGGGTTTGTACTGTGAGTTTGCCACTTCAGCGAGTAGATCTTTTAAATTTAAGGACTTATGTCAATATGTAAAAGTGTATAGCAGTAGACATTTTATTTTCTTTTTTGTTTTCGATGTCTGGAACATTTTGTGTTAACTTTACAAAGACGGACTTTTTTGGATACATAATTGGCCAAAAATGAATCGGTTTGCGATGTATCAGGGAGATCAGTTCAACAGTTTGAAGATTTTGAATCAGTTCTATTTTGGGTCCATGCAACATATTAGCGCCTGCACTCTTTGCGAGCGAATTATGATGATTGTGTTTCCGTTGCCTAGGTATCACGACAGTTCATTTTGCTCCCTCGCGAAGGCCGGCCCCTGGACAGGTGGCACGTGGTTCTTAATTGGGGTATACAGACAAACGATCATAGGCTCGGTGAACGCGACTGTGGCTGATCAGCCGCGTGCACAGCCTAATTAAATTGAAGAAATTACAAGAATTCTTGAAGGCCGGGAGCTGGACATGGTAATAGAAAAACGCACACCAATACTTTGGCTTCTTTAATTACAATAGACGAAGAGGAAAAAATTAACTGGGGATGTGTGGCTGCTCAAGTTGTATACCACCGAGACTATTGTGTTTTGTAATGTTACCCACAGGAACGTCACGATGATGGAACAATAAGCCTTTTGCGAAATGTGAATAAAATCTGGTATGCTGAGCTATCTAATTACACATAAACATAACAAACTTGAATTCCCCAGACTAAAGACACCGAGAGCCCGGAATGTCCATAGCCAGAGGGCAGTGAGCGCTTGAAACGCACCATCTTTTTCACAACCACGAGACCCCTTTGTACCCATCTATGATCACAATTTTTGCCGGTAATCTGCATCCTTTGTGTACTGAAGTATAGGAAATTGAATATTCATATATTGTTGGCGCTTGGTGTAATCTCACAAAAACATTAAGTTTAATGCTTTTGCAGTTGTTTGTGTTAGGTCGTGTGCCCTTGTTCATGTGCAGTTATTGCCCCTTTTGAATGCTTTCCTCTGGAGTTATTTTTGGAATAAATGGTCAAGTTGTTTATAAGATTTGGTGTTTTATTTGAGTCGTTTTATTACGTCATTTATACAAAAGTGTATTTTACGAGATGCATGATCATTCTCTGTGATGAAATAGTGCATTTTTCCCATATGTACTTAGCTTTCCAGTAGTTGTCGACATTCTGTTGGCCAGTCTTAGCCAAATTCGTACCAAGTGTTTGAAAACTGATGTATCGGAGGGAGAGTAATCAAATTAAAAACTTTGCATGGATAACTGAACAGCGTATTAAACTAAAAGTTTATTCACGATGACAAAAGTAGATCTCACATCAGGGATTTGTCTCTATTTCCTGGTCACAGCAACAACTTTTATTCAATTTCAAGCAAAGCACTGCAAAAAAAAAATACATCTTGAAAAAAAGCACTGCAAGTTGTGCAGAATATTACTGGCTCTGCTCGTCCAGCTAAGCTGTAGGCAGTTATCCGGCAATATTGAATGTTTTCTATTATTCGCCTGACTCTGCGACGACAGTCATCCAATGGCGTAGCCGGGGGGACCGGGGGGGGGGGCTGGGGGTAACGTGCCCGCCCCCCCCAAAAAAAACCAACTCCGAGTGGTATAGTGGATAGAACGTGTTGTGGCGTTGGATTTTTGGATAATTGGGGGATAAAAAAGTGCAGCTGGATGGATAACAATGATAACAGCCAGTGCGTGATTTTGATACCTACTGCAAGCAGTGGCGTAAATACGGGGAAAGGCCCCCCAGCGGATGCCCGTACCCCCCATGCCCGCCACCCCCTTTGAAATCTGCGAATAATCTCCGTTGATATGCAGCTGAGCTTTCTTGTGGTACCCCTTAAAAAAATGTGTATCCTCAGGTGCCCCCCTGGACAGTTAGCCCCAGTTACGCCACTGATTGAAAGTTTCGTTTTTGTATAATGATCGAGGTAAAGGTTATTAGCACGAATTCCCTTCCATTTGTCGTTTTATTATAGTGCATATCCTGCACGTCGTCATACGTGCGTGAAAAGAGGCGTTGATTAGGTAGAAACCTTGGGAGGAAGGAGTGATGGGAAAGATCGATATAAGAGAAATTGAGGAAAATATCGATCGATCGATATTGATGTTGAATCATCATTATTCACCCGAATACAGAACGACTGAGCTATTCACTTCTGGACTAAGTGTAAGAAGGCTTATAAAATTTAGCAGTAGGAGTAATGAGCATAGAGGGATGGGATACTAGGAGTTTCCAGTGCAATCTTTAGGCCATCTTAAATTGAAAATGGGGTTAAATTTTTATTTCGACACCTGAGAATAAAAGTGAAAGCGCTGAAATAAAACTTCATTACAAATTATCGTCATTTATTAAATTAAATCGAAACGTCTTAAGCCACCTTTGAAAAAAATGAAAGTGAAGCATTGAATCCCAAAATAGTCTGGCAACATCCCCATTTAACAGATTCCATTGGATAAGATTTATTCTTATAGTATTTGTCTTCTGATTAGCTACCGTGGACATCGCCACCAGGTGTTGCTTACAGCCATTTTATGTGGGAGATTTAGCAGGACTCAAACCGGCCCATGTCTTAGAGCCTTTCAGCTACACAATTGATTTAAAGACGCCTTGGGCATCAGAGGCGTAAATCCTAGGAGTGGGGTGGGGGTACACATCCCCTACACTGTTTGACCAGGGCGGATGGACTATTGAATCCCCCCATGTACATATTGAAGTACAGCTGTATTATGAACAACTCCCCCAGTGTCATATGGTATCAGCATCCCCCTGCATTTTTTGTGTGTGTGTGTGTGATTTAGGTCATCGTCCCAGATCCCGACCTCCATCCATCTCCTAAGTTCCCAGCACAAATTTACGCGACTATTTGGCACTGATACTTTATCATATCCACCGAAAAGACAGCAGTGGTCGCTCTTACGATGCACATCCCAGTCGACCGCGATGGCATCTTGGGATTCTGTACGCCAGTCAGTGCCAACCCGATGATGTGATGAATTCACCAGGAGAAATTCTGAAATTCCCTGGAACAAAGATACATTATTAAAGAATGAAATGGACATATCGCAGGGAAGCGAGGGAACAGGATTAATCTTCTGTCACGTCGAGCCCAGAGGGTGCCAAGAAGTGATTTAGCGGACGATTCGATACGCTGTGAAATTCAGTGGTAATTTTTTCCCCGGAATTTCCCAAAAGAAAGGTGTTTGCAAGGCAATTTGATATAGACGTGAATTCTTACAAAGAGCATTTTGTGTTTTACAAGAAATGGGTTCGACGACATGTTCAACTGTGACATTTTCTGTGGAGTGTTTTTGGTCCTTGAGTTTCAACATGATTCTGTCGGTCTGGTGATACTCCCCACTAAATCTGTTCTTGGGGCTGGGAGAGTGAGCAAGGCCAAACTTTCGATGTGGAAAACTAGTTGCCAAGACGAATTTAAACTTTGTGTAGGAGTTTATATAGGACAGAATACATTCAAAGGTGGACAGAGGCCTGCATGGGCTTTCCATGTTTCCCCACTGCATATGTTATCCATAATGAGCCAGCCCATGCAAAGCCCCATGTGGGATAATCCTTTCAACCCCATACGGGATCCATATTCCCAGATGGCCCATGGTCCCACATGGGCTTGCTGCCAGGGTGTGGTAGTATGCTCTGTAAGCCGTCGCTGGTGACAAAGTCCACCGGTGAAATTCGTAGTCAAACAATGATAAACGAGTTCCCCAACATATCCATATATACATGAAAACATCCTGAGATAAATAAATTGGGTTTTTTGAAGGATGGAAAAAGAAATATATAAAAAATTGCCTTATTTCTTTATCTCTTTACTTAAAAAAAAGGTCTTTTGGGGGAGTGGACAACATTACCCCCATCCTTCCTTGTATGCATTGGACGTGTAACATTGTGTGGTTAACCTGACAAGATGCAGTGTCGATAAGCAGACTGTCTCTAGAGTGTCAGATTGAGCTCCCTTGAAATGGTATTAAGCCTAGTGTTAGCGATCTTCATGGCGATTAAGTAAGCCTGGGGACGGCACTATAGTTGTTACCATTTCAATCATTTCTCATTCTGCTGTAGAACGCACACAGTAGAAACACAGTCTCTCCCATCCTTCCCCCGATGTCCAAACGGCCGACTAAAGGGCTAGCTAGGTCATAAGTGGATACAAAAATCTGCTTTTCATTTTAGTCATCGGCATCGGATGGAAAAGGAAAACTAAAAGGTGGAATATTTTGTTTTGTTTCGATTAACAACCGAATTCCCTCACGCTCTCCTATCGATATCAAAACCACTGTGGTAAATTGAAATGAGCTAAACCCCCCCTCCCCAATTTCCAGCCAAAGCGGAGGCTATTATAAACCTTAACATGAAGCGGTCTTATTTTGACTGGCAGTCGGTGTCGACTTCGCATTAAAACGATTAGATCCAATATCTAACGTACCACTGCTCCATTCAATCATGAGCACTCTCTCTCACATAGCCAGTGCATTTAACTCGTGATATGTCTAGATTTCTGCCCGGTTAGACAGCAGGCTTTCTTTGGGCTGTCTGTTCTCGACATTGTCATATTTCACTTGATCTAAATGTCATGGCAACCCCATGTTGTGATGGCAACATTGCCTTCTACGCTCTGAAACGTTAGAATCACTCGTATTGTACCGTCGCATACTTGACACGCAAGCTATGTACTCGAAAAGCAAGCTTTTCTGTGGCCGGCTGTTCATGGTTTTCTATCCAAAGTTTCTCTCTTTGAGGGTAGCAGCAATATATCTTTAGTAAGCACACTTTGCAACTTTGACGTTCCTTTTAGATTAGATGTATTGAAAAGTGATTTTTTTTAACATTCAAAATTTTCCATTGTTTCCTAATCAATGAGGGCGCTGTTGCTGTGTATTTAGGGATGTCATGGTTTAATGCTTTGGTTTTTTGGAGAAAAACTACGATTCTCTCACAAAGATTTGCTCACTGGCATATTGCTTTAGGTATTGACAGTAACGAATGGCAAAAGAAAGGGAAAATTCAGGCTAGCAAATTATACGAAAATATACAGAGGTAGGCCCTACTGTGTGCATAAACCAGTGTAACACTGAGGTTTTCTTTTGGGGACGTCATCACATTTTTGTCCCAGAATATAATAAATACTCATCAACATTAAAACCCCAAGGTAGCAAAACCCGTTAAAATAGTAAAACAAAAATTGTAGAATAAGAAGGTAACTCAAGACACAAAGATGCATTTCGTATTTTTACATTTTAAATACATGTACTGCATTGCAGACTTTTGCAGTAGCGATTTAACATTTTGTAATGTAATATTCGTGTGCAGACCACATGGCATGAAAACTCGTTTTTATTTAATCAAATAGAAATGGTTACTCGTCGGATTTATCAGGCTTTCGGTAAATTATACTTGTATTTATTTATCGTTACACGCGCAGATGTTTTGTGACTATTTGGGCTGAGTTTTGGCTGAATATCAACCCTTACATTCTTCAATCATCCGATTTTAATATGATTTTACATACACCTGAGGGGTTAGATTTAGACTGGTGACAAGAAATTCGTCCATGCAATATCATAATAAGATCACATTACACACGAGGTTTGGCTGCTTACTAAGTTAAGCCACTGCCTGGCTGAGCACTCATTGAACTTGAGCACCTGTGTAAAATAAACAAAATGTGGCCCGCAAAAATAATAGTACGCCTACTATGTCATATGCACTGACAGTGACAGTGAGTAAGTGCCCTTCTACATGACCGGATCCTCCTAATCTGCAAGTCTTTCCCTTGTGCAGAATCAAGAATCCTGAAGTCAAAAGTCCACGGTGAACTGGTATAATTTTGTCATCCAGTTCTTTGCATCCAGAAAAGGGTGTTCAGTGTGTATCCTTTTTAATAATATTTGTTGTTAGCTGTTGACTTGGAATATCATCCAAAGCTCCATTTTCCACAAGTAATCTCAGCGAATCCCGTGTTGGACACTTTATGCACCAGATCTGACTACCTACCAACAGGCCTTTACAGAGAAATGCCCCTGTTCGAAAGGAGACCGAAATATATTATGGCATTACCTGAATTACATAACAGCTTCAGCGTCACAAACAAGGGAATAAAGAAATTTGGTCGAGCTGGTTTGCGTAGCGCAGTGGTAAGGAAAGGGGTTAGTATTGTGGGTGTTGTTGGTTCGTATCCCTGTGTTTTTTTTTTCATTTTTTCTTTCCTTGCATAAGAACTACATGTATTGGAAAAGGTTACTATATTTATTGAACAAATTTGTATCCTTGAAGTATATTTCACATAAGGACGAAAGTTTACTTTCAGGCACTCTCTATCAGATAACACCATAATTTATTTCAGATTTGCTCCGAATAGGATACATTAAAAGCCTCGTTTGTTGACAGCGTTGGTGGTCAGATCGGGCGCACCATCACCCAACCTCTCTCAAGTGGATGATACACCTCTTTCCAAACGGTCATACAGGCACGTGGATAGGTCTCACAAGTTGTCCTTCCATCGTTTTTTGATTGGTGCTGCAGCAGTGCGTGTTCGGCCGATAACGATCTTCCCTCTCTAGTTGCCATAGGCTCCAGAAAAGCCTCTCGAACGAGTTCGTTTCGTGTCACAAATTAGAGTTGTTGTGTTCGTCGCCTGCGTCAGAACACGTCACACATACGTCATGGAACTTATGTGACACCGGTGTCAGTCATTATGCGAAACCACTGCAGTTCCAAGAAAGAAGTCATAAACCTTAAAAGGGACAAACTAGCAAGCATTCACTGAGACAGTATTCATGAGCCTTGTTATACGAGGGAAACCTCACTTTTTGGAAAAAATGAATTTGGTTCGAGGAGACCGCGGAAATGCCCAAGCAATGGATTCAGTAGACGATGATTTTATTACAGGCACATGAAGTTAGATGCAGAGGTCATCCGAATTAGCTGTTTCGATATGGCGACTGCGGATACCTCGAAAAAGATCTGAGAAGGAAAATGCGACATGTCATTTATAGACCCCTATTAGTGAAACACGTATGCAAAGATACTATGTGCCACAAATCGAAATTATGAACTGTCGACATACGGTAATATACAGTTATGCAGTCCATGTTATGGTAACCCAAAATACATGCCCTCTCTCAAGTTTTCATGCTGGTCTTTTCCTTTGCATGTTTTTGCATAAAAATAATTCTGTTGTCGTGAAATGTTCAAGGTTACTTCGTTGAATTTTGGTTGCTTGGTCACCATTGCACAAATCGTCACCGTTTTCACGAAGAGAGGAAAGTGCCCCAAATCGAAATTTTTGTTCAAATTTCTGTGTTTTTTGCAAAATCAGCAAGGCTAGCTGCTGCCTACAAGACGGTGTAATCATTTTTGACCAAATCTACTCCAACCAGCCAAATCATGATGATCTCGACGGGCAAAATGCAACTTAATCCGCATTTACCGTTTTCACGAAAAGAGAAAGTACCGGTAGTCGGTTACAGTTACAACGTTACCATTAAGGGGCAAAACTCACGTATGTTCACCCCTTCCACTTAGTTTGTGCGCAAGCGCTGAAGTTTGGCAAAGTCGTGGTCAATTTCTTTTGCTAGTTAAAATGGTGACGCCAACCAGCAAACGACTATGCCAAACTTCATCCGCGGAGATCTTCCGCACTGTGTAAACGTTCGCCCAATTTCATTTTGTGATGTGTTTCTTGTTAACCATAAGTGACATTTGGGAGGAAATGGGGTAATTTGAAAGACTGAAGGATACTATATTCTGTCTAAAGTATTGTGAGTTGTCCTTCGTTAGTTTTATCAATTTCAACGTTGGCTCTCCGTCGGTTTGGGTCGGCCATGGTTTATGAGTGCAAATGTGAGTGCACGTACATGTACTGTACATGTACTCAATCAACGCACGTATACATGCACTACTACGGACAAATGATTCTCATACTAAATATTCAATTTGCAATAACTTGAAAATACTACCGATGTTTTATCGGGTCTTAATACACACGGCACTTTGTTTCGTTTGTTTGGATAAACTGGAGAAGTGGTTATAAAATGGAAAAGACCGTGGACGTATTTTCTTTCAAATCTAATCGTGTTTATTTTAAAAAAAATCAATTTTTCAGAATTTGTTTCAAATTCTGTGCAACTTGGTTCATATAATAAGGTGGTATAAGGTTGTCGATCAAATCGTCGACACGAAGTAGCACTCAACTGCACTTGTGTGTTTAAAGCAATTTCGGTTTCACGAAGTAGCACTCAAGTGTGTGCGCGCACATCGTACACTGATGCGTAATCGAACGATTTTCGTTTTCACGAAGTAGCGCTCATGTGTGTTTTGTCAATAAAGCATGGATAAAAACGCTTTGAAAGGTCTAAAATGATTGGATTCACCCGTAAATATCTGACTTAATTAGAAGATGCTCTTAAAACTAGTTTTGACTGTTTAAATTAAGGAAAAGGTCAATTCCTGAAAACGACAAATCACCGAGCACGTGCCGCACGGCACAGAGGGCTACTTTATGAAAATGAAAATAACAATGTAAAATACGCGCTGGAGCAGTGCACACATCTATGGATGGGTACTATTTCGTGGTGTCGATCACGAATTGTTAGTTATCAGGTTATCTCCATGATCTTTATTTGTTTGTATTTTGTTAAAAAATTATTGTCTCCATCCGCGGAAAGAAGCGATTTTCTCGAAACCCAGATTTCACTGTGATAGACTTTTGTTTCTTCGTGAAATCGTTGAATGAAATGGTTGAAATTTTGCAGATGTACTAATCGTGGATGGTGTTCTTCTGCAGATCTAGTGGCGTGACTCTGAGGGGAGAGACACGTGCCACCAGCCGATGTTGGTGCCTCTCCACCGCCTAGGAGTTCCCATTTTAAATTTTGAACCAAGTTTTGTACAAGCCACAATATAAATCCATCGGCTTTCAGTGCCCCCTGAGAAGTGTGTATTCCCATATGCCCCTAGAAATTCCAAACTAGTGAGCAGACGCCAATGTGCAGATCCTCAGAGAGTGGAGTCCAGCCAGACTGTATATAGGGAAATGTTTCAATGTGTTTTCGTTTCGGGGTTGCTGCTAGTAATCGGGTGAACCTTCGAAACGCAAATCTTCAAAGAGTTGTTTTTCAACACAACAATACGTATTTTCTGTTAGCAATGTGTGACGGTGTGCCCTCAAGGAGACGAAGATGATAATATGGTTTCACACTGGCCCCCAGACACGCACTTTACTTTACCTTATACAGTAGTGTTAGTTTACGAAGGGGACTAATGCCCTTGTCTTTTCGCAGCTGTCGTTAGTGGTAGTCGTCTGATGGCTCATGACGCAGTGCGAAGACAGGTCACAAACCATAACCTTTCTTTTGTTTGCACAGATTGATTTAAACCCTTGCCTAGCATCCTCATCGACGTGGAGAATGATGGATGTCCGACTCTTCCTTGGTGCTATCTTACTTCTCACACCACTTGACATGTGTCATGGAAATAGAGGTAAGAACACCCTAGTGGATAATGTTGTCAACAGTGTTTCCCTACTTCACAAAATACTTTGCCTGGAAAGAAGAACAGCAAACACCTGTCAGTTACCAAATGGTTGCCAGGCAAGCGAGGGGCGTGTTCCACCGCAGACGAATGGTCTGCTAGCAAAAATAGAGAAGAAAAGCCAGGTTCAGGTGAATTGTGAACAAACTGAACGACTGAGAAAGTTAACTTGATAATTCACCCTCCGCAATGAATAATATATCGTGCAAATTATATGAGGTTATCGGCAAAGTTTACGAAATGTCTTTTTTTCTTCAGGAAGGACACAGTGGCAAATATTATATTGGAATTTGTTCAAAGAACTGTATTTACGCATTGCTTCGCCAAAACACGTTTATCTTCTGATGTATTGCACAAAATGGTATATTGTTGCGGCTTTGGTCACAATGGCCTCACATAGACTGGTAAATATTCTGTTCCTGAAAGTTTATCTCAAAGCCGACAAATCTTAGAATATCGGAATGAATTATTACTGCGTGTTACTCTACGCCATGTATCGTATAAAACACCTCTGAGGAGGGAACGACGTTGGGTACACGCCTTCATAATTTGTCGAAAGGAAGATAATTTTTTACAATGATCCCACTTTGACATCTTACCCATTAGACTAAGTGTCTCTCAACGCCAGTGGAGCGATCTAATGTTATAGACGCGCGGACACGGAAGGAGGTAAACATGCACGGTAAAAACGGCAAGGACTGGTGCAACAGGTTCAGTTTTTTTGTCCTATACCAGTTCGTGGAGATCAACGCTTGTCCTTTTTACGTGTCAATCTGTCATAGGGCTTAGATTAGGGCCTAGAGATACGTTTCTCGTAGCTTATCCAAAACATGATAACCTCTCACCTTCCCACAATAAATTTATTTGTAATGTCAAAAATGAATGAACGATATATCGAAAGACAACACTTTCTCTTTCAGAGGTATCAGAACATCTTTCAACCCACGAAAAAAAAAATTAGAAATTGCTTGTGTGTAACTGATAACGAATCTTCAGTCCAGAACGTTTGAATCTAGGAAGTATTGAAACTTTACGGCTGATTATTTTAAATCAAAATACATGTACTGTATTTGGGCCTGTTTGTTTCAGGCCGACCGGCCTCGCGATCAGTGATCCGGCCCGGCGTTAGTTCACTGACACCAGAACCCGCCTAATAGGCCTAGCTAAAGCAACGTTGGGATGACTGGTCGCGATCCAGATACGTACACAACAAAATAATAGGCCCTTCATTATTGGACTTAGGGGCCATCCATAAAGTACGTATACGCACGAAATGCCGACTTTTCAGAACCTCCCCCTCTGTACGCATGATCTACGCAACTACACCCCCCCTTCGGGCATACGTATTTTATGGACGACCCCTTACAATTTGCAGCATCAGCCATAATTACAATTGTTACATGTATACTCGACTTGAGTCACAAAAATAACGAGTGACTCCTTACGACTCTTTTCTTCGCATGTGTGCAAAAAGGGATAAGCTCCGCGTTCAGCACATGACACAGTTTACATTTGACCAAACCCTTCGGTTATTTACATTTTTATTTTCAAACTTTTCTGCCAGTTAAGCAATTATCTACAGGAAACGCAAGAAGAGACTTACGGGCGTAATCCCCAGGTGATGGGGGAATATCTCATCTACTTTTTTTTGGGGGGGGACGGGCGATTGAATCATCCTTCCAGTTTTTCGTGGCGCAAAAAAATTAGGCGAATTGTGAAGAACCGGACTCCCCAACAACCACAATCTGTTAAATAGCACTCAAAAAGAAAACTTTGTTTGAAAGTATATAGTAAATATTCCGTTCTGATGTGTGATTCTTCAGGAACGATATATCAGATGTACATCTGTATCGTTAACATCGCCCCCTATTTAGTGTCATACGGTGTCAGCTCCCCCTCCCCCGCTTTTCATATTTTTGTGGCCGGGCAAGTCATTGCCCACCATTCCCAACCCCCGTACTCTAATTTCCGGCACAAATTTACTCTCAAGACCGGATTAAGTGTTCTGCGGGGATTAAGCATCATCTGTGTTCTGCAGGCCGTATGCTTCGCCCAAACAAAGGTAACAGCACCAATTTAGCACAGCGCACAGGTCCGTCCCCACAGTAAGTAGCAGTACACTGCCCACGGCAACCTGCTCTCACTCAACAATAAGCCCCCCCCCCCAAAATACTCGGTCTCTGGTCAGACCAAAGTTCCAGAATTGATGCGGTGATGCGGTTTTTTTAAAAGTTTTTTTATTTAATTAATTAATTTTTGGGGGGGGGGTTGGGGGTGGCTTTTAAGACTGGCAACAGACACGGAAATGAGTGGCATATTTGATCAAAGAGCAAAGGCTAGTAGTAGCACGTCGCACGTCATGCCGCCATTGTCGTTGATCAGCTGGCTGCAACTTCGTAACCTACCCATGGTCTACTGTTTGTGTTCGACATTAACATTACGCAGTCGTAACGCATCACCAGGTACGAGCTACCAGCGAATTAGTCTGGTTCTTTGAACAAATTGCCCTTCCTACTTAGTGACTGGTGGCCGGGAATCAGTCTACTCGCGAACTTTCAGGCGGTGCGGAAGTAGAGGGCGCTGTTTTGAAAATTTTGAGAAAAAAACGGGAAAAAAAATTGACGTGCATGTTCAAAATCGACGCGCGCGCTGAACAGAGAAAGACTATTGGGGGGGGCGTAAGATCTTGTATTTTCAATAAATTTGGATACGTGTTTAGTGCCTGACAGCGTTCATCTTAGCATGAGGTGTCTGTAGTTGACTCTGAAATTGCAAGACTGATAATGACACAAGCTTCACTGAAATATCAAACTTCTCAAAGTTATGGAGTCATGTTTATGGAGTACTCTCTATACGTGTATGTGGGCATTCCAATCAAATTATGCTCCGTGTATATTAGACACTCCGTGAAAACTATATAAGCAAAGGAAAGGGAAAAGGAAAAACCTAATTCAGCAGATTATACCTTGACAGTCGCATGTGTACATGGCAGACCTAAACTTGCAATTTAAACACACACAGAGCAGATTCAACAGAACAACATGTGGCCAAGACTTCCATAATTATATGAGTACAGAATTGTAGCTGTCTCCTTTCCTTAGATAATCAACAATCATAGAGTAAAATTATTGTTAAATCTTCAAATCAGCACGTGAATTACTGAAACCAATGATAAACAATACGTAATTACAAATGTACATGCGTGCGCTGCCACTATGTAAGCAGTACATGCATACCCAAATGTTCGTGCATTGTACATGTTCATTATGGTCAATTCAACCCCAAACCTACATGAAAGTACTTGGTATTTCTGCTTAACATTAAAATTATCATGATAATTAATAATTATTCATACCACCATGCCTCAATTTTATTGTTCTTATATTTGATGGAATTCGGTGGACAGTTTTCGGAGTCACCTAATAATGTCATGCGCTGAGGCGGGCAAAAAAACTCATGGTCGCTGGAGGGCGCTGTGACCACAGGCTAAAGTGAACTCGCATCAGCAACAGCGTCAATAGTATTAGTGTATTAACACAGAGTCGATGTTTCGCCCCATGTTGTATCCACTGATAAAGATCAATGAGCTTGATTTGATTTTTTTTCAAAAATAAAAAGTTCAAAATTTCATCCAACCAGCATGCAGCGTCACATTTTGTATAGTTACAATCAAAATGTAGAAGGTTTGTTTAAAAGGGAAAGCGGATATAATAATTCATAGCAAACGTGAAAATATGTTAAAATTAATAGCATGCTGTAAATACATGGAGTATTCATAGCTGTTGCTGCATCAAATCAGGATACACGGAGAAAATTTTCTCCCCGGTGTCGCCAGCCACACTGTACAGTACTTAGTATAATGGTAATGTGACAATGGAGTTGGGAGACCAAGTATCACCTTAATGAACATAACCAAAGCCCTCGTGCAACCCTGGATCCATCGAAATATTCAGTGCAAGCATAGCACAGGTGTGGATATTGATACATTCTCGGGTAGTTAAGGTCCATAAGCGCCAGTGCAATTTTATGGAGTAGCTAATCTTTAAGATTGGGCGTGATCAGAGCTAAGAAGTTGCAAATCTGTACTGATCTCCAGGAGGTACGAACACCTTGCTGCGCTTTTCATGAATATTATCGACTTTAGCGCCAGAGACAAGGCCTCACTTTGATAAGATATTGATCGGGTATCCTTCAAACAGCTCGAGTTGAGTGTCATGTTTATAAAGTCTGTCTGTATAGTTGGCATTTAGTTTTGTGTGTCTGGACTCAGCGTTGTGATGATTCAAGACAGTCATCACAACGCTGAGCCAGTCTTTATACCTATCAAATAGGCATAAAGACGGAGCGTGTAACCTGGAACATTAGGCATATAACCCGAAGTGAAGGAACATACCAGAAACGAAGAAAATAGGACAAAACGAGCAGCATGGAAGTCCTCCTAATATGTGGTACAATTGTTTTAACTCCCTCAAAAACGATATGCCTTAAACAGTAGGCTTTATTTTGTAAGGTTGAGCTTGAAGAGAGGCTGCTCGGGCAAGCTTAAACCCACATTTTCGAGGATTCCTTACAACGGGCTGATGTTTCAGCAGTTTAAACCTGGCACAATGAGTTATGTTTAAGACGACAGGTGGCAATAAACCCAATGGTCTTTCGTGACGGTTTCGTCCGTGGCCGTGTCATGTTGAAGCTAAGGGCAAGTTCGTCCTATGACACTAGTTAATTTGAATTTGATCAACATCGCCCCAATAGAATGGATTTCTTTTACCATCCGTAGTCGACCATTCTTTGAACCGGGCAAAGGGGCATGATCGTAGCGCTGGCTTTTAACAATGTCGATTTAGTTTATTAATTAGGAGGCAGCCATTTTCACGAAAATAATTATACGAAATATCACTGACATATGACAGCCCCGAAATGGCAGTCACCGGCAGAATATGCACAATGGAGATTTTACACAAAGTAGTTCGACTGGAAGGCTAGAGTGAGACTGTATTTTGCGTGTGTGTTGTCGAAAAGCAATTGATCAGCCAAAGGCTGAAATGTTCGGCGCAAAATCACTGTGTTTGCCACTACCAAGAGTCTAAAAAGTATCCCATTACCTAGTACAGTCCACCCCACTTTTTCTATCTTGAAAAGGCTGGTTCCCTGCTGTAGTAATAATAATTATAATAAGAAGTAGTTGATAATTATACGCCCAATTTTGATAAATATTGACGACAGAACCCGAATATCAGCGAAATATATAGGTCCAGACATTTTCGGCCAGTTTCAGAACTTTCCAGAACTGGAGTAATTCCTCCCATTTTTGTCTCGTGACCATTTTGGTTACCAGACCTAAAGCAATCTTGTTTACAGTGGTTACTGTACATGTGTTTCTAGCATAGCTTCAAATAATAGCCTTCATGGAAAGCAAACTTTCTCACTTTGTCCTGATTTGATGCAACAACAGCGAGGAAATAATTTATCTAGTATATTTGATGTTTATAATTTCAACGTGTGTAATGTGTTGTGACGTTTACTTTAAAATAATCTACTTTCGCTTTCAAACAGGGTGGTTATTATTTAAAAAAAAGTGATACTGCATAATGTTCAGATTTTAACTTTTGTTTTAAGAAATCGCGCTCCCCTAACGAACGCAAAATTGACTCAGTGTTGGTATCAGAGGACGTATGCTAAATTGAAAGCTGATTGAAAGTTTACATACGTGTTCAAAAATCGTGGAAATGCAAATGATCGAAACCAGTGCGAAAGAGTAGGTAGTTGTTGAGGTGCTTGGCTTGATACCATGGGGACGACGTCAGGCCCAAATGTGTCTCAATATAGTCGATATCTTTTGGTCCAGGAACCAGACCATATCTTGAGTTTCATCGTAACATTGCCGTGTGGTTGCAGCACATTGCAGATTGATAGTGGTATACACGTATGTTCATGCCCCTCACTTAATTTTGCGCATGCGCACTGAATCCACTATAGCGACAGAAGCCAGTAAAATGGCTCTTGACTCGGACAGGTGGACCCCAAATGTAATCGATCAACATCAAGCTCAGATAAAGTTGTTTGCCCCTTTTTTCCATACCAATTAGAATTTAAACACTCAAATTCCTTTTTGCTAACTTGCACACTATAAAAATCCATTTTTGCCCGTTTCTGTCACGTACCTCCAAAGTAACAGAGTCAGAAGTTGAAAGTGAAGCCAACATTTTAGAAGTTTTCTTTCAGTTTTGCTGAGTTTCCCTGACATTTCTCTACTTTTGAATAGTGAAGAATATACCCAAACGCACTCGTATCCAGATATGCGTACGTGTGCACCACTGCATGCCCATAATCCGGACATTTCGACCGCTGCCAAACTAAGAGAGGAAATTTGAATCCGCATGAAAAACGAACCGCATTTCAGACAAATGGCTCTCGATCTTGAAAAAATTGAGCTGATATATACAAAAAATTTATCAGTCTTCCAGACAGTATCACCGATGATCTCAGGGGAATTCGACAAAAGTGTGAAACTTGGGCACTAAGTAAGGTGAAAAACACGGAAAATGACGAAAATGCGTCCCAATGAAAAACGAAGTGAATTTCAAAAAATGGTTTTCTTCCTGGACTTAATAACCTTTTTTTGTACATAAGGGTTACTAGTCTTTCATGTGGCATCAAATGTATTTGAAGGTAAACTCGGCAAAATTGTGAAAATTATACACAAAGTTAGGTAAAGTAACGATAAGTTTTTATAACTATGCTTTGTCGTAAAACTGACATTTTCCACTTCCTTTGATTACTTTCCGGTGATCTTTCCTACTAGAAGCTATTAAATATCACCATTTGATAGATTCTTGGCAATTTATTCACACACGAGGTCTTCAAGGGGTCTGCTAGAATAATTTTTCAGGCCGACGACCATTATGTCACCATTGCGCATGCGCGGATACACAAACTAAATGCATGCACAGTCTATGGGGATCGAACATACGTGTGGTAGTGAAAGAACTTAACACTAAATCAATTTTCTCACCACAGTTTGTTTACAGAATCTTGTAGGAAAAAGTGTAGCTCGATGTGATAATAAGAAATCGGGATTCTTTAAAGATTAGATTTGTGTTTGGCGATTCCGATACACCAAACAATTAGGTGTTACCCGGAAAGCCTACTTATCACAAATGAAGACAACACGGAAGTTAGGCCAACAATTCTGACGGATGTTCAATGGCGAGCGTGCACGCGTGTTTTCATGAGTAATCGACCACGCATCTGGAATGCCCGGTTCCTTGCAGTGTTATCGATTGCATAATGATGAGAATCCCAAGCTTGGACAGCTGCATTTAAAACAGTTCAAACGTCCAGGAATAAGGTATCAATTTGATACCGTGGGGCTTTAGTGGCCGTATGTTGTTGGCAATTGACGGCTAAAGTTGGAACTATAGGCCCTATATTAAATTACCAGAGCGGTAACTCCTCGTTCCCAGCGCGGAGAAACTTTGACGTCGAGGGAGACAAAATTTTGAGTTCATGTCCGTGTTTGTGGTACATGATGAAATAAAATGGAATGGATTCCGAGTAATGTAGATCTGCTCTAAATGCAACGCACACGTACAGCACTCTCAAATAATAAATAAGCACGTTTTCTATATCAGTACTATGACATTAAAAAACACTTCGGCCTTCATCTACCACGCATGTGTGCTCGAGTTTGTCTAATTTATACAGAGTAAAAAGAAATACTAATTTACCTATTGTGCGTTTCGAGTTTGCTTATCAGCTTTGATGGCGCATCGTTTTAGCATGCACTGAGATGCAGATATGTAGACAGCTGCACAAAATCTTGAGACTGCATGTGCCTAGCAGGGTTCATTCTACAGCAAGTTGGCTCTAGTAATTTTGTATAGCTCTGTGCCAGAACCGATCCAGTCCAGATACAGACACAAGCTACAGTGGACACTTCTACTTAAATTGATTCCAGTTTACTGAGTATTACTGGGTATGACGGACTGAGGAATTAGTTCATTACCTTTACTTTTACGAAACTAGTTTAGTTTTGACATACGCATACGCCTAGGTCCGGCTACCTAATTCGTCGAAATTAAAGCAAATCTCTTTATCAAAGCCCCCCCCCACTTGTGGTCAGTTTGTGATCTGTGACGACATCCTTTGACGAATATTTCAAGTTCAGAAACAGAAGTAAGGAAAGAACTGCTGCAAAACAATCCTTTGTGCTCAGATTATTTCAGCCCTATTCCTGGATCATTCCATAAATTAGGGTTCAGTTTTTGTCGTGTCCCTGCCACATCTGACGTACAATTTTGTAAGATCAGAACGCATTTTCTAATTTTCAAGAGTGCAGAATTAATGTAAATTACCTGCCAAACAAAGAGAAATGGTTTGAAATCAATTTCAATGATATTTCCAGGTCAATTTACACAGGTCAGGTGTAACAGGGACACAAAAATGTCACACTTTTGGACCCTGATTTTTTAGAATGACCCACCTAACGTTTTTTCGTTACCATTAAATTGGCAAGCAGTATTCAAAATTTCTTCATAATAGAAGCAGCAATTCCTTTTCCCTATTCTTTCCCAACTTATCAACCGGGTTCTCCAGATAACCAGATTTTAAAGCAGGCACGGTTTGAAGATCCCAAAAGCCGGACTGTTTTTCACCGCGAGGTGGCAGCAGACACATATGCTGACCATGACGATCGCTTGCGTGTGAGGAGGGACACCGCTGACACTGGTCAACCGGCTGGAGTAGGCTTCCCCCTGAATGACGGTCTACCGCCCCCTGGAGGTCAATTTCCCCCTTTTGCGCCCAATGGAGACCCTAGTACTATGGGTAAATGCATCAGATCATTGGACTGATTTTTGGTTTTGACTGGGGTAACTGGGACACTTCAGTGCTGATGTGGGAATGGGAAATCCATGTACAGATGGCAGTATTATACAGTAAAAACACAGTGCCAAGTGATATATTATTCAAATAAAATGGGTGGGCCTATTTGTTAAGAACTGCATGCGTTATTCAACTGACTGTAACATACAAAACGTCGGAGTCCCATTTATCTCATTTACCCCATTAGAATTGGAATAATGCAAAAAAAAAAAAAAAAAAAACCAACAACAACAAAACAGTGGAACTAAGAATACCAGTTACCTCAGTCAATCTCATCTTAAAATAGAAAGGAATTGTATGGAGTGAGCCGAAAAGGGAAACTGAGATTTAAAGGTTAATTTTTCAGTAATTGATACAAGTTTTAATACGTGTTTAGAGTCTCTGAAAACGATTTTTTTTCTCTTGTCACACCAGCAAGTTGATGCTAGGGCCAAGCTTATCTGACTGGAGCCAAGGCAGCGTTATTCAGAATCATGAGTCTTGCCCTGGACAATGCATGGGTCGTTGCATATACTTCAAATATGGCTGTCGGATTCATCTGTTCTAAGGATTTAATTAAATTCTTTACATGAGCCTGACACTGTGTACTTATATCAGAGCTTTTGTGTTTAATTGTGAACAACAGTGTCGTGCGAATAAATCACAGACTTATCAACGCATAGACTGACAGCTCCATAGAAAACGATGTCAGGATTTTATGTAGAGGTGACAGCACCCGACAAAATAAAAAATCAGTGGCCAATTTCATTCTTGTATGGAAGTCTTACGCACGGTTTAACATCTCTGTCCGTGATATTTCTTGAAATTATTGGATATTTTTATATATTTGGGGGGGGGGTGTTTGTTTCTTTTCACCCACGAAGTACGTATGAAAATTTGTAATACCTTCAAAACTCTCATATGTTAGAAAGTACATAAATATGAAAGACACTGCTGAACTCAGGACTAATTCAAGCAAAGACAATATTTATGCGCACAAGCCACACTTTCACTTCTGCGTTTTTTCTGCCGACCTCGAGTCCGTTTGCACATGGAGCTGATAGTTCCATGGCTTGCATAAGTTGTGGAGACTGTTCATAGTATAGGAGACGGATGCGGTAGATGCATGACGATACGGAATGGTCAATAAAACGTACGGGTACATGGGTAAAGGCGGCCATACCTACATCACAAACACACAGCGCGCTGCGTACAACGAACGCGCCTCCACTCAGGCTGATTGCCTACGATTTTCACAATTGCGGTTTTGGATCCATTACTGCCCGTCTATGCGTTTCCCAGTCTGTGGAATTATTTATTTAATTTTTTATTTGTTTTGGTCTTAAATCTAATAGCGCCCTCTGTCGATGTGACACCAAGCCAAACTTCTGCCGACAACGGTAAGATATTTACTTTCGAGTCGTTTCGTTAAAATAAACAATCATGATTTATTTTTTATTTACTGCTATTTTGTTACACCTAAAATTCCATGATCAGTTTTTAGGCGACATTGTTTTTCTATCGACTTTACTTTTTCGAAATAATATTATGTTTCTCTTTTGATAAGCAGCGTCACCACTGTTCTGCGCAAGTTACGTCAAGATTTTGATCTGCTTCATCACTTGGTATTTTCTACAAAAGGCTGTGTAGCAACCTGCGGCAAAAGAAACGGTTTAATCTTTCTATATCCATTTGTTTCTCCCTTCCATTGCGCAACTCCTTATTTCCCCACGTATAACCTTGTAAGATTTATTTTCTCCAAACCTGGTTCAAAAATCAAAATAACGAACTCTTTCCTCTTCATAAAATAAGATTTTTAGCCCTTTCCTTTATACGTTTAATTTAAATGAATCTTAACCCCATTTACTTCAAGCCATTTTTACCGATAAATGCTCCTTTTACATTTTATGTGACATTTTGTTTAGTACCCCGTTTGTTTGTGACTTTACTTTAGTGTTTACAATTAAAAGAAGCTGTTTTGGACATTTTCGGAACCGAGCAACGACTTTACCACAGTGTTTAAAAAATGGGTCTTAGACCAAAAAAAAATTTGTTTGTCTCTGGTCAGACTGCTGTCCCAGAATTGATGCGGCGACGCTTGCTGCTCCCCCCTCCCCCGGGTTGGATTGTACACACAATTGCAGACACACGTTGTCGGATCATGCAACTAGACCAGCTTTATTATGATTATAGGCTGAGAGCAAACAACTTCTTATCCATAGTCTGCTGTCATTGTTCAACATCAATCTCGTCGGGATCTATCCCCCTGAGTAAAAAATCAAGCTGCCCGCAAAAAATGTTAAGGTAGTGCTGCAGTAGAGGGTGCTGTTGCAGCGCTCGCAGAAAAAAAAACGCTCATGCTTGAAATCGACACGCGCAATGACCACTGACGAAAGACAATGGGGGCCTCATATTATTATCTGGGTGTTTGAAATGCAAAAGGATTTTAATAAAGGTTACGATACTTGAAATATCTTGAGAATTCAATGAAAGCCGCCATGGAATGAATGGCAGCAAATAGATTATTTGGTATCAAGACGTCATTTTATAGCTAATTGTTGTACCTTAAAATGAAATAAAATCCCACTTGAGCGTCCCAATCTGTTCGAAATTTCACCCGTTGGCATCCAAATTTCCGTTTTCAAAAGCGAACCATGTCTATGAAATAAATAGTCAGGCACAGCGTTGCAAATGCCATTAACATAAAATAAACTAATAATGTCGTCGGCAGAGGTCATTTTTCCATTCCCTGCATAGTTCTTGTGATCATACTGTAGAATAGCATGCAGGTGTGCCCAAAGACCATCACCTCATGGAGACATTGCTAAGCCTGTAAGATATATCAGGAAAACTGTATAACCAAATAGGACTGCGACCCAAAGTGTAAACGCGTGGACAACAAAATCAACAAAATAAATAAAATTAGCATTTTTAATAAAGTAAGTTTGTCTAATAAGCCCACTCTATTAGCAAATCCCAAAGTAACGATAATCTGAGCATTCCTTTTCTTTGATCATATCAACGCCGTGTTATATTCACACAGTGCGAAACTTTTATCACGATGAATATATGTATCAATCCAGCAGGCCTAACTAGAGAGTTAGATGTGCCTCATTACGAACCCTTAAGTTCAGGCTGGCCTTAGGTTGGAGCGACCTTGCACGCATTGCGACAGTCTTACAGTGAGCGACGAGCGATTTTTTAAAAGGTTTTCTTTATTTCTGTTAATTTAACATGTCACTAAATGGCCTTGATTATTTTTCAGCTTTCAGCTATGAATTTTTTTTACAGATGTTTTACAAGAACGTTGTGGTCTGGGACGGGGGGGTGAGCAAAGTGTCAGTCCAATTCGTGCCCTGAACCAGGAATTTGACCAAATTGGACTTAAAAGTGTTGTCTAGTTTTAGTGTAATGTACATATTTGTCAAAGGTGTTTTGATTATTTTTAAAATAATGGTAGTTCCTGAAAGAGAGCGTAAAGTAGCAAGATCAGTGGAACTTATCTTGTACTTTGTCACATGCAAGCTCTCTATCAGTGTCAAAATGTATCAAATCTGGAAGTAAATTATGAATAATGGACAACCTTCTTTCTGAGCACTTAAATATAATGTGTTTTTAATTAGGTGTATTTTGAGTGCCTAGCTGAGCCTGGGTGCAATACGATTTCAATGCATCCTGAAGGACCAAATCTGATATTCATTTGTCCAACATATGGTACTTTGCTGGTAAACAAACTTTACCAAGTAGGTAGAGATAAATGTGTGTTATTGTTTCACAATGTTTCAATATATTGTTGGTGTAGGCTTCATGTTTAAACATGCACACATGACTTTGTATAGCTATTTATTATTTTGTATAAATTATAGCTATACCGTAGGTGACACAGAATTGCACTTGAAATTTATATGTAAATTATGATGCCGGACATCAAAAGAAATGTGTGTAGTTGCTGCTTGAACTTGTTCTGTGATCCTCCATAATCACACTTGCACACACGTACATCGTAAAAAGCAATCCATTACAGTGTTTCACAAGCCTAGTAGTAAGTTCGAGGTTCGGTTTAACACGGAAGGGCCTGGCGTACAGCTTGTATGTCGTGTACTGAGTTGAGGATCACTGCCGAATATTGGTGAGTTTTAAGTGCAAACTGCACACGACACCAAAACATCCAAATGCCTCTCAGATTCAACGATCATATGAAACACTCTTTGATGCTATTTTCTTGTCCCATCATTGTTGCGATGGTGATGTACGTGAACTTTGAATTGGAGGGACAGGATTGGTGAAGGTCAAATGGTACAGAGCGGGAAGCGAAGGGCGTCAGTGACTGACGAGTGGTTAACGGTGGTTGCCTTGGCAATTCTGACGATGGTTAACGATTGATGGAAAGAGGGAGAGGAGAATAGTGGTTGTAGATGTTTGGATTGGAGACAAGGGCAAAAATAACTTGCATAATAAACTTTGATAGCAAAGAATTGGTTGTGATGAAGATAATTTTTTATGATTGTTTAGATTGTAGCGTTTTTGGACGCAGTGATAATTTAACCCTTTGAAAAATATTCGAATTGAAATTGGCACTACACATTTTAGAGGGAAGAGAATGTTTTTTATGAATATTCTACATGTTGATTGACGGGGAATTTGCACGTGGCTCAGATGATGAACTAATGATGGGCGATAATATGTTGCAAATGAAATAAGAGGGAAGAGGAACCGTTATTGAGAGAAATCTGTGAAGGAAACCCACAGAACCATTGTTTGTGCGCACATTGACATACACGCTGTCGCTAAGAAAGAAATACTAAGGAGCCTGAGAGATGTTTCATTAAAAAGCCGTATACCCAGTGCAGGCACTAATTATAATAAACCAAAGCACCCGACCCAAACTATTTAAGAACACGAACGCCCCAGTATTATTGGGCTGTAATCAAATCGACTGTCCCTTAATCGAATCATGCACGGCAGAGATTGAATGATACTCTGCCCTTGAAGGCGCTGGGGCTCTCTCCAGCTAAACTGGTCTCCATTCCCTTCGCGCCATCCAACGCCTCGAGACAAAGACTACGAAATTGTCAGCGGGGCGTTGACTCGCATCCCAGCTGCATACGCTGTATACGAGGTGCGAGGCCTTGTTTCCGCGTTATCCTAAGGGTGCAGTGAACTAATTCAAGTGAAAATTACTGCTTAGCTCATTAGTATGAAAAGTACCACTGCAGTTTCTTTCGAAAAGAAAAGGGATTGTTTGACCGAAAAACAGTTGAGGGATTGTGGAAATATGGACCAGGATCAACTACCTGGGTTTAGGGGTTTCCTTTCAAGGACAAAATTGATAAAATTACTGGATGGAAAACGGTCCTCAGTGCACGAGAAGGTAAAGGGAAGCCATTAGAAAAGGGTTGTGAGCAGGATTGTGAACTTTTCGAGGGGTGAGTTTGTTCTCCGTGAAAACGGTAATTGGCCAATCCACCCAAAATTGGAAAGAAATGGAAAAACTAGGGTCAAGACAATACTTTAATGTTTGTTTGAGACCCTCCAGTAATGTCGGCTTGCATGTTAGTGAGCCCTGAACTTTGTTGGTTTTGCACTGTTTTCAGTGCGTCCTGAATTAGTCACTGCACTCCAACAAGCATTTGTGGACGTACAGGAATGGTTACTGGGTAATACTACATGCAGATGTTGCTTTTGAAAATATCGGATGATCAAGGTATGCTTTTAATAATTCTTTCGCATCGAATGTGGCCAGGACAAGATGAGGAGTGAGTCAGTGATGAAATTACCGTGCTGAAACTTTTATCAGAAAGCAGAGAATACCACTCATAAAATGTGCATCTTGAATGAGGTCATTTATGACGTTCCATGTAAGTGTTTGACCTGTCACCCGACACGGAGGAGATTCACCTACCCAAAAAAAGAAGTGGGTACCAATTCCCTCCGGCCTGAAAATCTTCAAATCAAACAGAAAAAATGCTGTAACACTTGTTTGCTTAGTAATATATGCTTATCGTCGCTCCCCACATTAAACGTGGGGAGATTGTCACTTTTGAAGTGCTTGAAAAAAAAATGCCCCAGGAGACAACATTTTGAGTGTCAGACACAAACAGGCAAGACCATGGCAAGACCCAATAAGCTGATTGAATTTCCATCTACGGAATATTTCCATCTCAAATATTATTGGTAAGTGGCCCAAATCCCTGCACCTGGGGCTTCAAAAACTGTCACAGAAACCTCAAGGCATGGGGCACCATGCGTAGTGGGCGGGAGGGTGGAAAACAATTGCCCGATGGATGTATGTAAACTAATCTTCGAAATTTTGATGATTTTCACGGCTCTCACTGATCAGGTATTCACTCGGTTTTTCCTTGTGTGAAAATAAAGAAACCACATCCTATTGTATGTCCAAACAGCCACCCAAACGAAAGGTCAGCGCGTTTGCGATTGGCTGAGGAAACAAGGTATTTTTATTCGAAACCAATCAAAAAGGTCGTTACAGAAAACGAAAGCCCGCAAGGGGCCTTCTGAACTTGCATGTTCTGCATAGCTGCACGTACGCCCATCGTTCAACGCAGCCTGATGGAAATAAGGAGCCCCTGAAGACGGCGCGCGATAAAATATATTGGAGCAGTAACTGGAGGGTTCCGAGTTAATGAATGCGGTACCGCCACTGTGCGTAGAGCTCTGTGTGTACATGTACATCTAGTGTGGACAGTTCGGCATCGACGCTTAAGCTTTATTGCTGATCATTCTGCATGAACTGGACTACATAATCACCTAATATATCATCCGATGTTGCTTTAAAAACATCGACGAAGGTAGGAGTTTCATTACCAGATTACCGAAGCACGCGACATGACCTGGCAGGTTCCGGCGAAAGCGTGCATGCGATGAAGTCCATGTTGTGGAAGCAGGCGGTATTATTCGTGTGGCGTGTGTTATTATAGAGGGCTCTACACGTCATTTGTTTACAGCTTGAGAAAATTTTCTTGTAAACAACCACGACCAGTTAGCCACATATGCTGTGGAAACAATGTGGCCAGTGAAATATCTAGTTACGTGTGCGCGCTGAGGGATTTGACATCCAATGCTGGCAACGGGTCCTACATGTAACGTGAAGCTGGCAAGTAGCAGTGCATTGAGCTCACACATTTCAGCTGCACGCGATCGTCTCATTTTTAACACGCCATTTTCATAAACAGACCAGCCGTCGTCTAAATCCAATCTGCCTTGGGAGTTGAGGCAACTGTAAGCACACATGTTAGTGAGATATGATGGCTAAGAGCCTCTGCAGCCTGCAAGGTGATATAATGACCCATGGACTATAATTAATCTGTGCTGTTGACAGCAGTCAGACAACCCTGACACGGTCCATGAAGTGAACTGTTTTATGAGATAAATTAAAGAAGACTACATAGTGTCGGAGTATTCGTCGATGAAGAAAAACAAGATGGAGGCGACACTCTTCTGTGGATGCGGCATTATGTTTCCTATTTCCAAGTGCACAAGTGTTTTGTCTGTCCTGATCCTCTCCACGTTGGTTGCTGTAGGGGACGGTACCTCACCAAAAGTTTGTAAGTTCCACACTCTCTGATAATTGAAGTTTGTTATAAAGCATCTCTAAGGAAACCGTATTTTCTCTGATTTTTATCTGTTCAAATAAATATGGAAGCATCCAAATCGAACACAGTGTCATTTCTCTTCAGAGGTCAACTATCATGACTATAACAAGCGAAAAAGGCATTGTTTGGCATGCACAAGGGTTTATCCAAGCACTACGACCACGGGGCGAGGGTTCCCCTCGTTTTCTCCGTTTGACACACATAATCTAATTCGCATCTTGACATGAACAGAAAAAAATTAGCTTGTTATAGTTGAGCTCTGAAGACAAAGACACTGCGTTCAATTTGGATGCTTCCATATTTATTTGAACTGATAAAATCAGAGGAAATGTGTTTTTCTTATAGATGCTCTTTAAATATTAGATGAGTTCGATTTCGAAGTCCATGGGAAACAAGAATGAGCCATGGTGAGATTGCTTAGTGTATGCATATACGTGTACAAAATTGCAAACGGATATAGGCCTACTATATGGGAGGGAAATACGAAGACTGAAAAAAAAACAGACAACGGTAGGTTTCATCTTAAACGTCATTAATTGCCAAACAATTAACATGACGGGCAGTTTCCCTATTCTCCCTCTCCTTGAGAATAATTGAGAAACTAGTCGGCCATGTCAGCTGTTTATCAATGTTTGCACGCTTGAGCTAAGGCAATGTGGAATTGCCTTTCAGGAGAGCCAGTTTTAAGTTTCAGTTATCCTTATACACCAAAGGTCACTTTCATCCTTTTTTAACCTATCGTTTGCGTCTCATTTTTTCGCATGTTATCGCTGAAGGTGCTGCAGGCAGTATCGGTTTCCCTGTCAACCTAACATGATCCGAATTCGGAAAGCCTAGGTTGAACGATGGCATTTCCAGATAATTAAAACTTTTGTTCTGCCGTTCAGTAGTAAACAACCACGTTACAATCTATAAAGTGCAAGGCCTCAGCTCCTTTCGGTATGCATGAGTATTACAGGAGTCTCGATAGTTTCGTGGACAGATGTACATGTATATGCATCTGAAACGAGGGAGAAACGCTTTAACCCTTGATTGAATCACCTGATGCTAAGTCTGCCATTTAATTCCAAGATAACCTAAAACACTTTAGATGGCAAAACTAGATTATTTCGCTACTGAATTTCAACGTTGAATGGTTCGCGTTCACTGCACTTGTTATGGATCCTACCGGGGCGCGTTGGCGCACGGAATTCTAAATGAATTAACGAACGGAATACTCGTGTATGATGCTGTCTGCATTCAGCTGCCGTTAGCATCTCGTATCCGCTGCCCCATCACATGACCTTGATATCAAACACAGTGTAAATGGTTGAAGCAAGTGGTCTCAGATTTAAGGAATGGTATCACTCAGTTTTTGCAATGATCATCTAAAGAATATTTTTCTTTCAGTCGTCTGATTGCTTTGGCTGTAGCCGTAATTGTAGCCCCAACTTGCCAGTGTCAAATTTATGAAGATAATTGTTGGCGTAATATGAATATGAGGAAATGATTTAAAGGGGTTGAGGCCGTTAGTGCAAATTCGCACGCCAAGTTGACAAAGCAACTCATTTTTAGTTCAAAGGTGTAAGTCCAAATGTCGCAAAAAAATTATCGTCATCATTGTAACCTTGAGAAAACCACGTATCTTGAACTCACTGGCGCTCCTAATACCAAGACAGACAAAAAGGAAGGGGAAAAAAGCAGCGAGTGAACGTTTGGCATCAGAATGGCAATAAATATTTGATTCCCCCGTCATTTCCATGCAGACAGTGATTAACATGTCACGGCAGAAAATGTGTTGGAATGAACATCAATCTTAATATTACATGATGAATTTCCAAAAAGTCTCTTTCATTATTGATATCATGGCGCAAATATCTCCTCATGAAACGTGCCTAGGAAGAGACTCATGCTAACACTTCATGATAGCACTGAATATTGTTAATATAAAAACCGCAGGCTAGCTTGGCACTTATTTAGAACAAGGACTCCCCATCACCTCAACCACCCGATTATTGGTATATTTTTCTGGAGTGCGTTCAAGAGAAGTCAGTTTTTCCTGGAGGCTATTTTCTCTCTGAAGACCGTACCATCACGAACTCACGACCCCAGCATGACCACTTCTGAACAGGCGATGGCGAATATTCCTTTCAGTAATTTCATTCGCCTTTCCCTCTCTATTTCGTCGATATCGAGTTCGACTCTGCATGTGGGCCACTGCAGTGTCTGTGGATTCCTTTTTGAAATGTTATACTCCTGGTGCGTGTCAGATCTTGTGCTGTTAATAATTATGTCGAACACTCCTCGATTACTCGGGCAAAAATGTTGGGTCAAAGCAAACATTGCCCCTGACGATGATGATGACGGCAATATTTTTGTGGGTTAATGATTGAAGCTTAGTTGTAACTCGGTGTATGTTATACACCGAATAATTAAGTCTAGGTTGACAGTGATCTTTATATTGAAACTACATCTACAACGAAATATAAGACAACAAATCGACGTAATAGATCTCTGTAGCGGATTCCTTCACTGCTTTTTTCATCACACAGACTATTTTGTTCGGGTAACGAAAAATATTAGCCACGGCCGTAAGTGACGGATACCGGCGAACGTGTGATGTTGCACATATGAGCATAAATGCCATGTTATTGGACAGGAACCTTTTGAAGTTCATTCCCATAACAGTCCCAAATCCTCCGATTTCAATGTGATTTTACAGGGGGTTAGGGTTAACGTTTTGATTGTTCATCTCGGTCGTCTGCGGAAAATGACTCTCTTTTTTCAGCGTTGTTACAAGGTAAATCCGTCAATGTGTGAAATGTTGAAATACGCTCTTCGTGTGCAATCATTTTACGATAAGGTACACGTTAGGATACATCCAGCATGCAGCAAGTGCTGTGTCGATGTCTTGCAGTTCCAAAGAATTTGTTTCTCTCCACGTTGACATTGACATCCGTTGGCCTGACCTGGGTCTGTTGCCTGACTGACAAATATACAAGACATGACTTGTTTCATGCAATCGTTTGTTCTAACCGCATAGACAAAAAAGGCTCTCAGCGCTCGTCTGTACTGTTACACTTCCGAAATTTCAATCATCAAATGAAAACGGTATGTCCATTATGTTTTGGAAAGTGTTAATGGAGTGGGATTGACAACAGATGATCTGATGACATTTTGATTGATGGATTTCTCTCATGGATTTGAGCGAAGTGCATGCCTGGAGCAAGTGCAAATATCTCGGGCCGAGCAGCCATGTTTGTCAAAGAGCTCCGTGATTGGCGCTCATCTTTCACTGTCGGTATTATTTACTCAACCATTTAAGCAGGGGCCACTGCCGGACGGTCGATTCACATCGGATTTATTCGAGACGGATATATGATGTTTTATTCAAATAATCTTCAGCCAGATCTCGATTCGTGGAAGCCAGAATACGTTGACTGTGTCAATTAAAATATGCCTTCTAATTAACTGTTAAATTCCCGGAATATTAATGACCGACACGGATGAAGCCGAGAGGGTTTATTAAAAAGGGGTTTGTAAGCAGAATGAAAGCAGAGTTTTCATTGTGCCAAAGATTTTTTTGTACTGAGAAGATTATGGCGGAAACCTCAAAAGGTACAGGCGCCTTGGTACTACCAACGTGCCCCTTGAGGCTGATCGGTAGGGATCCTTGTAGGAAGCTGCAAAACACTGTAGGAAAAAAAGACAATATATAGCTTCTGGCGTTGAAGGCTTGTTCATACCTCTAGCGATAGTGAAGAGAATTTGATGTCACGAAACATTTGCAGCGAAATTCGTTCGAATGGAAATTGTGAATTATAGCAGAACAGATATTTGATTTATGATGCCACAGTTTCGTGTTTGCTTTTGCGCCAAGGTTGAACTGGATATATACATGCAGGCACTCAGCAATGAGAATCGAACCGTTGTGTCAGTGGGCACAAGTTCCTGGTAAACAGTAACTCTTAACACAAATGGTATGTAGGATCGCTAGTGAGCCAGCTATGAGTTTATGCCGCCACTGGTTCCCGCCACTTTCGTTCATGCGTAAACACTCTACTCAGTGAGAGTATAGTCGCTGAGTAAGGCGATTTTCCGAATCACGAGTAGTTGAAGTAGGCCTACTTGTACTCGATTACTTTTTCTGTACTCGTATAAATGTACTCATACTCTCCAGACAAAAATTTCCAGTACTCGAATAGTACTCTTACCAGAGTACTTGTAGTCTGTTGTACCCGTAAATAGCTGATTCAGCTCTATAGTTCAAAAGCCACAGCAGTGCCGTTCATGGTGTTACATGTAGCAATGAGATCATCGTAACTCGATAGCTCTGTATATTGAAAACCAAACTTCCCAACACCGATGTGGTCCGATGGTCTGCCCACGTATGCATTAAAGTGACCAGTAACCCAAACAGTGCGCACATTGTTCATTCTGCTTGCATGTGGGGTGCAATCACACGCAGTCACTCATATTTTCTGCTTGTACATCATGATGATGTTTGTATTCAAGTACTTTTTTCTGTACTCATGCTCATGAAAATATACTTATATGTACTCTCAATAAAATTTCCTCGTACTCTTAGTTACCAAAGCACTCGTAGGCTTACTCATGGAAAAGTACTCGTATTCGTGGAAAAGTACTCGACTACAACACCGTCAGAAAGGACTGTTAGTTCATCAGACTGATCATTGTGAAACTTGCACTCACAGCGAAAGTCTGTCATGTTGGCAACATAAAACTTGTCTTGTCCGAGTGTCTGTAACGACAAGAATTTACTTGCTAAAGAGACAAGTTTTCAATGCTTTCCACGAGGTTGTAAACAAGAGAGAAAAACAGCGCATGCCGCAATGGGATTTGAACCAATGAACCAACAAAGAACAAAGAATCTCGAAGCATCAAAGTTGAAGTCGAAGTGTGTCCCCGCCATGGGTAGACATTAATTAATGAACCGGCGCAAGTGCTGTTTACATGGCTCTCCATTACACTGTATAAAAATTGCCGTAAATTTATGGGACATTAACTGCAGCAAACGGTGCCCGTGATTCCCTGTAAAACGTACGGTCACCGTAATTACAAATTGAAAGGGCGAATTAAACCGTTGAATTTGCTCTCACTTCGTCGTACATTTTATGTGAAATCGTTAACACCCATGACCACCGTTAATTTACCAAAAATCCCATAAATTTATGGGAGGCTATGCATCATCGTTACACTGTACGCCATCTGCCTTTCACCCTGACCTCAAATCCGACAAAACAATAAACCAAAAAGTTCGAAAAAGATGTTCTCAACTGACAATACTGCTATAACCTGGGGACCAGCAAGATGAAAATCTCATTCGAAGATGGCAAGTGTAACCATTTTCAAGATCGTTCTGAGTTCTGACTTACAACCAGTACAAATGTGCGCCTTCTAATTCATTGCACTGGCAGTTGTAAAAACTACGTTTATACGTTTTTAGTAGAAAGCACGAATGGACCTGTAAGTCACACATACGATTTACAAAAAAGCTTTATATCACAATGTGTCATGAAAAACATTTTGAAATGCATAAAGCTTACGCGCGGTGTCACGAGGCCCGTAAGCATGCATAGAGACATACCTTTGTGGCAACATGGTGTTGTTCATTAATTTAGTGTGTATGGGTTCCTTGATATTGCATGGTGTAGCAAATCGCACCGAGTTCACGGTTGGATGAGATGCTTATTTATTTCAAGCTTTGAGGCAGCAACACGTTTTCCATAATTTTACGTGTCTGTTCACACACAGTTACAATGCCAGGAGAGACGTGCGGTTATACCGTTGACTACGGCGATCAGTTCAAGGTGGTTTCGCAGCAGATTCCGCACGGAGAGGAACCCGAGCGAACATCCTATCCTCCAAACGTCAGCTGTACAATCATCTTCCGCACTCAGCCCGGCAAGCGCAATTTCCTTAGACTCTCCAACTTTGAGGTAAACGGAGTGTATACCTACTTAAATGCGTGGCTTTCGACTCCTGAGATGAAATTTTGCTTGTGGAATTCCTGAAATGTAATAGTCTTATGCACTAACGACGTCGTCTTTTGTTTTTGAGCTGTGCGCTTTCCTGTAGAGGCTTTGCATGGTAGCCATGTTGTAGGGCATGCAGTTCCTTTCTTCGACAGGGAAACCTCCTCCTACCCTGTGGAACAAAAGCGCTGGCCTGCAAGATGGCAGCTATGCAAACCCTCTACACGAAACTTCCCTCCTGGTTTCCATAAGAAAGTGCACGTGGAAAACAAAGCATGACGTCGTCAGCACAGAGGTCAATACTTGGGATGTTTCAGAACCATTTTAGACATCTAGATTCCTCAATATCTGCGATTCACAGATATAAGGTTGGTGTCTGGGGTGTCATTCAGGGTCATAAATAGAGTTGCGACATTTCGTCGTGTACGAATTTTCAAAGGGGTGAGCTGGTGTGCATTGAGTTAGAAAAATGGCCGCAAATTAGTGTGTTTCCAGGTTACCAAATAAATGACTGATCAGAGTTTGACAAATAATCAGCATGCCTTTGTAACACTCTTCACAGCTTAACGCACGCGGACTCGAGGCGCAGTGAAAACCTGCAGATGTAAAGGAGCCTTGTATGTGGGCCTATAACCGTCGCGTGTAGACTTTAGAACCAATTATGGTTTGTACCTGTCGTTACAACCGTCTCTGTGGCCTGTGAATCGGCTAGTGCACAGTTTGTGTCAGTGCAACAGCAGCGTCCGAACGTGTTATTCGATGTAGCCTATAATCTCGTGGACAATATTAAACACAGTGTTAGATTTTAAACGATGTTAATCTTTGATATGTGCTTTAAAAATTGAATGCCAAAAAGTTGTCCTTTTATATCCGTATAGAGTTGAGAAGAAGTTTACGATTACGTTTAGCCTCAAACATCGCATGACCCAACAGCAGTCAAGGAATCAACCACTGCAGATGTTCCCATCGATCATAACGCAGAGCCTAACAAATCGTAGCCAGCTTCATAATTAAACAATCAGTGTCCCCCTAACACAGTGCGTGTACAGTGTACTTTAATTGGACCACTGGTAATAATATCCTACCGAGTACATTTTCACGTTTGTTTAACGCATGTTATTTGTTATTACGAATTGTGAGCATTTAAAACTGCTTAAAACCACTTTCTCTTGAATTTGATTTCCCTTATATTCAAGAGGAGTTTTTGTCTCTTTCCTTGTGTTTTGGTTTTGGAGAGGATTGAATTAACCCCTTGTATGAAATAAATTAAAATATTATCCTCCAGCGTAAGTCTCTTGTTGATCCGCTTACGTGTGACATGCTTGTCATTGTTCACCTTTTTTTCACGATCTCCATCTAAATCACTCAGGTGGAGACGTCCAGGTTTTGTGCAAGGGATGGTCTTTACTTGTATGACGGAGGGAGGGAAGTCAGCGAGAATTTACTGTCGGCCAACAAGCACGCCCTCTGTGGCACCACACTGTCGCTGCCCAACTATTTTGTCTCCACGGGACACGAGGTCATGATCAAGTTCGTTACGGACGGCAGTAACAACTCGTACCGTGGCTTCATGGTCCTCATCACGCCATTCACAGAGGATGGTTAGCCTAGCTCAATATGTACCTGTTGGAGAAATTGGACTAAATTAAATACAAAGATAGTTTTAATTGGTCTCAATTTCATAGACGTGTTGCAAGCTCCAAAATAAGTAGGCCTAGAGAAGAAGTTTTAAACTTCACGGAAAAACAAGTAACTCGCCTGAACAAAAATGACTTTTTTGCTTTTTTTTTTAATGAGCAACTCTAGAACATTCCTTGAGCAGTTTGCTTTGGCTGTAAAAATGAATGGAAAATCAAAATATTATCTCAAGGATATTTTCTTGTGTGCCTCTTTCCTCATTTCTTAAAAAGATAACATGGCCATTTTGTCCACAGCAGAGAAACTAATTTTTACCATTCTTGGCATAATTCACAGTGTTGGGACACGGCCTTTGTTTGGTGCCACAGACAATGAATTTAGAATCATAGGTGGTTGCCATTTTGTTCCTTCTGCGCAGAATACTGTTCTGGGTTCACTTGTCACCTGACAAAGCGATGTATCACTATGAAGGCAATGTGTAACAGTGAGTACCAGTGCGAGGATGGATCTGACGAGCCGCCCAACTGCCACCTTCTTAACGCAGGTTTGTATGCGCCAGTCATTCCGTGCACAAGTGCCCACTCAACGTTGACAAAGAGACACGTGGTCGACACCAGTATCCCCGACGCGATTACCACCATGCATTGCAAGGCTGGGGTGAAGGCGCCACGGGATTGTGCACATTAAAATGAAAATAAGTCGCATGCACAGCGCGCGAACTTCCGCGAACTCTCGTTTGAGACGTCGCTGCAGAGTACAGGCGCCTTTCCATGTACGTTTTGGGGTGCGTTGTGCTCACGATGCGTTCGTGCGTTTCACTTTCAAGGACACCAAAATCGATCCATTAACATGATAAAGGTGTGTTTTTGCTTGGCGCAAGTGTTGACGCGCTTAATCGTGGAAAGGCGCGGTAAAAAGCTTCCTTCTTCCACTCACTATGAAGAACTAAATGGCGCCCTCATAATTCTGTTTATTAGGCCTATAGTCCTACGGTCATCATGTTTAGGTCTAATGTTATATGGTTTGTTTTTCATCCAGGTTTTCGACCGAGCTGTGCGTACTGTCACTGGTCTCTTCTTATCTCCAGTTGGTTCATAATAGCCTGCCAGCGGTTACTGGCCGGCTCCAGACTGGTCCCATCACTGTGTACCACACGATTGTGATAATAGTAACATGAAAATCTCTGCACAGCCAACTTGTTAAAAAACAAGACTTGCTCGGGCGTAAATCGGAACATTCTGTACACAGTGTTTCGACGAAAGCATTCTTATCCTTCACAGGCAACAATTCTCCACAGAGGACATACAAATGCAGTTGATGAGGAAGGTGCTGATAGAGATGAAGAGGCTGAATAAATATTTCTTAAAGATGTTGGACTTGGGAAAGATTAGCATGCCTAGTCTGACGGAGAGGAATTTGTTTTCACGAAGTAATTGTACAAATTGTGTGTGTAAGGAGTATGAACACGGATGTAGTCCGTTAACCTTGTGCACCAGTCTCGTCTCTAGACTTTTTATGTTTTCACGGAGTACCACATGTGAGTAGCCGTTCATGTGAATACAAAATAGCTATACCGTAGTAGTGATTGGCTGATTCTGTGGTACACTGCTGGTGTTCCGCTAAAGTCGTAGCGCATTAGTCTTCCATCATAATGGTCAGTGAGGTCTGTGTTCTCTGGTATAAAGACAAAGATTTAATGCATGTAATTGCCCCGTATAATTTACCTGACACAGTATTTAAAACTTTGCTGTTTATATCTCTGAGGGAATTATGGAGCATTGCTGTATTTTCCAGCCACTATTGTTCTAGGACATTTGTTAATAGCATCCAACCACGGAGGGAAGTGAATGGAATTTACGTTCTGCTGGTTCAGGTGCTGTTCTGATGTTGGTTGGTAAAATCATTTCGTTGGAGAGATTGAACACAGACAGAGACATACGTGAAATGTCAGCAGATCCACTCATACCGTCTTATACCGTTTTCTCATGGTATTATTAGCCTGGGGATGTATTTCCTGCTGTCGACTTTCCCTATATCACTGCTACTTTAATGCACGCAATTATCTCTCTTAGACCATATATGATTGCCGTGTTCCTTACTTTGACGAAAGTGCACACATTGACTTCCTTTTTGTAGGCCTACATGTACATGTTATATCCATAGTGACTACAGGACCGTGCCTGGGAGAATTGACTGATTATCATTAATTATTGTTGCGTTTACTGCATATTCGTTGATGTTTCTGAGGATAGAAGGTATTACCCCGAGTGGACCCCATTGCACCTAGCATATATCAATTTGGTTTTATTAAGCAAAATTCACGTGCCCCCAAAACGATTTTTTTAAACTGCTGAGTCAGCAACCGTGCATGGGACGACTTGAACTGAAAGTGTCTGTAATGTCAGATTGAACGAGACCGTCAGTTTAAGGAATCGAAACGTCATTCAAATTATATTCGGTTCGTACTTAATAGTGACTATTTTTTATCATAAATTTACATAATCATCTGGACTTTAGATTCTTTTTTCCATTTGTTGTTCTGTTTTGGAAATGAACACGAACAGGGGTCCTAATTGTAGCCCTTCGACGTTATTATGTTTGTGAATAAATGGACACTTTGTATAAGCCCAGGGAGTTCTCTATTGAGAAGGGGAAACTTTATTTAGTGGTGTGCATCGGGATCATATTTTTGGAAACATTTGGAAAAAGCCTTTTAAGGGAATAAGAGGACATGTGTAGATATTTCGATAAGATTTTCACTTGTTACGAATTTCATTGGAAATACTGAAAATCTGTGCAAATTTCAGACGAAAAGAGGACTTGTTTGTATACTATCACTTCAAGAAAATTTTCTAGATGTCTTTTGCACGGGAGCCCAACCATATAAGCCCACGTGAAAATCTATCAGGCTTAAATTGCCCTTACACTGCTTAGAAAATTGGTACTTTATCCAGAAGACCGTAACGAATTGTAATAACGGCCTCGTTTCCTATCGGAAAAAAGAAAGAAAACACAAGCTTATTAGTATCTGATCGGACCTTATATAGGATGCAGTGTTCATGAAAGGTTACGTTGAAAAAAGGGTGTGCATGGGGTACCACAAGCCGCCGATGTGATATGTAAATATTGAATATTGTAAAGTTTCCACTTAATGTTGCACCTTTTTCTTTTTTAAAATTACTTAAGTGTGTCCGCATATACTAACAAAGACACGTGTGTACTTACGATGGAGTTTACCAAGCTGTACAAATACAAGGCGAGGGATAAGAGTATAGATGGTGCTCTGTACCAACCTTGTTCCCATGGGCATGATCCATGTTTGTTCCCACCATGCCTTGCGCGATCCTACCCTAGTATTGTATAGTTTAAATATCGTAGCTACTATTTAGGATATTTAAATTATATGGAATTCCATATCTGCCGTCGCCGTCTTATTTTGCTTTTGTTGTGTCCCAATTCTTCTATTTACCAGTTCCAAACATGCCATTTTCCGTCGTGCGTCGCCCGTCGTGCGTTGTGCGTCACCCGTCGTGCGTCGCCCGTCGCGCGTCGTCCGTCGCGCGTCGCCCGTCGCGCGTCGTCCATCAAATGGATTGCATAGGACATGCAAAAGCCGTTTAACAAATGACAATGTGATGATTCCATTCACTTCTAAAGATCTTTTCCGAATAAGGCGAGTACAAATCCCACTTGCAAAGCATATACTAGTCACATAATTAATTCCAATAATGCTAGACTACCCCTGCCCCTTGACAAGAAAATATCGCCTCTCTGAAAATTCAACCAAGTGTTTTTTGGGGAAAAACATTTTCAGCAAAAATGTTCCGGCCAACTTATCTACAGTGTTATTCTAATTTGCATACTGTAAAATTGTGCCGACTTGTTTTCATCAAATTCCAGGAAGAAATCTGCCAACTGATACAGATATTCTATCTTGTCCTCTCAATTTCACCTTGAAATCCAGAAATACTAGACGTGCTGTGGATAACAAACTGTTTATTAAATGTATTGTTAAGGGGCAATTACCACTTGGTTTAAGTTTCAGAAAATATGACGTGTTGGTTTTTGTGGGGTATGCCATGGTGGATAGACCAATGAGAACAGG